>NC_138190.1:132235059-132642864 GCF_964194105.1 Spermophilus citellus | reverse complement strand
AAATGCCTAAGCATGATGTCTTCCAAGACCCAGAGGCCATTCTTTTGGTGCCTAAACACCTGTACTCTTTTTGGCCACAGGCCACACGGCAAGACATCGCCTGTAGCCACAACCTGGGCAAATCATCTCCAATCCCCAGGTCTTTTCTGAAATGCAGTTTAAGAAGATAAGTTTATTCTACAACCACTGCTGCCAGCTACATAGCAGCTTTCAGATAAGTCCCCAACCACTCCTAGCTATCCCTGGAGTCTTCAGGAACAGGGATGAGAACAAGAAACCACAAACCATGTTGGCCAATGTGACAATCTCTACTTAACCTCCTCTTAAAATGACTGGCTCTGTCTCTGGTAACAGTTTAATGTGATCCATTAAAAAGCATTCCATCAGTCATACTAGGCCACAAAAAATCACATCTGTTGATTTTGTCCCTATTAATTTTGTTTGGACATTGTATACTATAGGCAAAACTCTAGTGTCAGCTGTTCCCATCCAGAAGAAACATCATTGTGTCATTGCACGTGATATCTTCACCCATCATGAACTGTGTTCATTTTATGTTCATTCTGTGCCCAACAAAACAAAAGGAACAAAGAGTTACAAGCCATGGTTCTTACTGGATCTAAAATTCCCATTGAGAAAAGGAGAACACAAGAACTTGGTAGAACAATTTACCTAAATCAGAGAAAGACTGTATCCATGCATTGAATCTATGTATTATTATAACTGGGCTCAAGCAATACACTGATAACCAAGATGAGCACCATTCCTGCCTGCAAGGGACTTACAGGCAAGTGCAGAAGACAGACACAAGACCTTTCATTTTAGGATGCACTAAAGGTTAGAAGAACAATGATGGGACTGCTTAATATGGTCTGGGATATAAGGGGGACTTTCAGAGACTGATTCCTATAAAAAGTGGTAGCAAACCTGAGACCTGAAATATATTGAATAGAAGTTAGCAATGTAAGACCCAACAAATATTATTCATTCACTCATATATTTAGTGGGTATTTGTTGAATGCTGATTATGGTGCCAGGCTCTGTGTTGAGTGCCAAGTAAACTGATACACAAGATATATTGTGTCCTCACCATCATGTAGCATATAGTGTAGCAGAATTCCCAGAATGCTAAAGACTAGAGAAAGAGTTTTTCAGAGTCTGAGCATTTGTGTTCCCTCTTATCTCTCCTGTCAAAAGAAGTGCAGGCAGGTTACCCCGAAATTCAACGTAACTGGTCTCCTAGCTTCTAGAACAATCCCAAAATCCCATTCTGAGGCTATGAGATCAAAGCCTTTGATAAAATCACTCATCTCCTTTTAAGCCTGGTATTTAGGTGGGGGGAGCCTCAGTTTGAGATGGTTTGTACCTTGAGTCAGAAATCACTGATCCTTCTACACACACACACAAACACACACACACACACACACACACATACGCGTGTGTGTGCGCGCACACACACAAACACACACACACATACGCGTGTGTGCGCGCGCACACACACACAAACACACACACACACATACGCATGTGTGCGCGCGCACACACACACAAACACACACCCTTTAGTTTGTGTTCCTTGTTATTTGCAAAATACCTCTGTGGTTATGAGCATCCTATGGCTGATATAATTACCCTGATAACACCTTGTTTTTCTATCAATACACCCATTAGAGGTGGACTAACTTTCAAAATATCCTTATGCTCTAAACCAGATAAATTAGGTAGAAATCATTTCCAGTACTCATACTTATTTACTTTACAGAAGGATTCATACTACAGAGCAGTTTTCAATCTGGAACATGTTTCCTTATGACAAATAAATAAAAATTTCAAAAATTTTGAAATAATTGAACACACAGATACCCATAATTTATATTGTACAATTAACATGTTGTTATATTAAATTTATTGTATATGTATCAATCCCTATATAAATCTACCTTATTTTTGGATATATTTCCAAGTAAATTGCAAACATGAGTATACTGTACCCTAAGTATTGCAATGTGCATTGTAAACTAGAGTTCAATTTTTGTTTTGGTTCTTCTCTTTAAGTAAAATCTGCCCCACATGCAATGCACACATCTTTTTTTTTTTAAAGAGAGAGTGAGAGAGGAGAGAGAGAGAGAGAGAATTTTTAATATTTATTTCTTAGTTCTCAGCGGACACAACATCTTTGTTGGTATGTGGTGCTGAGGATCGAACCCGGGCCGCACGCATGCTAGGCGAGCGCGCTACCGCCTGAGCCACATCCCCAGCCCGCAATGCGCACATCTTAAACGTACCATTCAAATCCATAAACTTGTATAATCCAAACTTCTACCAAGTTATCATTTATGTCTATCTATTTTCATTCAACATTTTTGTTTTGGCAGTACTAGGGATTGAATCCAGGGACACTATACCCCTGAGATACATCTCTAGCCCCTTTTTATTTTGAAACAGGGCCTTATTAGATTGCTGAGGCTGACCTCTAACTTGCAATCCTTCTTCCTCGGCCTCCTGAGTTGCTGGGATTACAGGCCTGTGCCACCACACACAGCTTAATTCACCATATTTTTAATATTCATCCATGCTATTACATATATCAGTAATTAGCATTAATTTTTCATTATTGAGTTTAAAACTGTATAGAATATGTAACCACTGTTCTACACATTTTGGAAATCCCATTGCTTTCCCAAGACTTGTATGAATTCTCAGGAAAGAGCCATGTACCAGTAGATAAAGAAGAGAATGGAATTTAAATGTCAAGAGGTAAGAAAAGTACATAGCCCTGGGGCCATGTCAGCAAATGGATTGGAATATCCCAGATACCAGGAGGGTACAGCAGAAAGACCCAGTGAGGGGTCAGACTAAGCAGAACTTAAAAGGGTATAGGAGCAAGGCAGGATCTTGAGGGGAAACCTTGAGATTCCTCAAGTCCAGCAGTATTTTCTCTTTGACCTCAATTTAAAAACTCCTACCAAACGAAAGCAGGCAGGGCAGGTACTGATCAGACTCAATTGTAGAGAAAATGAGAACAAAGGAGGGACTTCTTTAGATAGAGAGGACAAGGAAGACTTCTCTGGGGAAGGAATGTATAAACTAAGATATAAAGAATAAGAAGGAGTCTATCATGCAAAGAAAAAAAAGGAAAGAAAACAGTATTCTTAGAAATTGCTAGGGTAAAGGCTCCAAAGAGGGAAAATAAATTGAGGCAATGACAAAGGCCTAGGTTTTAGTCAGGGTCCCCAAATGGCACTAGTTTAATGTTCAGAGATAATGCTCAGGAATGTTATTAAGCACATGAATCAGAAACAGAAAAAAGAGGCCTCTGTGGGGAAAGCAGAAGAAGAAAATGTTTTGAGAATAGGAGACTGCAGCCATATTCCATGATCAAAGGACAATGCAGAAAAGCGATTGGAAAAAAATGCTACAAATTGTGAGTTGGGGATCTTTTCCTATTTTCTCATGTCAAACCCAAATGCTGATAGTAGCCAATCAAGTTTCATTTTCAATCATGGGCAGCAGCTGTTTTGGTTCCAAAAAATAATTTAAAAAGTCATCTAACTTTTTCATCAATTTGTTTTAAATTCTGTAAAACTCACTTCTTGTCAGTGATATATTAGGTGACTCTTGGTATTTTATGGTGATGCATAAAAATAATGTAATTATGAATGTGCCATTTGCAGAACAAAGTCAGTATCTTGGGGAAAATTGCTATTGTAATTGGCTGCAATAACTATCCCGAGTTTAAAGACCTGAAATATGTGATTGTAATGCAGAAAAACTAAGGAAAGTTAAAATAAGGACTCTGGCACTAAAGTACATAATTTTCCCATGAATCTTTGTGTGTGCTCTCTGTCAACTGTAGGCCTAGAAAGGAAAGTCACTTTCTGCCCCTCTCAACCTCTGTTTGAGAATGATTAAGAGTCAGGATTCTGCCCAGTACTCACCTAAGACCAAGTCCAGTCCATTTCAAAACACTGCAGCACTGGGAAAGGATAAGACCACACCTGGTTTGTCAATTATTCAAACAGCTTTCTCAATTCAACTCTTTATTACCTGCCCAAAGGGAAGAGAGTTTTTAATGCCCCATCCCAGTGAATGGCAACTCTAGGCCAGAAGGTCTAAGCCAGAAACCTGGATCTTATCTCTCCTGTATTCCATACACCCAGTCAGTTTTATGAGGTGATAAATGGCAAGTTCTGTTTTAGACTTGTTGAGTCAGAGCTGCCTGTTGGTCACCCAGGTGGAAATTTTAAGTAGGCAGTTGGATTTCTGGATTTGTAGCTAAGGAATTAGGTCTGGTTCAGAGATTTGAGAGTCATCTCAAATTCAGACTAGTGGGAGATGAGTGACAGGGAAGAGTCTCGAGTTCCAGATTTATAGCTGAAGTGATTTGGATGGATGGTAACATTCTTTCACTAGGATGCAGAACATAGGAACAGGAAGAGAGTTCAAAAAGGTGATGGGATCAGTCTTAGATATGTTGAGTTGCCAACAAGAATCCAACTGCATCAGACATAACTTTCCTGTGTTCACATATGAATACATGACCAGTGAAACTCCACATCATGAACAACCACAAGAATGGGAAGTTAGACTCCATGTAGGTATAATATATCAAAATATACTCTACTGTCATGTGTATCTAAAAAGAACAAATAAAAACTTCTTTAAAAAAATAATCCACCTGGGAATGTTAAGCACGTAATTGCCTATATAGCTTTGGAATTCAGGAGAAGATGAGGATAATGCCCTAAAGAATATTAACATTTAAGGAATTAATGGGAAAAAAGAGGGCCACTAACAAATCCTGGAAGGAAGAGCAAAAATGGCCTAAGGAGAGCCACCCCATGCTCCCAGAATCCAAAAGACACCACATCAAATTGTTCAAGTACTCCTGTTGTTCAAGTTCCTGATTTTGTGTTTGTCATGAGTTCAAGTTTCTGTTGTTCAAGTTCCTGGTTTTCTCCTAATTGTAAGCCCTCAGTTATATAGTTGGAGACTTATAGAATCTGAATATCAGAGCTAGACCAGGCCTTACAGGTCATCTAATCCATGTATGGGCATGAAGAAGATAAACACTGTAGCCAGAATGCCTGCCTGACTATAAACAGGAAACATGTCCCTCACTTTGCTCCTCGGTAAAATAAAGACAGTACATTCTTCATAGGGCTGTAATGGAGATTCAACAAATTGATATTTGTAAAGCACTTAGATCAGTATCTGGCACATAAGTGAACAGTATAAAATGCTTATTAAAATAAATGAAATACAAAAGAATCATTTGGGAAAAATCATATCAATTGATATGATCTGGAACCAGGCATCAGTGTTTATAAAAAACATACAACCAGAGTTAAGACCAAGTGGTCTAGTCTAGTGCTTCTTAAACTTCAACAAACTGTATATTCACCTGCAGATCTTGTTCAAATGCACAGTCTGATTCAATAGATTTGTGGCAAAGGCTGCCTTTTTATCAAGGTGATATGGATTCTGCTGGTTCATGGACCAAACTTTGAGCAGTGAAGGTCTTAATCAAATTTTCCTCATTTTCCAGTTGAGGTTAGTGACTTGCCCAAGGTCACACAGCTTGTTGGTAGCTGAACTGGCTCAGGATTCTGACTTCTAACTCTCCTTACTCTTTTTTTATACTTCCATCTTTACCACAAAGTCATGACAAACACAAAATATATCCTTGATATCCAAGAGTGATAGCTCTTCAAATTTGTGTCCATATTGATACCTGTAAAGTGGGATATACCCATGCATGTCAAAGGTATATGCAACCCTGGGTCCCTACTCTTTCCATATCTCTAGCTGCACCTCCTAGGCTTTCTACCATTTTAGAAAATGTGTCCAAGTGCAAATGAATGAGGGTCATGCCAATAGAGTGTATTTGAACTTCTTGAATCATCTGAAACTTTGGTCCATTATTAGTAACATAGCCACCCTGCATCTCACCATCTTTCCTATGGTACACGTCAACCACAATGATACTGCCATCTTAAAACTTTGCTTTTTAAAGGATTTCTCATCATGACTTCTCTTTTAAAGCCCACCATCCTTAGGAAAAATAAAAAAAAAATTGTCCTTTAATAACTTTTGTGGAAATTTGGGCTGTCACACCTCAGGGTTACTTGAAAGGGGCTATGCCAATAGTTTCTGGTGACTCTGAGTTGCAAGGATCACTGAAGGAATCTACGTGGCTGAGTGAGCAGCAAGTGCTGACAGAAAATGAAGGAGGGGACTCTTACTCCTTGTTGCTAGCAGCCTCTAGAAGACTCATGCTCCACCAGACCCCTCCCTCCTCCTCAGCAGTCACATCCATGCCTTTCCCACAGGTCTTGTCCCCCATCAGCTGCTCCACCTGCTACTCAGTTCATTTAAATGTCAAACCAGCTGTGCCAATTAGCACCGGCCAAACCATCCAGAGCCTGAAAAGCAATGAGGTGTAAATGCAAAGTCAGGATAAAGAAGCCCTTACAAAATGCTCCCCCTGCCTTCCCAGGCCTGCTCTTATGTTTCTTCAGGGTAGGGAGGCTTTTCCCAAGGTGCTATGGGAGAGGGGAGGGCAACACATGTGCAACAGAAAGCACATAGGGCCACGAAAGATCTCAGTGAGCTGATCTTTTCAGGTTCTGTTTGCAGAGCTACATTGAACTTTCTCTGGAGACCTTATGACATTTGACAGGCAGAATGAAAGTACCTCTTGTGAAGTATTCCCATGGGGATTGTTAATAAGCAGGACACTCTACTCTGTGTATGGATTCATCAGACTCATTAGAAGTAAAATGTTGATAATTGTATCCAAATGTGCTTAGGTTCTGTGACAGATACAAGAGTCACTTGGGACTTACCTGGGGTGGCCATATATACCCCTATTTGGACTGCAGACTATATTTAAATCAGGCACCAGGATCAAATGGCTGCTCTATAATAGACAACAGTCTACACCTTCTTAAGTTTTTCAGCAAACTGGCAGTGACTGGAATCAGTACTGGTTTGGGCCCTATTTCCTCAAAGTTATCCCAGAGAAACAATCCTTCTTCTGTTCATCCTTCATCTTAACCAAGTGCAAATGCACCCACTCTCAAATCCCAATCCTTCTGGCACCAGTTCTTATCACTAGCAATGATGCACAAGAAAGAAGAAATGGCCCAGGGCAAAAACAGCATGCTTGAGCAGACAGAGCTTAGGACTTGGAGACCCAGAGTTGGGGCCACAATTCACCACTAAGTCACCTAGGTCACTTCTTTGGCATTCTCTTGGCCTTGGTTTCCTCCTTTGAAAATAAGAGGAGCAAATGAGGTCAGTTCAAAAATGAATTCAAGATCGTACATGTTAGGATTTCTCCAGAACCTGTTTTCTTTTTCATATATTTGTGCAGAGGTTCCTACTTCCCATTAAAAGGCCAAGATCCCCAGAGCTTGAGGAAGAAGACTGGTAATCATCTTTATATTTGATTCAGACTTTTCAAACCCACTCTCCAAGCTCTCTAGAATTTCTGTTCTAAGCATACTTTCACTTGTCTTTTCTTCTGGGAATAGGTTTTACCATTTAACATGAGGATTAGACTTTGGAATCAAAGAAAAATTCCAAGATGTCAGGTCAGAGAGCACAGACCTGGGTTTACATCCAAACCCTACTCCATCCTGTGTGACCTTGAGCACTTTATATAACCTCTTAGAGTCCCCATTTCCTTATCTTCTAGATTGGGGATACTACTAATGGTACACACACCAGTGAGTTCTATTGAGGCTTAAAAGAGACAAGATGTATGCTCTTCCCAAGGTACAATGAATGTTCAATAATAGGTAACTGTAATGATCAGGCTTTTCATTGACCGCCTATACAGGCAATAGATGGAAGAGCAAATATCTCCCTGCCTACCTGAGGCTCCTACCCACCTATATATCTATCATAGGTTCTCACAGAGAAATGCTTATAGTTCTGGTGGATACCCAGGAACAATAAGTGGGGCAGGCCCACATTTAGAAGGAGGAAGAAAATGAAGGAAGGAATGAAAGAAGGAAAGACATGAAGAAACATTTATAGGATTTCATGTGATTCTTTGCTTATAGCTTCAAATCTCTTATTTTAAGGTTGTAGTTATGACTGTGGCCATGACTATTTCCATGGTCAAACTTCTTTCTTTTTCAATTTTTCCTTGCCTAAAAATGACTGTTTCCAGAAACAATCTTATAAATGTCCTACAAAGTGGTGCAAAAGAACAATTGGTTTCATTCGTTTTCAGCACCTTTTAGAGGCCACAGTATTTAATTCAAGGAATGTGGAAAGCAGAAACTTCTTGAGAAAGTCCCACTGGTCCCCCACCCTCACCACAGCCTTTAAGGCCCTGTCTCATTCAGTTATCAGTTTCTATGACAAAAATACCTGATGCTGAGAAATTTATAAAGCAAAGAGGTTTATTTGAGGTCATGGTTCTACCCAAGAACAGGCAACTGAACTTCATCTGTCTAGCTTCTGGTAAGGACCATGTTTTAGTCAGCTTTTTCATTGTTGTGACCAAAAGACCTTAACAACTTTAAGGAGGAGAAGTTTATTTGGGAGGTCATGGTTTCAGAGGTCTGAGTCTGTAAATGGATGACTCCATTTCTCAGGGCCAAAGGTGAGGCAGAACATCATGGCACAAGGGTGTGAAGGAGGAAAGCAGGTCAGGACATGGCTACCAAGAAAGAGAGAGAGAGAACTCCACACAACAAAAACAAAATACATACCCTAAAAGCATGTTCCCAAGGATCTACCTCCTCAGCCACATACCATGTGCCTTCAGTTACTATCCAGTTAATTCCTGACAGGGAATTAATTCACTGATCAGGTCAAGACTCTCATAACCCAGTAATTTCTTCTCTAAATGTTCTTGCATTGTCTCACACATGTGCTTTTGGAGGACACCTCATATCTAAACCACAACAGACCAGACAGTGCATCAGATCATGGTGAAGAAGTAGAAAGGGGAAACAGGCTCCTGTGGAAGAAGTATATGTGCAGGAAACAGGGAAAGTGTCAGACTCACTTTATATCATCCCACTATCCCAATAAGTAATCCAGTCCCAAGAGACCTAACTCACACCCAATCCAGTCTTGAGTGAACTAACACAGTCTGTTGAAAAACATCCATCCATTCATGAATATGTTGCCCCCATGACCTAATTACCTCCCAAAGGCCCAACCTCCTGACAATTTTATAATGAGGAATTAAGCCTTGATGTGAGTTTTGGTGGGGACAAACACTATTCAAACGATAGCAGGCCCTAAACTGAAATTAGCAGAATATATTACTTTGAAAAATTCTGTTTTGCCTTTTTACCCATCATATTCAAAATCAAGTTCATCTAAGCCTTGCTCAAATGCCTGAAATGAGAGTCACCCTCTCTTTTCCTTCACTGGCCCACCAAGGTTTTCATTCCAGTCTCTGGTTGTGACTTCTGAGAAATGATAATGCAGATTATTGATGCTGAGAAGCCATTTGCTCTGCAATTGTTTTCCTTTTCTCCTTTAGAAGAAATAGCAATTGAAGAAAACTAAAGTCAAATTATCTTAAAATAGGGAAAAATGCATGACCAAACCAAAACTAAATCACACAATGTTCTGTTTTTTTCACTGAGAAAAACATATCTATTACTTCTTCTTTCTCGGGCTACCAAAGGCCTTATATATCACATGGAATTGGGTCACTTAATTAATAGTATTTAATGGGAAGGAGAAAGAGGATAGGAAGAGGAAAAGGAAGGGGAAGAAGGAAGAGGATGAATTATAATTTAATGAAAAGAACAAGTGCCTTCCCACCATGCACTTGTCTTGGTCGTCTCTTTCTTCCTTTCTCATCTTTCCCTATAAATCACCTATTCTAGGGTATATTACAGATGGGTTCAGAGTGGGGGATTGAAATCCCAACTCTACTACTTACTGTTGTACTGTGTGTCTTCAGACCAGTCATTTAAGCTCTCTGTGACTCAGGTTCCCTCATTTAAAAATTAAGTTAACAACAGTATCTCTCTCTCTCAGTTTGTCTACGCTGATTAGAATGATTTAACACACGCAAGGGACCTGACACCTGTGAGGTGCTTGAGAGCTGCCTGCTATGGCAGCCCTCCATCATAATAAGGACCATGTGTTGTAGTCAGCTTTTTTGCTGTTATGACTATGAGACCCAACCAGCACAATTGTAGAAGAGGAAAAGTTTATTTGAGGACTCACAGTTTCAGAGGTCTCAGTCCATAGAAGGCCGGCTCCATTCATCAGGGTTCAAGGTGAGGCAGAGCATCATGGTGGAAGAGTGTGGGCAGAGGGAAGAAGTTCACATGGTGATTAGGAAGCAGAGAGAGAGACTCCACTCTCCAGATCCAAAATATGTACCCCATAGCCACACCCCCAATGAACTACTTCCTCCAGCCACACCCCACACCTTTAGTTCACTCAGTTAATCCCATCAGAGATTACAAAAACACAATCCATCAACACCACTTGTTTGGAGAAATGACCAAATAACTCCTGTACCCTTAAGATTAAAAATTTCTCCTCTTTTTAAATAATCTCAAACTGCTTGCTTGCCTCATGTTGCCACCACCAAGCACTGTCAGATATACCTAAAGACAATTTAAAAATCTCCACTGTTTCGAAAGCCCCCATCCTAGTACAATGTTTCAATTAGAGTCTGTCTCAGTATTTTCTTTTTCATTCTCTAAAAAACTTACTCTCCTTTCCAACACTTTTATATCCCTGCCAAAACAAAACTGATGGTCACAAGTTTACAAATAAACAGCTTTGTAAATTCTGTCTCAGAATTTGTTTTCAACATGTGCAAGAAATATTAGCTATGCTAATTCATAGTTGTGTACCTCCCTCCAACTTGCCAACTGTTTTATACTAAATGCTCACCAGAGCTTTAAACATAGAAAGCACACAATCCATATTCATGAAATAGTTAAGTTCATGTTAACTATTATTTTCCTCAGTATTTATTGATCCTCCTATGTCACTAGCCATTGTGTTACATATTTTGACACACATTCTCTTTTATCACATTACTGATCAACTAAATCTTACACAACATGAAAACATGTTTGTAATTTTCTAGAAGTTGTATTACCAATAAAGAGGGGGGCTGGTATCTGTGAAGTTAAGATTTAGAGAAAACTGAGCTCATTTTTTACTTTTTTGACTTATATTGACATTTTCCCCACTTTTTTTAAAGATTTTTTTTTTCAAAGAGTGACAGAGAGAGGGAGAGAGAGAGAGAATTTTTTTTTTATTGATTGTTCAAAACATTACAGAGCTCATGATATATCATCTTTCATACATTTGACTCAATTGGGTTTTGAACTCCCATTTTTACCCCAAATACAGATTGCAGAATCACATCTGTTACATACTCACATTATTACATAATGGCATATTAGTGACTGTTGTATTCTGCTACCTTTCCTATCCCCTACTATCCCCCCTCCCCTCCCCTCTCCTCCCATCTTCCCTCTCTACCTCCTCTGCTGTTGTTCGATTCGAGAGAGAATTTTTTAAATATTTATTTTTTAGTATTTGGCGGACACAGTATCTTTGTTTGTATGTGGTGCTGAGGATCAAACCCGGGCCGCACGCATGCCGGGCGAGCGCACTACTGCTTGAGCCACATCTCCAGCCCCTTCCCCACATTTTTATTGGTGCATTGTAGTTGTACATAATGATGAGATTTGTTGTTAGATATTTGTACATGCTCAAAATATAATAATAATACAATTTGGTCAATATCCCTCCCCATCATCTCCCCTCCTTCTTTACCTCCCATCCATTGGTCCCTTTCCTCTAGTAATATTCCTTTGATTTTTTTGGGGGGGTATGAAGGATTGAACCCAGGGGTGCTTAACCACCAAGCCACATCCCCATCCCCCTTTTTGTGTATTTTATTTAGAGACAGGGTCTGAGTTGCTTAGGGCCTCTCTAAGTTGCTGAGGCTGGCTTTGAACTTGAGATCCTCCTGCCTCAGCCACTGGGATTACAGGCATGTACCAGCATGCCTTGCTATACATTTGATCTTAATGCAACTTAATAATCAACATGATAGCATGGCACCCAGCTTCCTTTGCTTTTTAGGAAATCCACTTGCACTTTTCTTTTCCTTTTTCCTCTTTAGCTTCCGCACATGAGAGAGAACATACCACCCTTGACCTTCTGAGTCTGACTTACTTCACTTAACACGATGGTCTCTCATTCTATATACTTCAGCTGGTGGGCTCTAGCTCTATCAGCATGTACGAATTGTGGCAAATTAAATAAAGTATGTTCTTTTACCTCGATCTGCCAATGTTTACAATATATTTTCCCTAACTGCTTTCAGGATCTTCTTTTCTTTTGACGTATTACATTGTGTGGGGATATAAGGAAGGGAAAGTGAAGATGCACCCACTGTCCATTGATGGATGAATGGTTAAACCAAATATGGTAAATTCATACAATGAAATATTATTCAACCATAAAAATAAGTAAATCCCGTTACTGCTAAACATGGATAAACTTCGAGGAAGTTTAAGGGGAGTAAGCTGGTCACAAAAAGACAAATACTTTATAATTTCATGGATAGGAAGTCCCTAGAGTAGTCCAATTTACAGAGACAGAAGTTAGAATGATGGCTATTGGGCTGGGAGAAGGGGATATGATGTTTAATGGGTCTACAGTTTCAGTTTTACAAAATGAAAAGTTTCTGGAGATCTCTTGCACAACTATGGAAATATACCTAACACTACTGAATGATACACATCAAGTGGTTAAGATGGAAAGTTTTATGTTATGTGTTTTTTAGCACAATAAAAGAAGAGGGCTGGGGTTGTAGCTCAGTGGTAGAGTGCTTGTCTAGCACATGCGAGGCGCTGGGTTAGATCCTCAGCACCACATAAAAATAAATAAATAAATAAAACAAAGGTATTGTGCCCAACTACAACTAAAAAAAAAACATAGGATGCCAATTTCACTGATTATACAGCATTTGTGGAGTGGCATGAGTAGGATAGGTGCAGGCCTCCCCCAGGATGCCTTTCATTCCCAGGGAAGACCTGCGTTCAATATGTGCCTCTCTTCCACTAGCATAACTTCAGCATTTTCTTTTTTTTAAGAGAGAGAGAGAGAGAGAGAGAGAGAGAGAGAGAGAGTTTTAATATTTATTTTTTTAGTTTTCGGCGGACACAACATCTTCGTTTGTATGTGGTGCTGAGGATCGAACCCGGGCCACACGCATGCCAGGTGAGCGCGCTACTGCTTGAGCCACATCCCCAGCCCCAGCATTTTCTTATTTATCATCTTTTTAACTTTATTTTTTATTTGTTCTTTTTAGATATACATGATGGTAGAATATATTTTGACATATCACGCATACATGGAGTATAACTTATTCCAATTAGGATCCCTTTCTTGTGGTTGGACATGCTGGTGAGATTCACTGTGCTGCATTCATATACGTACATAGGAAAGTTTGGTCTGGTTTATTCAACTTATTTATCATCTTGCTGGTAAGTTTTGCTTCAGGGTAAGAGTCTAAAGAGGCAGAAGAGCATAAAACAAGCATTTTGCCACCATTGCCTTCCAATTAATATTTAGAAAATTTCCACTCCTTCCAAGGAGCAGCACACAGGGATTTGCAGCCGTTCATCTCTACCGTATTCCTTCTTAAGGGGAGCTCTCTCAGAGTCATACTATGTGAGCCTTTGACTAAGTTTGCAGATCCATTGAGTCACTGTGTGCATGAGACATGTTCATAATTCATATTTAAAACTCTGGAGCCTACCTGTAAACATCCTATTTACTGTAAAACTAACCAGCATAAAGGAGGGACTTCAAGGCAAAAGTGACCCCAAAGCCCAAAACCGATGGGAAAGAATAATCTGGAGAGAAAAATAACTCAGCTCTGATAAAATTTCACTTCATTGACCCTGAGTTTTTGTTGTTGTTGTTGAATTCTTTGTCTCTGTGTGGTGATGCCTGGCTTGCCTGAATTTTTGAATTTGTTGTAGTGCTCATATACACAAGGCAGTTAATTGTCTAAATGTTTTAAATATTTCCAACCTAATTGAGGAGAACATCAATATAGTTTTTTGACCCTTAATCATTTGCATAATAAACTCTAAATAAATCTCTCATTACTAACTTCCCTGAAAAACAAGCATAACCTGCCAAAAATGGAAAGCCCAGAAACAGATGGAGACAGGAGAGCCCAAATCACCTTTATTCTGCCCTTACTGTGTCCTAGACTCATCTTGTGCTCATGATCTTGCCTGTTCTCTTCCATACCTACCCCACTTCTAACTCCCCTATCTAGAGCAATGCTGTCTTAGTAATGAATACTCCTAAAATCATCTCCTAATCATTTCTCCACCACTGCATATCTGCACAGCAGCTGTAAAAATGATGATGATGACAATGATAACTACAATTCATTAAGCCAGGCATGATACTAAATTTTTTATGTATATGATCTCCTTCAATATTCATTAAAATATTATCAAGTAGGTGCTGTTGTTGCTCTGCTTTACAGATGAAGAAAGTTAAATCAAAGCCTAATACACAGAACGGTTGGATGAAAACCTAAGAGAGCTAGTAAGTAGACTTGATCTGTCTGATCCTTTCTCATCCATGCCACCCCTAAGAATTGTGTTTTCAGAACTCCAGGTCTCACAATCTTCATTCATGCAATTATAACTAAAAAGTAAAATGTGGTTCCTATTTTGCAACCTACTGCAAGAACTTTGCATCCAAGGGAATGATGCCACTGTGAATGGCACCCCTGGCAAAACATACACTGATTGCAGGCACATAAATATTGCTCCAAACTTTCTGCTGCTCTTTTAGTCAGAACTGTCTCAATACTCACTTTTAAGCTGCACAGGAAAATTTGTGTCCTTACCAGAGAGACACAGCTCATTTTTAAATCCAAAACATTCATTGCTGAGCATGATCACCCACCTTATTCACCAGTGTGGGCTCTAATGACTTCTAGCTGTTTGTTCAAATATAGCCTGTTCTCAGAGGACAGAGATTTGTCACCACTGAGGAGATTGAAAGTAACGTGCGACAGGCTCTGAATGCAATTTAACAATTGGGTTTCTTCCTCCTCCCCAACATCTTAGCATCTGGTTTGCTTTTTCAAATTTTCATGGTGATCAGGCAGCAAGGAATTAAGAAGTTCTTCTTTGAATTACAAAACAAACTTTTTTCCCTAAAAATTCCCTCTAAGTGCAATGATCAGTCCCAGAAAGTTTGCCTTCTCCAGCAGACATTCATACATCCTAGAAGGGACATCAGTGGAAACCAGTTGCTACTTGGCTTTTGAGTTGGAGTGGCCAGAAGCCAGCTGGCCCCTGAGGGTTCCTCAGAATGAAACAGAACAACAATTACTTCTTACTGCAACTCACCTGCTGTTGGAACTGTAATAAATTAATTGCTGATATAAAACTCTATTCCTGCTCTGCTGTATGTCTCTGAGAGAAGAGAGCAAGCCCTTTTGCCAGGTGGCCTCTTGGAGATAAATGGACACTGACAAACCAACTGCCAGTTGATCATCCTTGCCACCACCTTTAAATATATATTTCAAGCTGTCTCTCCTGCTCCTCCTGATAAAATATTCTAGTATATTTATTGCCCAGGAAGCAATCATCTCAACATAAGCTGGATGTACCAAACCACATTGCTAAGGAAGAAATATGTTTCATGGATCAATTACCTTCATGCAAATAGCACATCCCTTTAATTTAACACTCATTGAGTGTCAAAATTTTTGGATTTCAGTGCCACAAAGGACATGAAGAAAAATTGTTTTGGTGCTGAGGATATTATACCAAGCTAAAATCCCTGAACCAAACAATGAGACTCTCTGGTGTTGGTGTTGTAAAAAATGGAGGGAAGGGGCTGCAAAATGGCCTAAGCAAGGGATACCTTTGAAACACCAGAGAGCACTGTAATCAACAAGCAGTGGAGAAAAAGATTTCATGATCTTGTTTTCAAGCAAAGCAAACAGTGCATTGAACCATTTGTCAGAAGCACTAGCAAAGTGTAGCATTTGCCCTTAGAGTCCATTGAAAATCTCACCCTGAATAATCGAGGGAGCGCTACTTTAGGCAATTTACTGGAGGCTCCCAGGGCTCTTGAACCTTCCTACCACCCTCCCATTCTCACCTTTCATTCCCAGCCTTCCACATTTCTCCCCATCCCCTGATGGCCATCTCAAGTTACACTTAGAGACAAGAAGTTGATCTAAGCTACTGCTCTGAGTTAATAGGAAGTCTTTGTGTCTTAAATCTGTGTTTAACTTTGTAAGGTCACAAATTCAAGTGAAACCCAGCTGAGATATCCAACTGAGGATCTGGTGTGAAAATTACATTATACACAAAATGTGTCTATAATATTCTCATAGGTGAATAAAATTCACATTCCCATATGAACTGGAAATGCTCAATTTCTTCCCCAGGGCTTTGCCTCTTGCTAGACTGCCTTCCTCAGAATTAAGGCATAGTAAAATACCCCTTATCCGCGCTTGTGAGTATATAAGTCTTTAACAGCTCTTTAGTCATTCTCCTCCTTGGTCTAATATTCCTCAAGGGAGAAAAATTTGTTTTGTATGTAACCTGAGCACACGACAATGTCCAGATCATTTTATAAGCCAGTGAAATACTAGAAAGTTACCAGTGGTCATAAATATTGCCTAGACTTGTTGCACATTTGCCCCTTCAATAAGATCCATCTGTATCAAAAAACGCTTTAGCAATACAAAAACATGCTTTAGCAACACTAAAAAATGCTTTAACAACATATGGCATTAAAACCCTAAATGCATTAATTTTTTTTGCCCACAAATAAAAATAAGAAGCTCCAGATTATACGGTTAAGTGGCTGATTGTGGAAGTTGATCCTTCTAACTCTGCTATGTTATTTTCATCCCCTGAAACTCTTGATAATTGGTGGATGTGTTTCTTGGTAGGTCCCAAGAAAACTCAGATCAATAATGAGAAATTTGCATTTTCCCCAGCTCTTTGGAGACTGCCAACCACAGAGAGAACATTCCCAATTTGCCTTCTTTCCAGCACAGCATGTTGCCTGTCTCTAGCAAATCACAGAGCATGAAAACAGGCCCTTCAAAGGCTGCATTTGCTGCTGCTGAAGTTTGTGAAAACATCAGGTTTGACAAAGAGTAATTTCACATGAGATTGTCTGTTACTATCTAAAACCAAATATTGTTTCCCCTCTGCACCTCTCTTCAAGATGCCACAAACTAGTGAAATCCAAATGGTGAAATATCTTTTAATTGCATTCCTATATCCTTCAGCAGCTCCAAAGTCAAGTCATGAGAGTTGCTCATGGAGCCTCTCATAACACTTGCAGATGTGTTTAGAAAATTCCTTATCTTTGTAGTATAGCAGAGATCAATATCCTACACAGATATTGATGCAAAGTCCCAATGTGCCATTCTTTGTGGGGGATAAAAAAAATGTCTAAATGATGGACATTGTGAGTAATGGCTGTAGGTGTAGGTCTGGCAGGGCTACTGAATACACATTATAACATGGCGAAGTTTTTATGATTATGAGACATCAGAAATCCATTCCTGATCCTGTAACTTATTTAGAACCATCAAGCAAGTATGTGTACGTGTTCAGTAAAGTCAATATGAATTGAATCAAGTTCTGGTCTTTTATCATTGCTAAGAGATTTCTCAGTAAGCCTGATGACATTGCTCATACTGTTGTTCATTGTCAATCCAGTAATGTATTCTGCAAGCATTTCTCCCTCTGCTTGCACATAAGGCATTCGACTCCTTGAAACTTACTAGTCAAAGAAAGCACTCGATTTAGCTTTTCTTCTCCCATTTGTGGGACAGTCCCAAATGCCTCATGGACTAGTATAAGCAGCTGTCTGCAGCTATGACCAGTTTTTCTTTAATGATACCAGACCTGCATCCACTCTTAGAAAAGATGGGGCTTGAGTGAAGAGACAGACAGGGAGAAAGGGGAAAGAATGGAGTGAACTGCTGCTCATCAGTAGAATACAGAAAATCACAGTGCCTACTGCACAGGGCTATTGTGACACTCAAAATCAAGAGAAGATGGAACACTGCCAAGTGTCCTACACTCCACACAGATTCTCAAGCACTTTATAAATGTAGGGGTGTCATCTACAATGCAGAGATAACTTAAGTTCATGTGGTTGCAGAAAGAAGGTACAAGATCCCAAAGTGCTACTTGAATTAACAAAAGTACATGTGATTATATGGGGCATAAGTTAGCAGTAAGTATAGTTTCCTATGGTCTCATCCCTTTAAGCATGTGTTATCCATGCATGAGGTACCTATTAGGCAAGGCTGTTGGTTAACCAGCAATCCCATCCCAGTCAGCCTGGCTAAAAGATTTCATCAACTCTTTTGGCACAGAACTGGATACACTCCTTCATCTCATTTCCTGTGTTCCTCTCCCCAGGCATCAGATAACTCCACTTCAATATGCAGGCTTCTGAATGCAGTTTCTACTTTCCAGGTGGAAAGTGAACTTTTACCAGCATGCACAACAGAGATGAAGTGGAATATGCATGTTGTGTGACTCCCTTACTTCATGCAAGCAACCAACTGGCAGCTACTTGGCTGTTGGCCATTGAAATCCTAGAGCCCATCTGACAATGGGATTGCAGTTACCCTTCCAGGTCTCAGAGATGTATATTGTATGGCAATTAGCTGATGCCATAGAGAAACAATTCCGTTCCAGCTAGTCTCCACAAAAATATTTATGAATAACCAACTAATAACCCATTGTCATTGGTCGTTCAGATACATACAGTGTATGAGACAAACATTTCAGAAATAATACTAGCTTATATTTGTATTATGTTCCTATGAGGTATTTCGCCACATATTATTCTATGTTCTTCTTCAAAATGACCCTGGGAGGAAGGTAGGTAAGATAGATGCTACCTTCCCCCACTTTCTAAATGATAAGACTATGATACAGGATGCTAGCTGACTTGCTTTGATATTACAATTGGTTAGTTAGAGGCCCAGGCCTGGAACACAGGCTTCCTGACTCCTGGTATCCTTTTTAGGTACTGATGTGTAAACATTTGTTATCATATGACTAAAGTAGAAAGGGATTCATTGTCAATATAGGAGACAAGAGACAGCAGATATCAGAATGGCTGCATCAGGACCACTTTCTTCACTGGCTTAACAACATGTGGCACTTCCAAGACAAGTTCTTTGGTCTTTTCAATGCAAACACTGGCTTCCCCGTGCTGTAACGAAACAGCAACACTCACTCCATGTTCACAGGCCCATTCCTTTGCATTCATCAAAAACTACTTATGTTGGGGCTGGGGTTGTAGCTCAGTGGTAGAGCACTCACGTAGCATGTGCGAAGCCCTTAGTTTGATCCTTAGCACCACACAAAAATAAAATAAAGATATTGTGTCCAACTACAAGTAAAAAATAAATTTAAAAAAACTACTCATGTTAATCCAGTACTTCCTTCTCCCCACTTAGCTTCTGCTTAATCCTATCTGAAATTCGCCAGCCTGACTTCTAAAATCACATTTGTATAACTCCTGAAACATTACTGTGACATCACTCAGTTCTTTGCCTTCTTGGCTTCCATTCGGGAACAAGCAGGAAAAAATCATACTGCAAAAAGAACATTTTGGATTACCATTAGCGGTCATGGCAAAACACACACACACATACACACACACACACACACACAAAACAGGCTTCCTTTAAACAGATTGCATTTTCCCCCAATTTCTCCTGGACTGCATCTCTTGTGAGCTCACCTCTTTGTCAGAAAGCTATTTCTATTTTTTTTTGAGGGGGTGGGGGTTTTATTTTGTTTCGTTTTATTTTTGTATAATGAGCATACCTGGAGGATTATCCTTGCACTGGAGGGGAGTTGCAAATAAAGCAGAGTCATGCTATTAAGCCACAGACATTGCAAGTGATTCTTATACTCCCCAGCCCTACTAATTACTGAAAATAATTATGCAAGAATAAGAGCTTTCTCCCTTGTTGTGTTTGGACTGATCATAATGAAAAGTCCTTAGGCAAATTTGAAGTCTAACAACTGCTTTGTTGCAAGTGGAAAAGAATAGTAAACTGGGAGGAGGAGAGCACAGGAGCACAGTCAAGGAGAACTGGAGTGATCTGGGTTCACTCAGGAAATGTCTCACCTCAAAACTAGAGTCAATTTCCTAATGGTTCTTCTCATACTTTAACAAAGCAAGAAGAACATTTTTTGTGTGTTCCAATGGAATTTTAGGCTCTCCCTGAGCTGAAATAGGTAGCTGTTTGGTCTGGTCAATGAAGGTGATTTTCTTGTCAGAGTAATCATTTACTTTGCTGGCAATTTCTCTCTCTCTCTCTCTCTCTCTCTCTCTCTCTCTCTCTCTCTCTCTCTTTCTCGTTTTTTTGGGGGGCACTGAGGTTGTAATAATGTAATACAGAGTTTTGCACATGCTAGGCAAGTGCTCTACCACAGAGCTATACCCCAGCCCCTTTTCTAGCAATTTCTAACAAGTGATCCAAGAAGTCACTTGCAACCAGTAAATGCAAGCTACTGCCCTCAGAAAAGGACATACCTAACCTCCACTGTGACCAATTCATTGAAACTGCTCATGGTGGCTCTCATCCCTGACATCTACTTGTCACCCATTGTTTGCTTGATTATAATATTTGTAAGTAAATTTATATAGGGAAATGCACAAATCTGTGTGTGCACGTGGCTATTAAATCCAAGACCTCACACATTCTGGGCAAGTGCTCTACAACTGAGCTATACTCCCAACCTGGGAAATGTATAAATCTTAAGGATATCATTTGATAAGTTTTGACAAAAGCACACACTAGGATAAGCCAAACTCCTGTCAGATGTAGAATTATTTCAATCACCCCAGAAGAGTTTCCTTATGCCCCATTATAGTTTCTACTCACACCTACCCCACTGGTCTAAGTGTTTTTACCATGACATATTCTAGTTCTTCACGTAAATAAAATCATATAATATTATAGTCTTTTGACTAAGATTTCTTTGACTTCCATAGGGAATCATCTCTTTAGTTGTTCCTTCCTTCTTATTGGAGAGTAGAACTCCATTACATGAGTATAACATAATTTGTCACTTCACCAGCTAATGGATATTTGGGTTGTTTCCAGTTGGAGGCTATTATCAATAAAGCTGCTACAAACATTCTGTTAGAAGTGTTTTTGTGGATATATGCTTCCATTTCATTTCTGTTGGATAAATACCTAGAAGTGAGGTTTCTGGGTCATAGGGTAGTATGCACTTAGTTAGATACAAAAACTCCAGATGTTTTTTTTTCCTAAGTGGTTATACCATTTTACATTCCCACCAACAGTGTGTAACTATTCCAATTGCTCTACATTTTTAACAATATATGGCTTTGTCAATCTTTTTAATTTCAGCTATTCCAGTGTGTGTGTAGTAGCAGTGTCTTGAGGTTTTTGTTTGCATTTCCCTAATGACTAATAATATTGAGCGATTTTTTTCATGTATTTATTAGCCATTCATACTCTCTTGGGAAGTAACTGCTCAAATCACATACCCATTATCAATTGGGTTGTTGTTCTTATTATTGAGTTGCATGTGTTCTTTATATATTCTGAACATAAATATTTTGTTCTATATATGTCGTGGATATTTTCTCCTAGTCTATGGCTTACCTTCATTTTCTGAATAGTATGATTTGGTGAGGAGTTTCAAATTTTGATGAAATCTAATTTACTGTATTTTTCTTTTATGAATTTTCTTCTCTGTGTACTAAGAATCCAATCAATTTTAAAGTCTGTTGACTCATTTCTAATTGGTTTTGAATCTGGCCTTTCTTATGTTCTCTTTCCTTTTGTAAATGTCTCATTCTAAGCCACTATCTTCTTTTGTCAGGACCCCTTAAAGAGCTCCTTTAAGGTCCAAAATAGAACTCACCATTGCCAACCCTCCAACCCTGGCTTACTTGTTCTTCCCTCAGTTTCTCCTACCTCTTTAAACATATCACCATATAGTTACTCACTCAAGCTCAAACCTAGAAATCATCCCGAACTTCTCTCTTTCCCTTATTTCATACCCTCAACCTATCACTAAGTCCTTTTGATTTGACTTCCTATCATCTCCATTGTACATGCTTTTCTCAACCTTCTCTTCCACAGCCTTAGTCCGGGCCACCCTGACTATAGCAGCAACTCTTTACTGGTCCCTCCAGTTCCACTCGCGGCCCCTCCAATTCATTGTCCATTGAGAAGCCAGAGTTACAACAGACACTAATATGGCATTATGTAAAAATGTGAATATGTAACAGATGTGATTCTGCAATCTATATTTGGGGTGAAAATGGGAGTTCAAAACACAATTTGAGTCTAATGTATGAAAGATGATATATCATGAGCTATGTAATGCTTTAAATAATCAATAAAAAATTAAAAAAAAATAAAAAATAAAATGAATTTAAAAGTGAAAAAAAAAAAAAAAAGAGAAGCCAGAGTGAATTCTCCAGTTATCCACTGCTGCATAGCATAACACCATAGAACCTTTAATGGTATGAAACAACTGTCATTTTGTTATGCTCATGGATTCCAGGGATCAGGATTTTGGAAAAACACAGCAGGGAAGGCTTTTCTCCACTCCCTGATATCTGAAAAGCTGAGAAGAGATTTGAAGAGCTGATGACTAAAATCATTTAGAGGCTTCTTCACTCTTATGTCTGGCATTTGGCCTGGAATGACTTGAAAGCTGGGTTCACCAGGGAGCGTTCACAGCTTGGTAGCCTCAGGTAGTCAGACATCTTACGTGCTGCTTCTGTTTCCAAGAATGCATAGTGAACACTAACTGGTCTTCTCTGCCTGGCCTTGGAAGTCACCTAGGATCACTTCCTTTATTATTTAGGGTCAAAACAGTCACTACAAGATATAGCAACAGGGGACATTGCCCCCCATGGGAACTATATCAAAGAATTTGTACTATATTTTAAAACCACTAGAGTGTCCATACTTAACTACTAAGAAGACCTTGTCATTGTCTGACAAAAGCTCCCAATGGCCTTACCAGTGATTCTCAAATGGGACCACCCCTGTCTAGAAGGTGTTCAGGATCTCTCATGGAACAGACCAACCCTCCAGCAGTTTGTGTTCTCCACAAGTCGTGAACTTATTCATTCTTATTCACCAGACTCACATAGGGCCAGTAGTAGCTCATATGGCACCTTGGTACAAATTTAGAATATGTCCATTGTCTCTTCTTTATGAACACAGTCCTGTCCTGAAATTCATGATTATGATTGGCAAAATATGGGCTATATTTAGCCCCACATCCTTATTTGATCCAGGTGCCTTTGAGCATGACAAAAGCTGCACTACCACCCATGATGACATTGGGAACATAATTCTTTCTGGGTTTTACCCAAGACTCTGCTCAACACCTATGAAAGGGTCACCCCAGCTCAGTAAATAGCACCTTCGTTCTTCTAGTTGCTCATGCCAAAATCTTGATTACACATTTGACTCTTGTTCATGTGTTCCATGTTCAGTCCCTAAAGAAATTATCTCAGCTTTCTTTTCAGACATGTATCTCAATGTGGTTGGAGTAGGTATGGGTATTTTCTAGTATCCCCCACTAGATTGTAAGGTCCTGGAAACAGATATAACACCTCATTCACTTTTATGCAAATAGAAGACAATTTCTTACATATTATGATACATCAGAGAATGACTACCTCCCACCTCCCATTGTGGTACCCAAATATGAGCACTAGAAATTCCTTTTTCTGGATTCTTGAGTCTATTTGAAATGCCAGCATTTCTAGCACATTCAACTCATTCACACTAAGATATTAGTGGCATATCATATCTCCTTCCCTCTTGAGAATGCACTAGGCCCACAGGGAAGGAAGAGGTCAACACTTAAAGAGGATAATGGAAAGAAGGACCATGAGACAATTTCACCTAACCTTTGTCCTGTATATTAGCAACATCCCCTCAACCCATGGTAGAGCAATCCTTGATTGGCTATAGTAGAAAATGTTGCACACTCTGAATCTTCCATAATGTTCCCTTTTCCCACAAACTCTGTTCACACCAGAAAACATGAAATAAGCTCCTCTAAGACCTTAAAAAGACTCCTTTATAAAAGTCAAGCAGTAATTGGAGGAAACCATCTAAGATGATGGAAATTGGTAAAACTTTTTTGAAAAGCAATTTAGTTCTTTGTATCATAAACTGTCAAGACAGTAATCCCTTCTAGGGATCAAACTTATGGGGGATACAAATCCAATAAAATAATAATTATATACAGTGATACTCATTTATAATGGTGAAAAATATGGACAATCATAATGTTTAACAATTGGGGATTGATTAATATAAGGGAATGCTATGTAGTCAATGAAAGAGATATTTTAAAGGACTATTTAATGACATAAAGGAATGTGCATATATAATTAGATAAAGTAAAACATAAAATTACATATGTACTATGCATATAGTTATTTTTGTTCTTATTGCAGTCTATACAATGCCTAGAACTTGGCCTAGTACATAGCAGCCCCTAGTATGCATTTGCTCGTGTTCTCTCTCTCTCTCTCTCTCTCTCTCTCTCTCTCTCTCTCTCTCTATATATATATATATATATATATATATATATATATATAATACACACACACATATATATATATATATATAATTTAGCATATAAAATATAGCCATTAAATGACTACATAAGTGAGTACTCACAATGTACCAATATTTATGCTAAAGTTCTACATAGCAAGCATACTTTATTTAATCTTTAATCTTTTCCACAATCCTTGTGAGACAGTCACTGGCAATATCCCAAATTTTATAGATAAGAAAACTGGAAATCTGAAAGGATAAATGAGTGTGCTAAAGAATACATTGTTACTGTGGCTGGGGTTGTGGCTCAGTGGTAGAGCGTTTGCCTAACATGTGTGAAGTACTGGGTTCAATTCTCAGCACCACATAGAATAAAATAAAGATACTATTTTTTAAAAAAAGAATACATTGTTACTAAGTGGCAGAACCAGGATTTGAACCCAAGCAGTCTGAATCCAGAGCCAGAGTCCTTTAACAACACACACAAGGAAAAGAGCCTGGGAGAAAAAACACCAACGTTACCAGTGCCTTATCTCTAGGTAGTATTTTAGTATTAATTAATAAAATTAGTGTTCTTTTGTTTTTCTTTATTTTCCAAATCCCTTACAATAATTACAAATTGCTTTCATATTCTGATTTTTTTATGAATGATTTTGTTTTTTCCAACCAAAGACTTCAGCATTCCTAGCAACCAAGTCCATCCTTGGTTGTGATCTCACACTTGCCTCTTGGGGCAGATTCAGTTCAACCTGGTAATATGCTCTGGTTCCCCCTTACCAAGCCCACTCTGACTCCAAGCTGCAAGTGTCAGCAGCACTTCCTGGTTGAGGATAGACTTAACTGTGTCCCTTTGCAACTCCACTGCCTGGCCTCTGACTTTCTGGCTTACTTTTTCTAACCACTATTCTGCCTCTGCCACCTAAACTCTCTGCCTTCTGACACCTCCCCCTCCTCCCATGCTCAGTCCCGAAGTGACAGTTGGTGGGGAAGACTGTGTGCAGAGTCCTTGAAGCACAAAGGATTCAGGGACAAGCCACTACAGCCCTCTTTCCTCTGTGACTTCTTCACATCCCTCTTCAATTACAGACCCCAAGCTGATCACACCACTCTAATAAGGCCCTGATCAATGCTAAGGAGTTATTTTATGATTCCTGCAGGTTGTATTCCTGTTATTATTACACATCACAGCATCACATTAGCTTTCAAAAAACAAACCAGCATTGATTTGCTGACTCACTCTCTGGTTTCCTATGACGCCCAGATCTTTCCATTAGGTTTGCATCTCCAGGCAAGAAGAGAATTGATTTCCTCTCCAGCCCTCCATAAGAGGTTCCTGTTCAGTCGCTGCTTCCAATATTCCCTTCACCCTCAGTACTGAAATTGAAGAAATGTTGAGAGCAACAAACCCCTGAGGTGTATTTGTCAAACCCCTGAACAACAAAAAATCAAAATAAAACAAAAGCATCCAAGTAAACTAAGGCCTTTGCCTACTTTCTACCAAGTCTCTCAAATTTTTGTTTTAAAAGCTCAGATTGCCAAAAGTACAGATTTTATATAGGCTGTAAACCAATAGAGTGAAATAGTTAAGAGATTAAGCTATGGAGGCAAAGAGATATGGATTCAAAACCACCTATTTATGTGATTTTGGACAATCACTCTGCTTCTGAAGCCCTCAGTCTTACTATGTGCAAAGTGGAAATAATTATGGCATAATCAGTTTTGCTATAATGTGACATATGTGTTTCTAAAAATCACCACTCTATGTAAAATTGTACATTAGAAGCCAGACACAGAGCTTATGGGGAAAAGTGGACTCCACATCATGTACAACCACAAGACTGGGATCCTAATTAGAAGAATAAGATGTACTTCATGTATATGTGTGTGTGTGTGAGTGTGTGTGTGTGTCAAAATGTATTCTACTGTCATGTATAACTAAAAAGAACAAATAAAATATAAAAAAAAATTAAAAAGAAAGATGGGGCTAGTGGCATAACACTCAAGAACTTCATTTTAAAAGATAAGGACCTGGGGCTGGGGATGTGGCTCAAGCGATAGCGCGCTCGCCTGGCATGCGTGCGGCCCGGGTTCGATCCTCAGCACCACATACCAATGAAGATGTTGTGTCCGCCGAGAACTAAGAAAAAATAAATAAATGTTAAAATTCTCTCTCTTTCTGTCCCCCTCTCTCTCACTCTCTCTTAAAAAAAAAAAAGATAAGGACCTAATAAAAACATCATCACAATTTCACATATAAATACTACATTAAATGTGGCAATTTAAAAAGACCTGAAGTTTGCTTGTGGAAGTGGCTGTTGGAAGAGTTGCAGTGTGTGAGTTTTTATGAAGTGATAGAAAGAGGAAGACTTGAAAAGGGTCAGAACGTTGTAGCAGCAGATGTGAACTGCTGTGCTCATACCACACATTTCAGCAAATTGAGGTGGCTGGTGAATGTTGGAAGCAAGTGTGTGTTCACAAACACACATGCACATGCTTTGTGAATTCCTATGTGGTTCAGTTCAGCTAGGTACAGTTTTCTTGTGTTCACCTAGCATTTCCAGTAGAAAAAAAAAAGATAGCGCATAAGCAAATACGAAGTTCATAATATGCCCAAATGTTCCCTAATATATCAATCACATTACAGCAAATTCACATTTTTCAAAACAAGAATTACAACAGAACTGACCGTACCAACCTCTCCAGCTTGGAAAGATTACACGAAATAGTGCCTTGGATAATGCCTTTAGCAAAAGACCTGGCGCATGCTAAGCTCCCAATAAAATGATAGCCTCAGTTATCAAAAGCAGCAGTAGTAGCTCAAACTTATGCAACCCTAAAGTGCCTACAGGAGGAACCTGGAACTGCCTGGATGTGAGTTTTCCTTCACTCACCTGATGAGAGGCAATGGAAGCCTGGTCAGGTTCAGCTCTATTTACACCATCACCTCTCCTCACACCCCACCCTAAATCTAACCAAGTACCTGTGACATTTGCACTTAATTCTAGAAATATTTCTTACAGCCCTAGAATGCCAGACAGTGGCTAGGTAGCCAGAGCCCTACAAATGAAGCCAAGGTTTCAGTCCTTGGCCTGAAAGAGCTTACTCTGTAATGACCACTGAGAAGGGTGAAGCATGATCCAGGCTAGGGCAGACTGGCTAGAGAGTATCCAATAAGCAATAGTGAGACAGTGAAGGTTTCTGAACAGGGCAGTGACAAGATCAGAGTCATGCTTGACTAGATGTCAGAAAACTTTCTCTGTAAAAATCAGATAGGGGCTGGGGCTGTAGCCCAGTAGTAGTGCACTTGCCTAACATATGTGGGGCACTGGGTTTGATTCTCAGTACCATATGTAAATAAATAAAATAAAGGTCTTTCAACAACTAAAAATATTTTTAAGAAAACTTTTTTTAAAAGATCAGATGAGGGCTGGGGCTGTAGCTCAGTGGCAGAGCGCTTGTCTTCCATATGGGAGGCACTGTATTCAATCCTCAGCACCACATAAAAAAAATACACAAATAAAATAAAATCATGCTGTCCATCTACAACTACAAAAAATTTTTTAAAAAAAAGATCAGATGGTAATTTTAGGCTTTGTAAGCCATATGATGTCTATTACAAGCAATCAAATATCCCATTGTAGCATGTAAGCAGACAAAGCAATACAGACGCTAATGAACATGACCATGTTACAGTAATTTTTTTTTTTTTTGCAACACAGGCAGTGGGCAGAATTTGGTATGTGGATCTTAGTTTGTCAACACTCACTTTAAAGAAGTCCTGTGTAATAAAAATAAAACCTATACCACAAATGCAAACCACATTAGTTTTTGAATTTTTCTGATAACTTCTTTTTAAAAAGAAGAAATAGGTATCATGAATTTTTACAATATATTTCATTTAATCTGGTTTGTCTAAAGTGTTTTCCATTCTAATTCCCAGTTAGCAATAACTTATTAAGGAGGTATTTTATATTCTTTTTCATCATACTAGATCTTTAAAATCCGTTATTGGTTGAATTGGATCGCTCAAAAAGATGTTGAAGTACTAACTCCCAGTACCTCTGAATGTGACCCTTGTTTGGAAATAGGAACTTTGCAGATGATGGAGTTAAAAGGTCATTAGGGTGGAATATAACCAACATAACTGATGCCCTTATAAAAAGGGAAATTTGAGCACAGAGACAGAAGCATACACATATGGAGAGTATCTTATGAACAAAGCAAAGATCAGGGTGATGTTTGTACATGCCAAGGAAGGCCAAAGATTGTCACCCAATCACTAGAAGCTAGGGGAGAGGCATAGAATCCAGATTCCAGATTCTCTAGGAACCAATCATACCAATAAATTGACCTCAGACTTACAGCTTCCATTACTATGAGATAATACATGTCTGCTATTGAAGCCACTGGATTTGTGGAACTCTGTTATGGCAGCCCTAGAAACTAATTCAAATCTAAGTGTATTTTATACTTACTTCACAACTCTATCATATTTATCATCTCCCAAGTGCTCAGTAGTCACCCTTAGCTAATAGCCACCCACCATAGATGATGTAGCTTCAGAGATGGAAATTTGATTGCCCGACACCATAAAGGTTGATTAGCCTAAGGAGTCAAATGAATCAGAGATACTGGGAGCTTGAGGTTTAAGTATAAAGAACTTTCTTAAGGCCTTTACCTACCTTGAAACTAAATGGGAAGATACTAGCAATTTACTTTCTCTCGACATTCTAGAGGCCTTTAGGAACTGACCATGACCTAGTCAAAGAATGCTCCGTTTCCTTTGGCAAAAGTCATTTCATTCCCGAGCCCTGTTTTTGCTTCTGTAGTACGTAATCATTTTTGTCTCCCATCTGATTTCTTCTGAACTCAATATATGATATTTTTCCCTTGAAGTAATTTGGCAGTTTCATCATTTTATTGATCTTACATTCCCCATTAACTATATTAGTGCATGTAGTATATCATCTGAAGTGACAGGAAGAAATTGTAACAAAAAAAATCTAACTCCATTTTTTGATATTTGATTGCTGACAGTTTTAATGCTCTATCACACCCTTATCCTCTTTGGCCTCACATCCAGGCAAGTCAAAAAGAAAATGCAGGCACTACCTCACTTAGTGCCAGTGAGGAAGTTCAAACCCAAAAAACTTTGGCCATGTGCAAAACACTTTCCCTCTGACTCATCCCCTAATCAGACTAAAATCCAGAGTCATTCATCCTCTTTCAGTTGAGCCAAATGGACCAGCTTGGATGCCTGTCCTACTCTTTTAAGAAAGGCTCATATTATAAATAATAAACCTAATATAACCTCTTGGTACAAGTCTAGTATCATCTATCTTGAGATCTGGACCAATTTAGGGCAGGGGTGAAGGCCTTGATCCTGTCCTTTGAGAAGGAACTTCTTTTTTTTTGAAAAATTATTTATAAAGATTATATTTTATCAGACAAAAGAGATACTTATGAAGAGCCCATCTGAATTGAGATACATTATTATTCACATTCATAAAAATCATATTAGGTCTTTTTTATTTTTTATTTTTAGTTATACATAACAGTAGAATATATTTTGACACATCATCCATACATGGAGTATAACTTCTTGTGAGAGAACTTCTGCACAAGTGGTACTAGGAGCCAGATAGTGTAAGGAATGACCACTGCCTTCTGCAGGTCTCTCTTCTCTTGCTTCCAGCTTACTGACTGGTTTTATGGCCTACTGGCAAGTATGAACTTGGAGCTGCTGCCTGCTGCCTAGTGTGCCCTTGGAGCCATGCTGCTGCCTGCTAGTGAGCTTAATTAAAGTCGCTGCTGCTTTGTGATGCATTTACATTCAGCAAGCCTCAGCTCCAGATTCAAGTGACCTGTCAGAAGTTTTGCATTTAGGGATAAGACTATGGGATCAGGGACCTCCTTAAAGTAGTCATGGGCTGGGTATGTCAAGCTAGAGCTGTCTCAGATTGGATCACATGTCTCGATTGCAGCACAAATTGTGACTGATGCTTGACTCAGGTAAATGACTGTAGCCGTTGGTTGTGTGTTTTAACCAGGTATTGGTTCCATTCTATAGAGGATTCAGGGGGAAAACTGATACTATGTGCGGGTCCATTGCATCGTCATAATGACCTGAATAATCCTGAAGTTACATTCCTAAAAATGGATGACTCATTAGGATCCTAAATGCTTGTGGAATAACAAAGGTCCCTATCCTCAGAATCATAGGGAGAAACACCCATTGTTCCCCTATAGCATAGACCTATACCCTAAATGCTTCCCCCACCTGTTAAAGAGACAAAAGGACACCATCGCCCTATTGAATAATAGTAAAATGGACCAATGAAGACTAGATTCTGTTGAGTGCCACAGCTGATGAACATGTCAAAGGATTAATTCAAACTTTACCTAAGTCTAGAGTCCTTAGACCCAGAAAAAAATAAGTGCCATAAGAAAGAGCTCTAACCCTAATGATATTGATTTGGGAGGAGAAAACTTATGGATATGACCATAAACCATGAAAACTCCCCTAACCCCCATGAGGCATATCCAGTAACCAACCAAAGTAAACAAAAATATATAATATTGGGGAAGAAAAAGAAGCTGAAACACGACTGCAGTTTGACCCAATTGCATACCCAAAATTTACTCAAGATGAAAGGATGCTGATTGGCTTTTGTTGCTCTAGAATATAGGTTCTGGATTAATCTTAACATCTGCCAAAATGAACCAATTGGCAAACTTTCATGGCTTTAATTGATATTAGGTTTCAAATTGCAGTTATACCTGGGAATCTCACTAAATTTAAATAAGGGATCCTCCATACTTTTAGGAAAATTTCTGGACATAAGATAGAGAATAAATGGGTATTCCTCACCTTAACCATCAGAACTACTGCCTTGGCAAAATTTTCCATGGTGGTGATGCCCATTACCCTAACATACTTTTAGTTTATGGCACCTTTGTTTCAATATCTCTTTGACAATTTTGGGTTCCAGAGGCAATATATTCTTTATTTACAAATTTACTTATGCTCATGCATACTATTACTGGCAAAACATCCCATCTTGAATGGGGCCTCCTCCAAAAAAAAAAAGCTCCAGAATTTATCTAAACTGCAACACAACATGCAGTCACATCCAGAGATTTCTTCATTGTGGAGATTTTAACTGCCTTCTCTCATGCCCCCTGGAGTCTCTGAACTACCTCTGGTGGACAATAAGTTTTCTATGGGCATCTCATTTAAAAAAAAAAAAAACCTACTCTCCTGGCTATACATCATACAGCAAAAGATGATGGTCTGCATACTAGGCCCTTCTGGAGGCTATCATATGTGATATGCTTTTGGTCATGGAACTAGTACACTTCCTTATCAAAATGAAAATGATATTTTTTATGATGGAGCCAAACTGGGCCCTCAGGCATATCCCACCTATGGTCTTCAGTTTCTTAACAAATGCACAGGCATCTTCCAGACTCAATGACCATCTTGAGAGCCCTTTGGTATCATTTGAATGATGAGAAAATGGAGCACAAGAAAATATCCTGGGCAACAACTGGATTTATGTCCACATATTTTATAGTGTAGCCATTTGGTCCAACTAATGGCAACAACAACTCCTCTCCCAAGGTTGTCCCCTTTGGGGTAAAGAACCCTGGAGATTTATTCCCTTACAAATATACAAAATACAAATCAAGGTCACACATGTCTGTGCATATACTTAATGTCACAATGCAAGGTCTTGTCAGGATACTCTTTATCCTCCAGGAGTTACAGATATCATTGATAGTAACCAAGGCATTCATTTCATATCTCAGGATACATGATGCTGAGGGGCTGGGGCTCAGTGGTAGAGCACTTGCCTAGCATGTGCAAGGTGCTGGGTTCGATCCTTGGCACCACATAAAAATAAATGAATAAAATAAAGGTATTGTGTCCAACTACAACAAAAAAACACAAAATTTTTAAAAAAATTAAAAAGAATACATGATGCTGAGCTCTTAAATGAGGTGTTCAGTGGAATGTTCACCTCCCTTCTTGGTCTCAGACTGCAGCCCTCATAAAACATTATAATGGTTTACATAAATAAGTTCAAATTCAATTTGAAAAATATGGCACAATTTAGTCACCAATGAAACATCAGAAACAGAGTCTGATTTGATTTTTTATGATTGACTGCTTTCAGACCCTACTCCCCTTTTCCTTTTTTGCCCCACATTTGAGCAAGGCCATAAGAATGTCTGGGAGATACCTCTCTTGGTGTCAAGAGGTGGGGCAGGGAGTTTAAACCATGCAAACTGCAGCTCATGCATGAGAACCCTCACCCCAGCCCCAAGTCCTAACCACAACAAAACCAAAGCCACTAACCCTTCCTTCACTTGAGCTAAATGGAACTGCTTGGGTGTCTTCTCTGCTTGTTCCAGAGATCCTCACAATGCTTAGTGGCCCTTTTCATATTGTCTTGGTACATCAGTGACATCATCTGCCTCCAATTTCAAACAAATTTGGGTAAAGTATTGATCCTACTGTCCTTGAGGCAAACAAAAGGTGGATTGTCAATTAACAGCTCATATCAAACATATCATCAGGTTTCTGTTTATTTATTTATTTATTTATTTATTTATTTATTTATTGTGGTGCTGGGGATTGAACCCAGGGCCTTATGCATGTGAGGCAAGCACTCTACCAACTGAACTATATTTCAAGGCCACCATCAAGTATCTAATTAAAGCTAACCCCACCTCCAGAAGAAATTGACTTTTATTCATAGAAGGGTTTTTCTCAATTGTATCCATGAAGGAAGAAGACATTTTAGAAGCTTATATAACATGTCACATGCCTCCCCCACTCTCACTTTGCTACAGATTATTTTCCTCTCAAATATATTTGCAAAAACTGCCTTTTCCAGCCAAGCAAGAAAAGAAATGCAACATTCAAAGTCGTCATCTTACAGAAATCCTGATAAAGAGTTCTAATGAACTGCAATGTCATAGCTACCCTGGTTATTGTTAATCCTTGAAAAGAGGAGTCGACCTTGCCCAAGAAAGCTTTGTTAACACTATAACCATCACACATTTGACCAAGAAAAAAAGTAACAGCAGTGGGATTGGAGTTCTTGGTATATGTGATAGAAAAGAAGGCTCTAGAAGAGGTTGTATAGTGAAAATGATATTGACAAATACCATAGCAACCAAAACTGCTTGTCACCTTGTGAAAATTAAAATCATTCTGATGATAAGGCATTTGGTGTGTGTCTGTAAAGCAGTGTATGAATGTAAGCTTTCCTCATTATAAAAATCCATTCTAGGGCTGCTAATACTGATCAGAAAAGGGCAACCTTGATTCTGGAAATCTCTTTTTCCTCAATCTAATCCGGCACAGAAGATATCAATTTCAGCTTCCATGAAAACAGAAAAGAGAAATCTGTATTTATGCAAGACTAGGAAGTAGAAAGACACCTTCAAAGGTGCCACTCCACCACCCTCACATCAACAGGGTTGGACTCCCAGGCAAAGCTCTTCAGAAATACTGTATTTCTGCAGAATGAGATTTCATTTGCTCTTTTGCCAAGCACTGGTCACAGCCCTCACAGAGTTCTTTCTGAGTGTAACTTTAATTCTTCTTGCTTCTTGTTTCAGTGCCTCTCAACCTTTTGGAGATTGTTTTCCTTACACCTTATTGGTAGATTTTATGATGGTTCATCTTCTTGTCAGCTTGGGAATAAATCCTTGGCTCTTTAATTCAGCCTTATTCATGGGTTTATATGCTCACAAGTATTTCCATTTGATCACAATGCTCACCCTAGCATTAGTCCCCTGGAACCTGAATGCTCCTCTCTTTCCTAGGAGTCACTGCACTTCACTATTCCTATGAAAAAGACATTCTTATTTGTCCTTCTCCCCACCACCACAGCAGTTCCCAGGATATGCCATCTCAAGGAAGCACAAAGAACAGTGACCTAAACTCTTCCAATGAGCTTCCCATTTGATGAGCCTCTCTGATCCTCACTCAACCTTACAGGTTGCTGTTTTACATCCTCATGTGAGGCTCAGAGTCTGAAAGAAAACAAACTACCAGTACTTAGGATTTCAAGCTCCAACTCCTAGATCCTACAGCTGCCCAGCAAGCTGCCACAACTCCCCATCACTGGACCTAGAATTCAAGGATTTCCATCATTGGGGGCCTTCTGCCTTGGAAAGTGCTAGTGACACCATGAAAAAAACCCACTAGCCCTTTCTGGGAGTCCAGCCTGAAGTCCACCTACCAACCCAATCTTCCAAGAAAGCCAAGTACACATAAATGAACTTCCCACTTCTAGGATGAAGCCATATGGGCCTCTGCTAAGTCCTGGGCAGTGAGAATCTTCTTTGGGGAAATCTTTGCTGTATATCCTAGTATTTCCTCCCAGTTTTCCCTCTTGCAGTTACACAGGGAAGCAAGCATTTGAACACTGGCAAAAGAAATCAAGTTTGGAGTTTGAACTTTGCACATATACAATAATAAAACTAGATATGGAAGACATGTAAAGAAAAAAGAAAAGAGAGAAGAAAAACACATATTTAAGAAGGCCCCCAAAATATGAGCACTTCTGTTAGCTTTGGAGATTTTGAAGGTGACATACAATTGTTGCTTGCAATTGCATTTCTCTTATCATTTTCTCTCTCCAACCTCTTACAGATCTGCTTTTTCCAGAAAACACATTTGGTGATGGGTACTGAATTGGAATGTTCTACTTGTGATAAACCTGTCCTGTCGAGTTTATATAAAAAGAGAGGGGAGAGAGGAGAAAAGCTCAAGTAAGAGAAGATAATGCCATAATTGAGACGGTAATAAGTTTTTTCTCACTTTTGCAATTAAAAACATTTTAACATTTGAAGGGATGAATACATGTCCTCACAGCCTCTGCTATTCAATAATACAATTCATTAGGAGGAAGCAGACAGAAAAAAAAAAAACTCTTGTTATTAAGAATGCGGAGCAGGGGGGAAATGAGGGCCAGTGTTACAAGCCCCATGGCCAAAATCAGAAATGAATGATGATTAGATTGCCATTCAAAATGCATAGGCGATCCAGACACCCATTTTGAATCCCATCCACATTTGCAGAAGGGAGAGGTAGGCAACGCCTGGAATGTTGTCTTTCAGAAGTATTAATGATGCACTATAAATTTTGTCCACGTATTAATGATAATCAGTCCTCATTAAGCGCCCATGCTGATAACAACCCACATTTCGGCACAGCAGGCCCTTGCAAATTTATTTTCCCTTTGTTAAATCCAGTTTACTTTAATAGTTTGTCAGCCTTAGACAGAAGCTACGCGGGGGTGGAAATCGATTTCTGCTTCTGATCAAATACTAGGTTTTCTAAAGAGGCAGCGCCTGAGCTTCAGAGGCAGGAGCGCATCTTCTTGGCTTGCAACGAAATGTGTCCGTGTCAGGGGCCACAAGCTTATGTTTGGTTATTAGTGACCTGCCCTTTTCCCCTCTGAGTGTTTTCCCAAACAAAAATGGTGGCAAGGGCAGCAGATGACAGCCTCGAGGGCGCTGCTAGATAAGAGGAATGGCAGTGGTACTGTGTAAACGCGACCCGCAGCCCAGGATCTGTTAGGGCGCGATGGTAACCTCAGCTAAACCGGATGGATTGCGGGCACTGCTCTCCAGAGTAGATGGTGTCCTGGGGCACTGGCGCAGTGAAATCCAGTGCCGACAGAGCGCGGGGTTTCAGGCGTAGTTTTGCTAAAGAAATAAAAGACACGAAGTAGCCCTGGGTCTACATCCGGGTAGAAAGCCAGGACACCCAGGAGTGGAGGTGTGAGTGCACGACCGTGCCAGGGATCTCAGCAATCACCCTTGGTGGGTCGTGGCTGCCTTGGGCTGCGGGCATCCGCGCAGTGTCGGCCCCGGGGCAGCAGAGGGCGCCATGTGCACAGTTAGCTGTCACCTAGAGCCTTGCGAGGGCGGGAGTTAGGGACCTCCGGGAGGGTGGGAACTGAAGCGAGTCTGTACTAGCCCACCGGAACTGCAGCTCGTTGCTGGCACCACCCCCGGGCGTCCCTGAGAGGCCCGCAGGGAGGGGTCTGCACATCTCAGGAACACCCGACCAGATAATATCTGATGACAAACGAGCAAAACGCAAATGAAGGAGGGGGATGCATCCATAACACCTACGGGAGCTCAACCAAATGTCATTTTTAAACTGCTGAGGATGAGCAATTGCCATCAGACCCTATCCTGCAACATATCACAGTTTCCCAGAGCTGGCTATGTCCGGATATATACCCCCACCTCAAAGACGCGGAGGTCCTATTCACACTGGGTGGAGGGGCATCATAATCACCATGGAAATGCATTATAATCATCAAGATAGCACTTAGTACTTGCATCCTCTGCTCTGAGCATTTTCACATCAATCCTCTTATTTAATCTTCAAAACCATCCCACAGGCATTCTTAGTTCCATTTAACAGACCAGGAAACCGAGGCTCAGAGGAGTTATAGAACCTACCCAAGTTCAGAGACTCATGTTCTTTTTCCTTCTGGCACTACCTCCTGTTGGGAAACACAGCTACTTACACACTTCAAGCCAGCAGCATATATTGGCACTAAAAGTATGTACATGAGCTCATTAAAATTACTCAGGTTCTAGTCCATTTTCTTGTTCAAATGCTCCCAACCCTTCCTCTGATGTCCTATGAGTGCTGTATCTCAAGCTGCTTGAAGAAACTTTGCTGACTTGAGTTAGGAAATGGGCTCAGACCACAGGAGCTGCAGTAGCCCCAGATACCCAAAGTTTTCTTTCCAATGCTTAGGCATGGGCTTTTGCTAGCATTTGCAAGATCTGATTTCTGTGCACACAGGAATTGAAAAGTGTCCAGTTGACCCAGAGGTGTCACCAAGCACACTGATATGAGCTGCTAATGTCAGAGTTGTACCTCCTCCCAGAAGCCTTCAGCCCAGCTTATCCTGCCTCTGACCTCCCCCCAGCAAGCAATGTCTGAGCCCCCCTGTAGCAACTTTCTTGTTTCCATCTCCTGATCTCTGATTCTCCCCTGTGTATCTGCCTTTCCAGTGAGTTGATGAGAACCACAGGATCAGAGGCCATGTCAGCACTGGGCACGCAGCAGCTCTTAGAGAGTTGTGAAATTGAATTATGGCTGCATCTCTGAGTACATCTACCACTTTCCAACAATTAAACAAGATGCCTTTGTTTGCTTTTTCTTGTGGCTTTTTGGGCTTGTTTATTTCAAACAGTGAGGTCTGCTGACAGGTATAGTTTATAAAAAGACCACAGAATTTGTGAAAATGTGAATCATTTCCTTTGCACAGTGCAACATTCACTGCATCCCCTGTATTTGGATCCCTGTTTCATTACTCTTTTGCACCTGTATTTTGATAACAGATATTCATCTATGCTATAGGAATCTGAATACAAATTAATATTAAGAAGATTTCTGTATTCTTAACTAGTTGCTAGAATGTGCTTAGGGTAGAGTTATGTAACAATCAGACCTGCTGTACTGGATACTGTCCCATTCCCCCATTATCTGGTACCCAAACTGGCTGATACTTGAAAGAGATGGGAAGATGGGCAGAGAGAGGGAGTAAGTGAGGATTGATGAGGGAAAAGGCAGGTGGTGGAGGGAATGGGGTAGGGAAGAGACTTTGGAAAGTGGGAAAGCAACATGGTGGTATAAATATTACAGAACCCAGCAACTGGGCCTCCAGGATAGTGTGGAGGGGTGGGACTTCTGACTAGGCCATTCTTACCACTCAGTGACTCCATTCAAAATGCACAATTTTGCAGAGGCCCCAGAGTTTCCAGACCCCTCACCCCATGCTGAGCTGCTACCACAACTTAACTGTGAGTTCCCCAGGCTACTTGTGCATTTGGGGTTGGAAGGGACAGAGTCTCATTCAGGAAGCATTCAGAATAAGCCTCCTCATGAATGAACGAGTAGAATGAATGATTCTACTCAATAATTCCCAGTAAATACTAGCATCACAAAAAAAGAGAAACTAGACATCATCAACCTCCTGATGGAAGCACAAAACCTCATCTATGCAGAAGGCAAACATAAATCTGATCAAGCTCCAGTGGAACTACCAATCACAAGAAATATGAAAGAACACAGAAACATATCAAAAGACATCACAAGGATGCAATCAGCAAGATCCAGGCTGTGGGAAGCTATCAGAGGTCATTTCTTCAACAAATAAATTGGAGAGAGAAAGAAAGAGAGGGAGTGGGTGTAGCTGGACATGTAGCTCAGTGGTAGAGAGCACAGAGCTGGCCTGGAATGCACAAGGCCCTGGGTTCAATTCCAAACATGGCCAAAAAAGAGACAAAGACAGACAGACATATAGAAAAAATAAGGCTTATAAAACCTATCAACCAATCATAATGTGTAAGAGCACATTTAGATACTGATTCTAGTAAACCATAAGAGTAAAGAAAAAAATCTATGGCACTTATATCATTGGAAGTTTTAATATTCATTGGATAGTTTGTAACTTTAAAGTCTATTAATTATTTTACATGTGATAGTGGTGTTGTGCTCATATTTTAAAAAACCTCCTGTGTTTCATTTAGACATGCATGATGAAGTTCTCATAGATGAAATGATATATCAAGAGTTTGTTTCAAAATTCTCAAGGAGTGATTCTTTGTAACAGTATCATTCACAATAGTCAAAACCTGAAAACAACCACCTAAATGCCCATCAAGTAGCAAATGGATAAATAAACACTGTATATCTATGCAATGGAATATTATTCGACCATAAAAAGATACAAAGTACTATTCCATGCTATAAACGTTTTATCCCTGGATAAACTTTTAAAACATTATGCTATGTGTAAGAAGCTACTTGCAAGAGACTGCAAATTGTATTCGTCCATTTTATATAAAATGTCCAGGAAACAAATCGAGAGAGACAGAGCACTAGTTCATGGTTTCCAGGAGGTCAAGGTGGGAAGGGGAGTGAAGGAGATTTGGCACAAGGAATGTTCTCAAAGTCATAAAAATATTGTAAAACTGGATTGTGGTAATATATATATATATATATATATATATATATATATATATATATATATATATATCTGTAATTTTACTAAAAGCCATTGAATTCTACTCTTAGAATGGATGGATTTTATAGTATGTAAATTATGCCTCAGTAAAGCTGTTTTGCTTTTAATGCTTCAGGGGATGGGAGGAGTGGGTGGGAATTAAATGAAACAAGATTGGCCGTGAGTTGGTAATTGCTTAAACTGGATGATGGGTACATGGGTTTATTAAGCTATTGCCCTTAATTTTGCATATGTTTGAAAATTTCCACAATAAAAAGTAAAAAATTAAGAAGTGAGGGGAGTGGCTTGAAGATTGAAAATCATCAGAAACTAAGGCTTCTCTGGAGACCTGCTCTTCTTACCATTTGTCTCTCTAATGTGTAAAATTGTTTCCCATGCTGTCTATGCAACTCTTGAACATTTTTGTATGACCAAGTGACCATGACTTTCAGCATCATCTATTCCAAATCCTGGGGATGTAGAGCACATGGATTGGCCAAGGCCACTCTAAGGCAAAACCCTTGGTGCCAGCCTAGGTTGGGAATACTCTTGGGTTGGGTGTCCACATTGAGTCTATAAAGCCCAACATCAAAAACATTTAAAAATCACACACACACACACACACACACACACACACACACACACACACACGATGATATGACACTAGTTCACTGAGTAGAGGGTTATAGAATAAGACATTTGATTGTGGAACCAACCTAGATACACTTCAGTAGAAGAATGGATAAAGAAGCTGTGGTATATATATATATACACAATGGAATATTACTCAGCATTAAAAGAGAATAAAATTATGGCATTTTCAGGTAAATGGATGGAGTTGGAGAATATTGTGCTAAGTAATCCAATCTGAAAAAAATCAAATGCCGAATGTTTTCTCTGATATGAGGATGCTGATCCATAATGGGGGTGGGGGGGCATAGGAGGAATGGCGAAACTTTAGATAGGGCAAAGGGGAGGGAAGAGAACAGACGTGGCAAGGGGCTAGGAGAAACAGTGGAATGAGATGGACATTATTACCCTAAGTAGATGTATGAAGACATGAATTGTGTGATTCTACTTTGTGTATAACCAGAGATGTGAAAAATTATGCTCTATATGTGTACTATGAATTGAAATGCATTCTGCTATCATATACAACAAATTAGAATAAATAAATAAATTTTAAAAAGAAAATAAGCTGTTTCATTTCTCGAATTGTCTCTGCTGGACGAGGCTCCAGCAGTTAAGTCTGAGACTCAGAGCATGATCTGCCAAATGAGAATGAGAAAGTGATAGAAAGTGGCCCAGTCTATATAGGATAGCAAAGGTTCAAATGTAAGTCAAACTCCTGTGAAGGGCCCATGCACTTAAGTGTGAACTAAGGGAGCTTAAGGAGACACCAGCAATCTAGAGGTTTCACTGATTCACCAGGCCTGTGCCTTTACCCTTTTGACCAAATCTCAAATTTCTGTCCTTGGAAGTCCTTGGCCATAAAGATTCTGAGAGGTCTAAGAAAAAAAGGGGGAATTCTGGGGGACAAGAACTGTCTCTGCCTACTGGTAGTAGGGCAAATAAGTGATGGTGACTGGTTCATTAGCAGCGGTTCACCCCCACTGTCTCTGAAGTGGTTGATCATAAACAATTTCCATGTTATTACCCCAAGAACGCATCCACAACCACCCACAGAAACAGCGTGTTGCCTTAGGCAGGGAAAGTGCTACATTTCAGCAAAGAAAGCTATTCAGCCTCCAAGCTCCATTGGCTTGTCCCACTCGAATACACCACAGGGAAAGTAGGACTCTCCTATCATAGATATGCTACAGCTGCCACTCCAGCTCTTTGGATGGGTCAACAGCAAGGGTAAATTCATGGTTCCATGCAGATGCCCCAAACTGACACAGTGAATGCCAATTAGCTGACCTTTTTTTTCCCCTCAGCCTATTGGCTCCAAAAGAACATTATCTACTGATACCAGATTAGTCAAAGCTCTTTCATGAACTCTCTATGAGAGTAACTTAGTTACTCTCCATAACTGTTCACCATGTTGGTGTGGAAAGCCACTAGTCAAGGCAGCGCAGCCTTTGGAAAGGACATTCTGCTTCAAAATTGGACCAAGCCCAGTTATAGTAAAGATAGATCTGCCTTCACCACATAACACTTTTAGTGCCCTTTGCTTAGCTCCTTCATGTCTCCACTCTGGATCCCAGTACTTCTCTCACATTCCCTAAAGCTTCATGACACAGATGAGCAAGCAAGTGCTCCCACAGGAAATCATGACATCCCCATCAAGAAATGAGATACCAGGGTGAAAGAGGCTCTAAGAAAATTCTCTCTCCTTTACCATTTACTTTTTCTTAGGCTCACTTCTTTTTTAGGTCACTGACTTTCTAAGTCTGTTCATTGCACCCACTAGTCCTTCATCCTCATTCAAACTGCCACTCTGCATCTGAACATACTTCCACCTCAACTGAGCATTGACCTTACTCTTTATTTATATGGGGTTTTTTTTAAATATTTTGATTGGTATAACAGAAAGCAATGGAGTTTCTTCCCCATTTGCAAATACAGAATAACTTCCAAGCTATTTCTTCTCCACCAGCAGCCCTTCCACCAGTTAAAGCTCCTTGACCTGAGATGTTTTGACACTCTGTCTACTCAGCCCTCATTCCCTCTCCTCTTTAGTTTTAGCAGGACTCAGTACGACTTCTCAGTTATAGAATTACTGTCCAAGAGGAAATTGTTCCTTCCAGAAACAAGCAAGGCTTTGGATTAATTCTAGTGGTTTGTTCACCCCCTACACTGATCCTAGTTCATGAAGTCAGAGCATAACCCAGCAAAAGAGAACAATGATGTTTTAGTCAGCTTTTTCACTGCTGTGAGTGAAACATCTGACCAGAACAATCTTAGGGAAGAAAAGTTTATTTGGGAGCTCAAGGTTTCAGAGGTCTCAGTTTATAGACAGCCAGCTCCATTCCTTGGTGCTCAAGGTGAGGCAGAACATCATGACAGAAGAGTATGGTGGAGGGAAGCAGCTCACATGATGATCAGAAAGCAGAGAGAGACTCCAGTTGCCAGATACAAATATATACCCCAAAGCCATGTCCCCAATTCCCACCTCCTACAGCCACAGCCACCTGCCTTCAGTTAACACTCAATTAACCCCATCAGGTGATCAATTCACTAATTGGGTTAAGGCTTTCATAACTCAATCATTTCTTCTCTGAACCTTCTTGCATTGTTTCACACATGAGTTTTTGGGGAACACCTCATATCCAAACCATAACAAGTGAGCTCAGTGCAAGCCAGGAACCATCTTCCAAAGCTTCTCAAAGGAGTACATTAACCAAAAGGGTAAGAATCACTGTTCTCAAGAAATACTAAGCTTAGTGTAAAGTGCTCTGCAGCCCATTTTTTTAATTTTAAATTTTATTTATTCTAATTAGCTATATATGACAGCAAAATGCATTTCAATTCATAATACACAAATAGAGCACAGTTTTTCATGTCTCTGGTTGAACACAAAGTAGAGTCACACCATTCATGTTTTCATACATGTACTTAGGGTAATGATGTTTGTCTTATTCCACTGTCTTTCCTACCCCCAAGCTCCCTCCCTTCTCCTTCCTCCCATTCGCCCTATCTCCCATGCTCCCCCCTCCATCCCCATTATGAATCAGCATCTTTATATCAGAGAAGACATTTGGCCTTTGTTTTTGGGGGGATTGGCTGACTTCACTTAGCATTATATTCTCCAACTCCATCCATTTACCTGCAAATGACATGGTTTTATTCTCTTTTAATGCTGAATAATATTCCATTGTGTATATATACCACAATTTCTTTATCCATTCATCTATTGAAGGGCATCTGGTTTGGTTCCACAGTTTAGCTATTGTGAACTGTGCTGCAATAAACATTGATGTGGCTGTGTCCTTGTACTATGCTGTTTTTAAGTCCTTTGGGTATAGTATGAGGAGAGGGATACCTAGGTCAAATGGTGGTTCCATTCCCAGTTTTCTAAGGAACCTCCACACTGCTTTCCATATTGGTTGCACCAATTTGCAGTCCGACCAGCAATGTATGAGTGTGCCTTTTCCCCCACATCCTCACCAACACTTATTGTTGTTTGTATTCTTAATAGCTGTCATTCTGACTGGAATGAGATGAAATCTTAGAGTGGTTTTGACTTGCATTTCACTAATTGCTAGAGATGGCAAACATTTTTTCATATATTTTTTGATTGATTGTATATCATCTTCTAAGAAGTGCCTGCTCAGTTCCTTGGCCTATTTATTGATTGGATTATTTTTAGGGTTTTTTTTTTTGGTGTTAGGATTTTTTAGTTCTTTATATATCCTAGAGATTAGTGTTCTATCTGATGTGTGTGTGGTAAAAATGCAGCCCATTTTTAAAATGATTAGAGAGCCAAAGTACAGAGTTGGCTTGTTTGAGGCCTTTTTCCAGCACCAGAAAGCCTAGTCTCTGTACCAACCCATATCTGAATCCCAAATTCACGATTTAAGTACTGGAAGCATCTAAAAATCTTACCCAGGGGTTTGTCAATCTGCTAATTCCTTACCTACAGACAATAATGCACATTGAAAAGGTAGTTGTACAAACTGAACTATTACAACAATATGTATATATCCATGCCCTTCCTGTAAGCCAGTTCCCTCATTAAAATGAGGAAACTGAGTCTGGAGAAGAGAAATAGCCTATCTGCCATTATACATATGGAGTTTCTGTGTTCCCTTAAAATTCATGTGTTGACATCCTTAACCCCCAATATGATTATATTAGGAAGTATGGTTTTGGAAGCTAATTAAACCATAAGAGTAGAGCTCTTGTGAACAAGATTAGTGCCCTTGTAAATGGCTCTCTGGCTCTCTTTCTACAATGTGAGAATACATTGAGAAGATAGCAGTCTGTAATTCACAAAACAGTCTTCACTAGAGTCCAATAATACGGGCACCCTGACCTCACTTTCAGCTTCCAGAACCATGAGGAATACATTTCTGTTCTTTATAAGCCAGCCAGTCTATGGTAGCATGTTATAGCAGTCTGAACTGGCTATTAACAGTGATTGAGACAGGCTTGAAGGTAGACTTTCTAATGCTACAGATGACCACAGAGTATATATTGGCTTTTCCCATCCTCTTCCTCAACCCTGAACTCGTATGGAAGATAGAGGCCTATTATTAGCAACAGATATTCATCAGGGATGTGTGAGTGAAGCCCTTAAAAATGATGATCCCAGCATAACCAGAGCCAGAAACCCAGATGGAGAAGGAACATTGAAGAAAACAACAACGCATTTATGAACTTCATTCCAGCAAATGAAACCCTGAGCCAGGCACAGTAGCACATGCCTTTAATACCAGCTTCTTAGGAGGCTGAGGCAGGAAGATTAGGAGTTTGAGGACAGCCTGGGAAATTTACAAAGACTCTGGCTCAAAATAAAGTAAAAGGGATATAGCTCAGTGGAACAGCACTTGCCTAGCATGCATTAGACCCTAAGCTTAATTTCCAGCACTTAAAAAAATACCCAAGGAACCTAAACAAACATTAGTTTGTAAAGAACTTAAAATAAATAAGTCAATGACCAAGAGAAGTCTTTAGACAGATCAAAAAACATCTCATTGAATCCAAAATACCAGAAACCTGGAAAGAATCATTTTTGAGCAACTAAGTAGCTGCATGAGACCTCTGAGCAGTATGAAATATTTTTTTATCCAAATAAAAAGTGCCTCAAGCAAAGGAAAACAGGCATTCCTCACAAACAGAAGGGCACAAGTAAACTCAAAATCAGTGGAGACCAATGGGACTGCAGAGATATCAAGTTAGGTACCCGAAACCTGAAACAAAGAAGCTCTTGAGGTGTGGTCTAGGGAGAAGGCCAACAAGACAATCAGTAGGCACAATCATCCATTGGAAAAAATGGCCATGCTTGGGAGGCTAGGAAGTGAACATACATTACACAGTATCACCACGATGTCTATTCCCCAGTTCTCATTGGAAGTGTCCAAGTCACTAGGCTAGAGAGTGGGAAATGCTGTGGATGTCCAAGGTTAAAGAATAGCCTAAATATGGACCCTTCTCTAGGACCTAGGGATAGAATGTCTCTTTGAGGCTGGGCCAGAAGATATAGCCTGTTCTTAGGAGCATTGCCAATATGAGATACTTGGTAAGAGACTCAAAGGTACAGGTTAAAAGACATGATTTTTATAACAAAGGATGGGTTCAATAACCACTTGGACAACCATTTACTCAAGAGAAGTTGTGCCAGATAAGTTTTAAGCAGTAAAAACACATGTGGATAAAAGGGGACTGTGAGAACAGGAGCTTTTGACAAAGCACCCAATCACCATGGTATTGGGGGTATGGTTGTATCATGGATAATTAATAGGCATAGAGACAGAAAAGAGAGGGATGAACATGAACTTCTTTGGAAGACATGACACTATGGCCTCCTCCCAAAGACTGGTAGAGGGATCTGTCTTATTTGACTTATTTAAAATTAATGTGAAAAGAGAATCAGCCTAGTAAAACCTTCAGGTATCCAGGCAACACCCAACCCCTCTGGGTAGTAACATGTTAAACTCTTTAGATTAAACTGCAGGAAGATGCTGAGAGGCTGTGTGAGTGGGTTGAAAAGTAGCAGGTGAGCATCAGTGTAGGCAAGTGTAACATAATGCTCTGAGAAAAAGAATCCCATTAACCACTCAAAATAACACATCGAGCAATCAAGCTTCCTTTGTACAAATCCTTGGGACACTTGCATCCAAAACGAAAGGGCCAGTTCTGCTATTAGACCAAATGAGTAACACGGAGGTCATCCAAATTAAAGTTTTCCTTTGAGAGATGAGGATATAGAGGCCCAGGGACAGAGCCAGGAGTAGAACCCAGACCAGAGCACTTTTTTCATGATGATAGCCACTGTCCAAGAGCATTAGCCTTTAAGCATCATCTGACAGATCAAGGGTCTTGGAAACAGTGTGGTATAATAAAGGGAGCATGAATTTTCAAGATAAGATACATTCAACTCTAAGCTCCATTCCTAGCTGTGTACAAGTTGAGCAAATGTCTTAATATCTATGTGTTTCAATTGCTTTCAACTGTAATATGAGAATTATAACACATCCCTTGCAAGGTTGTTATGAGAATTAGAGATATTTTTAAAGTACTCAGCAAAAAGATCTTAATAAACTTTTCTCCAAGAAGATATACAAATGGCAATTAGCACATGAAAAGATGCTTGACATCAGAAGTCAGTAGGCAAGTGCAAATCCAAACTACAAAGAGATACCATTCACACCCACTAGGATGTCTATAATAAAAAAAAAAAAGGAAGGTAACAAGTGTTGGAGAGAATATAAAGAAATAATATTCTATATGAATGTTCATAGCAGAGCTATTCATAAAAGTCTAAGAGGCAATTATGCCTCCTTTGTTCATCTATTGATGGGTTGATAAGCCAAAGGAGATATACCAATATAATAAAATATTATTTAGTTATAAAAAGAAATGAAGGGGCTGGGGCTGTAGCTCAGTGGTAGAGCACTTGCCTAGCATGTGTGAGGCAGTGGGTTTGATCCTCAGCACCACATGAAAATAAATAAATAAAACAAAGGTATGCTGTCTATCTACAACTATAAAAAAGAAAAAGAAATGAAGGACTGGTACCTGTCACGACATGGTTGAATCTTGAAAATACTATGCTAAGTGAAAGTAAGCAGTTCCAAAAGACCACATATTTGTATGATTGCATTTATATGAAATGTCCAGAATAAGCAAATTTAGAGACAAAAAAAAAACAGTAGATTAGTGGTTGTCAGGGACTGGGAGTTATGGGCCATAGAAGGCTGTTAGCTAAAGGTTACAGAGTTTCTTTTTGAGATCCTGAAAATGTTCTAAAACTGACCATGGTGATGGTTCCACATACCCATGGATATGCTACCATCAGTTGAACAGTACATTTTAAATGGATGAATTGTATGTCATGTGGATTTTACCTCAATAAAAGCCTATAAAAATAAAGTGTTGTACAGTGAATTGTTGGTAAAAGTTTACCATCTGGCTCTCAGAGAGAAAAAAAAAGTCCCATTTGAAGTGTTTCATGATTTTTCATGGTGAGAATATTCCCATGGTCTTTTCATTTCTTTTCCTTTTTTCTTTTTTTCTTCTGGATATCAGGGATTGAATTTAGGGACAGTCAACCACTGAGCTCCATCCCCAGCCCTATTTTGTATTTTATTTAGAGACAGGATCTCACTGAATTGCTAGTGCCTCGCTTTTACTGAGGCTGGCTTTGAACTCAGGATCCTCCTGCCTCAGCCTCCAGAGCTGCTGGGATTACAGGTATGTGCCACCACACCCACCCCATGGTTGTTTTAAAGGAATCAATATGCTGTCAGTGAAGGTGGGGTTGGGAGGGGATATGCAGCATCTCACCTTTAGAGAGTATTTGCATCGTGCAGATATAATGGTTGTAAATAACCACAAGATCACAGATAGTAATCAAAGGTGATAAAATAATTAGGAAATGGTATATTTTGACTATTCATTACCTTGTTGGAATGTAATTCATTGAACTGTAATTTTACATAATTGTTAGCCATGGCTTGCAAAATTCCTGAAAAATTAACACTCGACTCTCCCAAACCAGTACAGTCTGTCTGCAGGTACTATACCGACAACAGAAGATTCTTTTGAAGAACCTTGCATGAGCATCTTCTAGACAGGTGCCACCATTTACATTTCTCTGAGCAGAAACTCAAAAACATATGACCATTACAGTTTGGCCTAAACAGGATGGTATTTCCGTCTCTATCGCTGATATCTGAGCCTGGCAGAAATATATTCCTAATTGTAGAAAAATAATTATTTTCTGTAGACTCCATTTTGAGTCATTTTGGTAACATCTCTACAGCCAACAAACCATACCAACAGCTCAGGCCAGGAACCTGAGCACCCTTGATGGATTACTTTTCTCTGCTTAACCCACTGGCTCCAGGGCTTTCTTTTAATTAACTGTCTTCAGTCTCAATGCTTGTACTGTTTTATGAAGTCAAACTTCCAAATGTCTTAATTCAATGACAAATAAACCATAAATTAGCCTCTGACAAATCTGTAGACCCTGATATTTAATGGAACCACATGAGAGGTTTGAAGCATTTGATACTTTATATATTCAGAACTAATCAGCAATATGTCACTTCTAACCACACAGGCCCTCTGCTTGAGGAATATGAGCTGTAGGTGGATTAAGTGATCCAATACTTCTGGCACCTGATACTGCACCAAAGTCATGTGAAAATCCAGAGTATCTGGACAAGTGGACTGAAGAAAATTAAGCATGATTCCCAGGTGAGAGGATTTAATGCTTTCCTGCCCTAGGAGTAATAGTCAGCAAAGCAGCTACGAGATTGAGCTCTGAAGCTATCTACATGCTACTGGGACAGCTGTAAACAAACTATGTAGCTTCTCTGTGCTCCATTTTCTCATCTATAAAATAAGGCATATTAATAATACCCACCTCGCAAAATTGTTGAGAAATTAGATGAGAAAAAGTACAAAAAGTTCCTTGCACATCAGTGATACATTAAAAAAAAAGTCTCAGAATATGGAAGCAAAGTCATTGTAGCAGCTAGGCATTCAGGCTTTAAAGTCAGAATCAGTCCTAAATTCAAATCCCAGCCCTGCCTATACCTGAGGGACTCTAAGTAATTTGCTGCTCCTTTCTGAGGCTTCAGTTCCCCATCTGTAAAACAAAGCAAATGACAGCACCTACCTCACAGCAGTCATGGAATGAGCTTGGAGAGGTCAAGTGGCAGGTCAAGTGTAAATCCTCAGTAACTGGGAGCTTACATTATGTTCCCATCACAGAAGGAAGATGGAACAAGGATACTGATTACTAGAACACAAGGTTGAACTGATGAGAGCCAAGACAGAGGTGCTAGCAGGTTTAGCAGGTTTCCATCCGGGAAAAGCCAGTGTTCTAATTGGGGGTGAGAACCTGGACACACAAACCTTTGGTGTTGTGTTCTTTTCCCAGGGCATTTTCTCTTATAGTTTTATTTTGATATAATACATGTAGATTAGACCGTGCATATCTAAAGATTACAGTTTAATGAGCTTTCATATAGGTGTGGATCTATGAAAATACCATCACAATCTAGATAATGAACACTTGCATCACCTCCAAAAGATTCTTCATGACCGTTTGTAATACAACCCGCTTTCCTCCCTCTGCCTCATCTCAAGGCAATCACTGATCTCCTTGATGTCACTTTAGATTAGTTTGAATTTCTGGAATTTTACCTAAATGGAATCATACAATATATACTCTTTTTTTAGTCTGTTTTCTTTCACTCAGCATATTTACTTTGATCCAATGTTGTAAATATTGTTCTCATTTTTTTGGCTAAATAATATTCCAATGTATGGCTAATATCATTCACCTCTTGATGGGTATTTAGGTTGTCTCCAGTTTTTAACCTATGCATGTAAAGATGTTATAAACTCTTCAATAGATGAATGGATAAAAAAAAATGTGGCATTTATACACCATGGAATATTACGCAGCACTAAAAAATGACAGAATCATGGAATTTGCAGGGAAATGGATGGCACTAGAGCAGATTATGCTTAGTGAAGCTAGCCAATCCCTAAAAAACAAATACCAAATGTCTTTCTTCTTTGATATAATGAGAGCAACTATGAACAGAGCAGGGAGGAAGAGCAGGAAGAAAAGATTAACTTTAAACAGAGACATGAGATGGGAGGGAAAGGGAGAGAAAAGGGAAATTGCATGGAAATGAAGGGAGACCCTCATTGTTATACAAAATTACATATAAGAGGTTGTGAGGGGAATGGGAAAATAAACAAGGAGAGAAATGAATTACAGTAGATGGGGTAGAGAGAGAAGATGGGAGGGGAGGGGAGGGGGGATAGTAGGGGATAGGAAAGGTAGCAGAATACAACAATTACTAATAGGGCATTATGTAAAATTGTGGATGTGTAACCGACGTGATTCTGCAATCTGCATTTGGGGTAAAATTGGGAGTTCATAACCCACTTCAATCTAATGTATGAAATATGATATGTCAAGAGCTTTGTAATGTTGTGAACAACCAATAAAAAAAAGAAGAAAAAAAAGATGTTATAAACATTTATCTACATATTTGCATGGAAGAGTGCTTTTGTTTCTCTTAGGAGTGGAAAGGCTAGGTCATTTGTTAGGTGAATATTGACCATTTTTCAAACTGACCAAATTATTTTCCATCCAATATAATTGTGCTATTTTCCATTCCAAAAGCAGTATAGGAGAGTTATAGTTTCTCCAAATCCTCACCAAATACATGGTAAGAGTTTATGGAGAAACTATAAGCATTCTATTGTGCCTTGATATGGTTTTATCCATATTTCTTGTGCTGCAGTTTTGTTCTGGTTCATGGATTTAGGGGATTACAGCTTTTATTACACTTGAAAAGTTTTGGCTATTATTTCTTCAAATAATGTTTCTGTCTCCCTGCTTCCTTCTGGGGCTCTGGTTATACATGATGATAAAGTTGACTCACAATTCATTGTAGCTCTGCTCATTTCTTTCTACCCTTTTTCTCTTTTTCATTTTGAACATATTCTATGTCTTCAAGTTCTCTACTCTTCTTCTGCAATGACTAGCATTCTAATAATGTCATTCAGTGTTCATTTTTATAGCAGACACCAAATGTTGTATCTCTAGAGGTAAGACTTGAGTCTGTTCATGTTTCTTTAACACTCCTATACTTTCCTCCAGTTTCTTGAACATCTGAAGTATCCCTCTTTAAAAGGCATTTTAGGAGCTGGGGTTGTGGCTCAGCGGTAGTGCACTTGCCTGGCATTTATGAGGTACTGAGTTGGATTCTCAGCACCACATACAAATAAATTAATAAAATAAAGGTCCATCAACAACTATTTTTAAAAAATAAAAGGCATTGTAACATCCTTATATACAATTCTATCATCTGTTTCTATTTCTGGGTTTTTTCTTTTCATTGTGGGTCACACTTTTCTACTTTCATGTCTTGTAACACTTTATTGGATTTTTAAACTGTGTGAATTTTACCTTGCTGAATGCTGGAAATTTTTGCACTCCTTCAAGTACTGGTAAGCTTTGCTCCGAGTTGCAGTAAAGTCACTTGGAAACCGTTCAATCCCTTCAAAGCTTGTCTTCAGTTTTGCTATGTTTGAGAGGAGCAAACTTTATATTAAGGTTAATTGAACTCCACTGCTGGGGCAATTCTCTTCTGAGCCTTCAGTCTGATGCCCTGAATAACATGAGGTGTTTTTCCTCTTTAACTATTGGGAAACTGCCCTATTTCCAGCCTTGTATGAGTTCTAGAAATCACTCCACTCACTTCTTCTGAGTGGTTCTTCTCCAGTCTTGCACAGTTTCATTACATGCATTTGCTGCTCAGTATTCAGCCAAGGACTTGAGGAGAACATTTTACAGATCTCCTGGCAGCTTCTTCTCTGGAAACTTTCTTCCCAGCAGCTCCTCTCTGGTATCTTGTCCTGAAAATTCTGTCCACCCTTACTTTCTTGAATTCTGAAATCTGTGTCTTCAATTTAGGCAGGCTTCCAAGTTCAGCCAGGGGCTAAACTGAGAAAATTGTAGGTTTCATCTTATTTGTTTCCTTTTTCTTAAGGATCACTCTTCTGTACTGCATGCATTACAATGTCTGACACTCATTATTTAACATATTTTGTCCACTTTCTCAGTTGTTTAAAGTGGAAGGTTAAATCTAGTGCCTGCTACTCTTCCATGGCCATAAGCATAATCTAGCTTTTAACTGTTTAATATTTATGTCAGATTAGTTTTTGGATTTTTAAGAATTATCAGACAGAAAATTGATAGAATAAAAGTTTAGAAATAGATAAGATCCTTAGAGATTACCTTACATACTCATCCCCAATCCCCTCCCCATCAAATTTATTTGGTGGATCACAGAACTGAGGGCAGAGAAAGGAGGGGATGTTTCAAAGTCACCCAGCAAGTTAGCCACAGAATTAAGACAGAAATCAAGCCTTCTAGAGAACCTATAGAATGGGAAAAAATCTTTGCTAGCTATTCTTCTGGCAAAGGATTAATATCTAGCATACATAAAGAGCTCAAAAAACTTAACACCAAAAAAATAACCAATTCAATAAATGAGTAAATGATTTAAAAAGACTCTTCTCAAAAGAAGAAATATAAATGGCCCACAAATGCATGAAAAAATGTTCAATATCATTAGCAATTAGGGAAATGCAAATTAAAAGTACTCTGAGATTTCATCTCACATCAGTCAGAATGACTGTCATTAAGAATACAAACAATAATAAATGCTGGAGAGGATGTGGAGAAAACATAATACTTTCACACTGTTGGTGGGGTTATAAATTAGCACAATCCCTATCGAAATCAGTATGGAGTTTCCTCAAAAGATATGGAACCACCATATGACATACTATAGAAATAAATGCATATCCATTTTTTAACGGCACAATTCATAGTAACCAAACTACCGAACCAGCCTAGGTGTGCATCAATGGATGAATGAATAAAGAAAATGTGTTATATATACACAATGGAGATTTATTCAGCCATAAAGAAAAATGAAATTACATTATTTTCTGGAAAATCAATGGAACTTGAGACCGTTGTGTTTAGTGAAAAAGCCCAACTCAGAAGATCACAGGTCATATGTTTTCTCTCTTATGTGGAGTCTAGAGAGGAAAAATAAAAAGGGGTGCTCTTGTGAGAAGCAAAGAGAAATCAGTAGAACAGAAGAAGGGTAGCAGGGTGTGGGAAGAGGGGAGCAAAGGGGCAAGTGCTATGGAGTGATATTAGCCAAATTATATTGTTACATTGTGTGCATGTACTAATTTGTAACACAAATTCCACCATTATATGCAATTATAATGCACCAATTTGAAAAAGAAGATATAAACCTTCTTCTCTTCACTTTAATTCATACAGTTATTTTCTGATGATTTTCTCTTTCAAACCAGTTTATTTGGATAGACACAGCTTCGAAGTCCAGACGTTCCATATCATCCAAGCCCACAGAATGGGAAGTATCAGCCCACACATCAGGTCATACCTGATTTCATTTGGGTTTTGCAAACATGGCTCTTATGGTTTGCCCAAAGTGAATACCACCAGAGTAACAGATAACACTGAAAATTTTCAAACACTCTCATGGGCAAGCACTCCAGAACAAAACTGTGCATTTTCCCCATTGACTTATTATGAACTTGCTAAGCAGGAAGGAGTGTGACTGAGAATTTAGATTGACTGATTTAGTTATTTCACCATCTATGGAAACCATGTGCCCTGCAAAAAAGAAGCCATTAGCATTGCAACTGTGTCTGTCTTCTTACAATTCTAATAATTCCTAGTCCCTTTTCTTATTCAAAAATTTTATCTAGGTTAGGTGTCTAAGAGCCTTCTGTCCTGCCTCTGGACACTTCCTTGAAGCAGCCTAGGAAATGTCCCCGATTTGGAGTTAAATAGATAGAATAAGGGTTTGTGGTGTTTTTTTTTTTTTAAGAGGAGAAAGGAGAGAGAGAGAGAGAGAGAGAGAGAGAGAGAGAGAGAGAGAGAGGGGGGAGAGAGAGAGAGAGAGAGAGAGAGAGAGAGAATATATATTTTTTAATATTTATTTTTTAGGTGTAAATGGACACAACACAATGTTTTTATTTTTTACGCGGTGCTGAGAATCAAACCTGGGTCCCGCCCGTGCTAGGCGAGTGCACTACCGCTGAGCCACAATTGCAGCCCAGTAGAATAGGTTTTAATGCTTGGTTTCAACAACTAACTTGCTGTGCAACTATGAATAAATGATTTAACTGCTGTGTAAGGATAGAAGCAGTACTGTCTTACATTTATTCTAACTCACATGTTTCACATTTTAGCATCTTTGAAATCAAGATATATCTTGCTAGTAGTGGAGTCATGGTTAAATTTACAGCTTTTATTCTTTCTTTCTTTAATATTTATTTTTTAGTTGCAGATGGACACAATTCCTTTGGTTTTATTTATTTATTTTTTTGTGGTGCTGAGGACCAAACCCAGGGCCTCGCACACACCAGGCAAGCACTCTACCACTGAGCCACAACCCCAGCCCCATATTCTTTCATTTTTAATTTTGCTTTTAGTTGTATTTGGACACAGTACCTTTATTTTATTTATTTATTTATTTTTATGTGGTGCTGAGGATCAAACCCAGTGCCTCACACATGCTAGACAAGCACTCCACCACTGAGCCACAATCCCAGACCTTTCATGTTTCTTAATGGTTTATATGGTGTCTTGGATTTAATAACTACTGCATTCATCCTTAATCTGCAGAGTTTTCTCAAGGATTAAATATAGTAAACTAAGTATAGTGTTTGACACATGGTAGGCACTGAAGGACCTTTCATATCTCTTATTATTAGAACCAGTGGCTATAACCAATATCTATCTAGATCATTGGCCTTCCAACTTCCTTCCTCTGGTTGTTGGTTCATCCATGAGGGCAGCTGGTCTGGCATAGTGAACAAATCTGAGACTGTCATGCTAATGATATGTTGCATCTTGTGCTTGTCATCAGGCCCAAGGAGCTTCTTGTTAGGAGCTTCTTGCCCTCCATCCTAAACCTGTAAATACTATTAGACCAATCTTACCTCTGCTGGTACTGAATTATGAAAGTAGGGAAATGGACTTGGTGACTTCTTGAGCCATCATCCCATACTTCTCCCTATCTTATCCCAAAGACCCTCCCAAGAATCTATTGAGGCTTGTCAGTCAAAGGGCCCTTCCAAGCTGTCAAAATTAGAGCCCATAGGTCTGGAGGTCAAATTCCCATTCCCCAAAGACCCATACACACATTGACCCCAGTTGGGGAGCTGATACTTAGATGTCTTTGAAATTCAAGGTCACCAACTGTGCTCAAATCTGAAGGAAAGAGGATTAACCACCCTCAAACATCTCCCTGTAGAGAAGAGCCGCTTGCATTTCTTTTCCAATGCTTCCCTGGCCTTCTTACCATCTCCTGCAGGCAAAGCAGGTTGGCCTTATTTGCAGAGGTCTCATCCCATAGGGCTTCTTCCACCTCCCATCATCCCCCTTAGCACCCAGCTGTAGACTGCATGAGGAGCCTATCCTCCTGAGGTCCCTGCCTCTAACATGAATCTAAAGGTTTTTTCTCTGCCCCCTGCTGGATACTAGCAGTCCAGGGCACTCTGAGAACCACCACAAAGGAGGAAAGATCAGGAAGGACTGGTCTTTATCTCTAGCCTCTTCTACTGCTTGACTGCCTCCCAAGTGATTGTAAAATAATCGAGTCTGAACCAACTGCTGCTTGACAGTGCATGCCACCCAGGATTCTGCACCATGGCCAGCGTGAGGCGGGGAATTAATAACAGTGAGTGATTATCATGGAAACTGTCTAGAGGAAAAACGACCAGGTTTTTACCATTCAACCTTGGAAAGATAAAATCAGACCTAGCAGAGAAAAGACAAATGGTCCAAGAGCAAATGCAGGACTTGAAATCCAAAGAGCATCCCAGGGCCTGATTATATACCTGCCTCATCTCCCTGTCCCAGAAGTAAGCAATTGGAAGGATAGGAGGCATCTCCATCCAGCCCACCAACCAATTCAGAATTTTGTGTTCATCCTATGATATCCCCAGCACTTCCTCTTCCTCATTCCCCTCCACTGTCAATTTTGATTACCTTTGAGTCTCTACTGACACCTTCTGTGTGACCTCCTTGTGTCTCCTGCCACAGCCTCCTTTCTGCTTCTTTTTCATCTAACACCCCACCTGCCCCCACTCCAGCCCTGCTTCTAGGAGACCCTGGAAAAACAAACCTCATCACACTGATCTCTTTAAAACCCATCAATGAACAAGAATAGCAAAATATTTGTCATTGTTCGGGTTGAATGATGGGTAAATAGGGGTTTATTTAATTGTTCTCATTATATTTGTGTACGTTTGAAATTGTTCATAATGAAACATCTTCAATAGCCCTCCAAGGAACACGGGGCAAAGTTCAAAGCCCCCAGATTGACATTCAAGAATCTGCCCCATGCATACCATACAAGCAGCCTGTTTTCCCAACCTCAGTACACAGCTGTCTCCTGCAGCCCTGTGTCCACGCACCTTCTTCTTACCAACATCCCTCCACTTATCTCCTGCCTAAAATAATGCTTTCTTATCCCTCAGAAACACAAAGCCAGCCTCAGCAAAAGCGATGTGCTAAGCAACTCAGTGAGACCCTGTCTCTAAATAAAATACAAAATAGGGCTGGGGATGTGGCTCAGTGATTGAGTGCCCCTGAGTTCAATCCCTGGTACCAAAAAAAGAAGAAGAAAAAGAAAAAGAAACATAATGAAAATGACCCCTGGTTTGGGATAACTTCCCAAACCCTCCCTCCCCTATAGGTGTTGCAGGAGGGAAGGTAGTTTACGACCAGGTGCCTCCTCCAGCCTGATATACTGCCAAACAATATGTGTTTGAAGGAGACCAGAATGTCTTAGTTAGTAAAATAAATGCAATATTTACTTGAACTTGGGCAAATAGGGTAATCTCTCTTGGCTTTTGCTTCTGTTTTTATAAAATGAAGATAATATCTGTACTTCTCTGACATGGCTGGGGAAATGATTCTCAGATTACCAGTATGGTCCATATAAACATCTAAACACAGAAGGTGGGGGGATAAAGAAAGAAAAGAAAGAGAGAGGGAAGAGAGAAGAGAGGAGAAGAGAGGAGAGGGAAGAGAGGAGAGAGGAGAGACAAGAAAGGGATGCTGACTGACTTGCGGACGGACGTCAATCAAATAATACAGTGGATAATCATGCAGCTTGCCTTAGATGAAATGTTCCCATAACCTATAGGAAAGACATTGTTGTTTAGCTCTTTCTGGGAGCCAGAGAAATTCATGGAAAAATCGTCGACTTCAAAGTCACAATTCCTCTCTCCCAGGCCCTGGGACGCTTTATAGTTTGGGGGTTGGTCTTCAGCGATCTAGGCCAGAATCCCGGACCCTCTCTTTGGAAAGGCTGTGATGGTAACCAAGCTCCAAATCCGGGAGCTAGGAGGGCACAGGCTTGGCACGAAAATTCAGCCCTGCCTGGTGCTACCCCCAGCCTGTGAAGTCTTGGTGAGCTGGGGCGACTGGGGTGGGATGCTGGGTGAGAAAATCTGAGTAGGGTCCACTGCAGCGCACCACCCCCGCCCCTCCCCGACCCGCCAGCCCAGCTCTTCTGGGCGCCGGTGGCCTCGTGCGTCACCGGCGCGGGCGGGGGCCTAGGGGAGGGGGGCGCCGCAAGGTGAGGGCACCGCGCTGCCTTAAGACGCCGCGCGCCCCCGCCACCGCTCAGAGCCTGCAGCTCCGCGCGCCGGCCGGACGTGCGGGCACAGGCGCTGTGCCCCGCTCCAGCCGCGGCAGCCGTTCCTGCCGCCCGGTGCGAGCTCGCAGCCTCCCGCGCCCCGAGAGGCTGCTGGGACGAGCGCGGCGAGCTCCCGGGGACCGGCACGCAGCTCCCGCAGCGCGAAGCCTCCGGCAGCAACAGGTAAACTGCCCGGCTCTGCTCCGGGCACTGCGGTCCCCCGAGCTCCGGTGCCCCGGACGCCCCGTCTGCTACGTCTGGACGGAGGCAGAGCTACTGCGCACAGTGGCCCTTGGTGTGGCCCTTTCTCCCCTGCATCCACGGTTCTCTCCCTCGCGTTTCCCCTCGCACTTTCTCTATTCTTTCTCCTTACCCCTCAGTTCTCTTTTTGCCTCATCCTTTTCCTCTTTCTCTGTCTCTCATCCTGTTTTTATATCCTCTCATTTTTGCTTTCTCTGTCTCCTTCTCTCAGTCTCCCACTTTTGTCTCTTGCTCTCTCCTACTCCTTTTCTCATTCTCTCACTCTCACATTCTTATTTGTTCTTTCTTGATTCTCTCTTGCCCTCTGTCTCACTTTCTCTGGATGTCTCATTCTTTCTGACTCTCATATCTCTCTCTCTCCTCTCTCTCTCTCTCTCTCTCTCTCTCTCTCTCTCTCTCTCTCTCTCTCTCTCTCTCTCTTTCTCTGTCTCCCCCTCTCAGACTCCCCGACCACCACCAATACCCCTGTCTCCTCTCCTGCCGCTCCCTCCTCTGCCTCCCTGTCGCCGCTGACACTAAGCGGGATGGAAAATGCAGGATGCAGTGAGGGATGCTGACTTTGGCGGGGGGGGGGGGGTGCAATAAGCATCTTCTGTGTTTTCTCCAGTCGCTGCTGCATTGCTGAGAAACTAGCTCAAAGCCCGCGGTGGAGGCAAAATAAAGTCGACATCGAGACAGAGATCCAGAGACAGAGATCCAGCCAGAGAAAAACCGAGGTGAGGGACAGTCGGAGAAAGATGGAAAGAGACAGAGATGCACACACAAACTCAAAGATAGAAAGAAAGAGTTTAATAAGCATCCCAGGGTAGCGAGAGAAACCAACTAGAGAGTGCACACATTAGAGACATAGCTTGAAAAACAGAGAGAGACAAAAGAGACAAGAAGTGGAGTATTAAGAGACCAACGACAGAGAGGCAGACAGTGATATACAGAACTTAGGCACCGAGAGAAAAACCACAAGGGGAGACCAACAAGAGAGGCAGAAAGGAGAGGATCCGAAAAATGCACACGTGCCAGTGAGAAACAAGCCAGAGAGACCGACCCATAGAGATAGAACCCGAGAGAGACACTAAAACAAGGGAGTTGGAGAGACTATGAGACTTGCAGAGACACAGCTAGCGATATTTAACAAACGTGCTTGAGAACCACAGAGATAGATTGTTGGGGAAATTCCTGAGAGAGGAACGGAGAGACGAGACAGCATCAGACATGGAAAAGCTGGAGCACTGGAAGGACAGGCGGTGACAGGCAGAAAGAGACAGAGACGGACGCCACTGGAAGAGACAGGGACGAGTCTGGGAGAAAGACAGGAAGGACAGGCATACGTGCAGCTACAGAGAAAGTGGGCTGGTGAAAGAGACACTGAGAGACAGAGAAACTGAGAGTGGGAGGGAGAGATAGGAATAACAGAGAAGGAAGCGACAGAGACTGACAGAGTGACTGTGCACGTGCTAGTTAGAGACAAGAAACAGAGACAGATGACAGAGTGAAAGACAGGGATGAGAGAGCATCAGAGGACACGGAGAGACACATACACTCCGAGAGATACAGGAAAAGTGCGCTAGCGAGACACTGGAGAGACAGAGATCTATGATTGTAAACAGGCAGGTACAGAGAGCGCACGCGCATGCGCCAGAGGGAGAGAGTGAGCTGAAGAGACCAAAAAAACTCTAATAAGACAGTGTGGGAGACGCGCTAGGAGCCCGCGCGCACGCGCTAGCAGTAGAGACGGACGAGTGGAAATCAGAGACCGTGAAAGAGTCCGGCAGAGAGACCCTGAGAGCTGGGGAAGGGGTCAGAGAAATTGCCCTGGCTGGGGCTGTGACCGCTCAGGGAGCTGAGGGAGGGATCCTGCTGGACTTAGAGCGTTCTCTGGGCAAGGGACTAACCCCGCCCGCATGTTTTTTTCATTCCCAGCAAAAACACTGTGTGCGGTCTTTACACCCCTTCGCTGCCCACCGGTGACTTCACTGGCCCTGCACCCTATCTTGCGCCTGCCTGCAATCGCCATGACATCCCCTTGTCCCAACAGCACGCGGGAGAGCAACAACAGCCAAGCGTGCATGCCCCTGTCCAAAATGCCTATTAGCCTGGCTCACGGCATCATCCGCTCGACCGTGCTGCTCGTCTTCCTCACGGTCTCCTTCATTGGCAATGTAGTGCTGGCGCTGGTGTTGCAGCGCAAGCCGCAGTTGCTGCAGGTGACCAACCGCTTCATCTTTAACCTCCTCGTCACCGACCTGCTGCAAATTTCTCTCGTTGCCCCCTGGGTGGTGGCCACCTCTGTGCCTCTCTTCTGGCCCCTTAACAGTCACTTCTGCACAGCCCTGGTTAGCCTCACCCACCTGTTCGCTTTCGCCAGTGTCAACACCATTGTTGTGGTGTCCATAGATCGCTATCTGTCCATCATTCACCCTCTCTCCTACCCATCCAAGATGACCCATCGTCGTGGTTACATGCTTCTCTATGGCACCTGGATCGTGGCCATCTTGCAGAGCACACCCCCACTCTATGGCTGGGGTCAGGCTGCCTTTGATGAGCGCAATGCCCTCTGCTCCATGATCTGGGGGGCCAGCCCGAGCTACACAATTCTCAGTGTGGTGTCCTTCATCGTCATTCCACTGGTTGTCATGATTGCCTGCTACTCCGTGGTGTTTGGTGCAGCCCGTCGGCAGCATGCTCTGCTGTACAACAAGAGCCACAGCTTGGAGGTGCGGGTCAAGGACTGCGTGGAGAATGAGGATGAACGGGGAGGAAAGAAGAAGGATGAGTTCCAGGATGAGAGCGAGGTCCACGGCCAGGATGAAGGTGTGGTCAAGGCCAAGGAGGGCAGCGTGGAGGCCAGTGTGGACCCCATGGAAGCCAAGGACAGCAGCCTGAAGGCCAAGGAAGGAAATGTGGAGATCATTGAGGGTATCATGGAGGCCCAGGGCACCGAGTTGGTCAGTGACAGCCGAATGAAGGGTAAGGAAGTTGGCACCAACGTTGAGGAGAGCAGCATGAAGGCAGACAAGGGCCGTGTAGAGGTCAGCCAGTGCAACATCGACTTGGGTGAAGATGACCTGGAGTTTGGGGAGGATGACATCCATTTCAGTGAGGATGATGTCGAAGCAGTGAACATCCCAGAGAGCCTCCCACCCAGCCGGCGAAACAGCAACAGCCACCCTCCTCTGCCCAGGTGCTATGAGTGCAAAGCTGCTAAAGTGATCTTCCTCATCATTTTCTCCTACGTGCTATCTCTGGGGCCCTACTGCTTTCTAGCAGTCCTGGCTGTGTGGGTGGATGTCCAAACCAAGGTGCCCCAGTGGGTGATAACCATAATAATCTGGCTCTTCTTTCTGCAGTGCTGTATCCATCCCTACATTTATGGCTACATGCACAAGACCATCAAGAAGGAAATCCAGGATATGCTGAAGAAGTTCTTCTGCAAGGAAAAGCCCCCCAAAGAAGACAGCCACCCAGACCTACCTGGAACCGAAGCTGGCACAGAGGGTGGCACCGAAGGCAAGATTGTCCCTTCCCACGATTCTGCTACTTCGCCTTGAAGTTAGTTGTAAGGCAAATTTTGAACTGTCCACAAGACAGTAAACAAAAGCAGCTTTCTTTTCAATGGACCACCCACACTCCCATTAATGCTAATACATCCCATTTCAGGCAAAGGTGTCAAACACACATTCCTTTTCACTACTAGGTAGATAAACACATGGAAAAGTGGGAACTTGGGTCAGTGTGCCCCTCAAAGCATGGACTTGAGGATTCTGACTGAAATTCGCCCCCCCCCAAAATTATTAGGCTCTAAATCTCTAAAAGCAACAAGGGCTATCCATATTGGAACTGTACTTGGTATTCTGCTTGTGTACCCAGAGCTACAACATGCCATCTTTGGCTCTGAGGGGAAAAGAAAGATGATGCCTGTGGACTTAAGACTATGTAGCCCTCATGTCAGGATCTCATGGACCAGGGCTAGAGTTTATGTTCAACTGAAAGAAAAGCAATGGACCAAATCATTCATGGAGCCCAAGAAACAGAATCTGATAGACTGATCAAAGTATGAGTCAAATTCGGAAATGAAGAGATCCACAATCTGGTGCAGACTTACACAGATGAAGACAGAGGCATTCAGTAGTTGAAACACCAAGAAAGTTTCTAGATTTCCTAAAGGGATCCAGAAAAGTGGAAGGGCATGTATGAAATGGGAAGCTAGTCCAAGGGAATCAATGGAGAAATAATGCACATCCATGGGGCCAAACAAATGGTGTTTTTTCCTCTCTCTCAAATACTGGGTTTATTCATGGGCCGGGACTGAGTTCTCTCCATGCAGATGGAAATTTGTCAACTGACACTAAAATATTTTCTCTTGTTTGAATAATAGTGGGACAGAAATCATGGTGTTATTTTATAATTTCCCTCTCGTGACTAAATTGGAGTGCTCATGGAAATCCACCAGATCTCTGTCCATCACTTGTGCTTTGTTTTATTTCAAATACGCTTTTTGTTCAATCAGTATTTCCAGAAAAATATTTCAACTAGGAGTAGCCAAAATTCTTTAAAAAGCTCACACTAATTATTAAGAGTGATATGCCCATCAGAAATCTCTTTTGTGTCTGTGAGTTCATAGACAAGAAGTAGAATAATGTCCACATGGGGAACAAGTAAGGCATTTGAACATTTTCCTTTCTCCATATACACCCATGTCTTTTCAACCTGTATCCCTCTCCAAAGCTTTAAAGCTGTCTCCAGATGCAGGATAAAAATATAAGAGAGTCAGAAATGACATAGAGAACAGATTTACAATACCTGATCTATTCCAAACAATCTGAAATCAAAGCATTCTAGTTAGACCTCTCCTAATTACTGCTGTTGACTTTGGAGAAACCTGTAGAATAACTACAGAGGGAGAGTTTTCAAGTCCCAAAGGCTGAAATCACTTTGGGCCAGGGTATACCTGTGAATTTTTGAGGGCACAGGACCTATCTAAAGACCAAATATCATGGAACCAAAAAAAAAAGTGATTTGAAGATGAAATTAAAGCAGCTCTACAGCCAACTAGCTGGTCATGAAGAAATTCAGTGTTAATATGGTGGATATTTGGTTGAAAAAATGGTTAATCAGGTTGTTGTGTATAAAGATGGTCATATTCAGATTTTAGCCTCATCTTGTGTGATCACCATGTCTTTATTAGAACTCACCTTTTCATTGATATAAATGCCCAGCTCATTTATATTTTCTTTTATCTCTTCCTTCTCACAGATTCCAACATGCGCTTCTCAAGGGGGAGAGGTAAACAGCAATGTATTTGGGCTGTGAATAAGTCTGCCTGGAAACTTGGGGTTGTCATGTTCCAAATGTAGAAAACAAGAGGGGATAGGACTGAATAAAATTGATCTGACCTGTCAAATCAATATATTCATGAAAACCATATTAATTCCAATTCCATTAACTTAGAACTTGTGGTGATTCAGACAATGCACTGGGGCTGAAGTTCACCCTCACACTATCATTTATTTTTCTACCCAAATTTATAAAGAAAATTAATAGTCATAAATTTATTATACTAATTTATTTCCCAACTCTTGAATTGACCTGTCCTTAAAAGACATAGGGTGAAGGAATGGCTAATGTGGTCAGTCCTCTCGTGGAGGGAGGGGTATTGCAGGACTATAATCATCAAAGGAATCCAATGTAGCTGCAGCCTGCCTTTTGGGGAGAAATGGTTGTTTATCTGAGTAAGAAACAGAATTTCAAACATCAGTATGTCCTACATTTTGTTGAAACTGAACTTCTTGTTTTATTTTTAAAGCTCAACCTTTTCAAAGTGTATCAGAGAAAATTGTTTGCTAAAATCCCAAACCAAAATGGAACCAGAGCCTGTACAAGTGTGGTAAGTCCATTTAACATTCTCCAGAGTGCCGAGACTCACCGGTTCCTTTTAAAGTTCCCTATTCTAGTCATCATCCCTTCTTTTGGCAAATTGGATTCTTCAAAGGGTGAAGACCTTTTGAAAATAGGAAGCTGGGAACGAGTACCTTTGAATTAAGGATATTCTGCTTTGATGACATTTTCTTCTTAATGAACAATAGGGCCTCTGGTTAGCTTAGAGATAGCAACTGCTTCAAATTTTGTGCTATTTTGAATAAAGCACGATCAACTTAATGAGGTTTTACTGCACATACTGTTTTGCCATTTGAAAATCTGAAAGCACACAAAAAAAATGTCATCATTAGCCTCACAGATCCTCATGTGCAATAGCTTTCCCTAAATGTTTTTAAAGGATGTATTCTTTTGCCAAGGCCACTTCATATGTGCAGTAAAAAAATCCCATTAAAGTGCGGGGGCCAGACAAGCCAGACTTTGAAATGATGTGATTTTAAATTTAATGATTTCCTTATTTAAGAATAATAGAGCATCTAGTTTGCCAAGGAGTCGCAGGTGCTTTGACTAACACACCAATTTCAACAAGCTTGGGAAGGCAGAAATAAGGAGCAAACCCCTGGCTTCTGTGACTTCTATGATTCGAGCGTCCTTCTTCTCTAAGACATCACAAATACCAGCTGCTGGCAAGTCCTCAGCACTTCCAGCTCCCTGCCTACCTCTTGCCACCATGCCCACTGCCTTCTCCTGCTTCACTCTGTTTCCCCCTGCTGTGCTGGCCCTTCAGGAATACCCCATGCTTGAAGCTCTGTGTGCTGACTCATTCTCCCATCCATCCCTTCCAAACCTAGAGCTATGAGATTCACAGGGACCTGGGGGCCACGGAAGCAGGAAGGAGAGAAGTGAACCAGAGAGTGACCAGCAATTAAAGGTATTTTTCTGTCTCCTCCCCAACTCCAATCCAATTTAGAGATGATGGGATACCTACTTCAAATTCAACAGGTAAGGAAAAGTGACATTGTATGATTTAGGAGGAGGTAGGCACCTCATTTCTTACCAAAAAAACTATCTGATACAAAATAGTTTTGGAAGCACATTCAATCCTGTAGATACTGTCCAATTATTTCAGCAAAAAAAGCACTAAAAAACTTTTTCCTAGAAAATTATAAGGTGCCTAACATTGCCTTATTTTATACATAATTAGCCAATTAAGATAGGTAAAATTTTCAGAATTTTTCATACTACCTGAAGAATAATTTACATGACTGAACTAGGCTTGCTTTCTTAGATTTTGCCAAAAAGCTCTATAAAGTGTCTGAAACACACCATTTGAAGGAGAAAAGATTATGCATCCTCTAGTAATTCGAACTCCCTAAGATAAAACCCTCAGGGGTCATTGGGATAAAGCAGAGAGTAACAATTTAACCTACTGGACCATATTTTTCTCTGATAACTGCCCTCCCCCATATTTTGAGGGAAAAAAATCAACCTTATAATGTATTTTCTGTTGTATTCTTCTTTAAGATAAACCCCATGTTGTCAGGAGAGCTTTCTCTAAGTAAAACAGTCTTTTCCTTCTATAGCAGACAAAAGATTAAAGGAACAGTTGGCTGCTAGCCAGGTGCCAAGATAAGGAGAGAAAATCTGGTCAGTCACAGCTTCTAACCTTCTTCCTCCTTATCTCTGTCTCTTATTTTCTGTGGGCTGGACTGGTGCTCTTGGCCCCTGAAAGCCCCTCCAAGCTTAGGCATGAGAAGACAGAAGCATGAGCTAGAAATGGCAGACCATAGCCTAAAATCCCCAAAGAAGAGAAACTGTTGCCACAATTATGTGCAATCCTTTATGGCAAATGCCCAGCTTGCTTAATACCAGTCTCCTGCTATAAGAAAAAAAATAATGAATAAATAAAATAAAAATGGCCAGAGGAAGAAGTAAGAAAGCTAAAACCAACTTGGCCACTGACTGCCAGGTCCCTGGCAAGTTCACTGCTTCTTGGATCAGAATCCTCAAGGTAAATGAAGGTTGCCAATAGGAGTTAGGTATTTCCATCATTGCCTCCCAAAGCCTCCATATCTCAGAGTATACACACCAAGGGGAAGCCACATGAACTTGTACATTTACAGAAGGTTTGCTATGTCTGAGGATTAATTACTGTATATTTCTTGTTCTAAAATAGATAAAAACAAGATTGGTTTTAGTTTGGTGCTTCAAACTTGAGTGGATTTTCCCCCCTTCATCTGTATTACAACTTTAATGTTAAAAGTTTGGTATTTTTGTCCTGTTTCAGTGGTGTATTCTCTTTTGTAGTAATTCTCTTAAATGTAAGCTATAACTGTATATAAAATATAAGTGTTCTTGAAGATAAGGTGCTAGATATTAGATTGTTTTTGTTCGTAGATAGTGTTATTCTCAAAAGTGGGTAATATGTACATGTAAATTTACTTAACAAAATGCATGCAGAATTCTATGTGACCACACCTTGGTCAGTTTCTGAAGTAGAACATAGTACATTTGTTTTTTTAAATTTTATTTTCAAAGTGTATACTACAGGATATGTAAGATGGCTTCAAGGTGGGGTGGCAGGAAATGGTGCCTTTCATTCCTTAAATCCCTGGTACGGTATATGGCAGGCAAGAACTTTTTCTGGTACAACTGGTCATTAACATGAACGGATCATCTTAGCTGAAGTCCTCGCTGGCAGTTCTCCACAACCCCCTTGGCACTGGTATGCCTGTTTTCCATTAACTGAATGTGTAGAATGCAAAATCGAAGAAGACAATACCTTCCCCATCACAAAGCAAGGACCCCAGATAAGCAACTGGAGTCCTGTTAGCAGGATGGAAAGAATACTGCACTCTCAAGTCCTAACCAGTAACCAGTACCTGACAGTGAAATGACAGGATTTGCATTTTGCAGATTCATTGTGACCATCTCCGTCCTCCTAGAGCAGCACTAAAACCCAGAAAAAGGCTGCTCTGGTTGTTTTTCCTTTGGTTGGTTGTCTGAGAGATGAGATGGAGCATGCATGGGTAAACAAAGAGGTGGTGGGACTCCTCTGGGGGTCATATCTATGGTGTTCGAGAATTACAATTGTAAATCACTGCTATTTGTAACAGATGAAAAAGAGAAGTATGAAATAATTTTATTATATTTTCAGAACAAAAATATTGCAATGAGAAAACTATATTATATATATATATATATATAAAATCTACATATATGTACCCTCATTAAATCATTTTAAAAACTGCCTTTAATGCCAAATTTTATGTGCTACTTTGAGACTGAGAACAGAAAAAAAAAATGCACTCAGTCAATGAAACAGTTTTCTTTAATACTTCACATTTTAAATTTAAACATTTCTTTTTCCTTTTAAAAAAGGATTTGTAATTTAAAAGTGCCTTTTCAAAGGATTGTCACATACAATCCTGGGGCCAAGTTCCCATTGGCACAATTTACCTTCAGGTGCACAAAAGGGGTGGACTTTATCCTCCTCCCCTCAGCAAGAAGAGAAACCCCTTCACACCCCAATCAAATTCATGAATCCATACTGTTACATGGGCCAGTAGTCCCAGAGACTCTGTCCCAGGGCAAGGTTTCATATATTGGTTGGCTTTAATTGGATCCTTTCTAAAATGGTTACAACGCAGTTTTTACTGGACAAGAATAACAGACTCCTGCTTGGGGAATGCAGAGAGGTTGATGTTTGTGATTTAACTAAGTATTATTAAATAATGTTTGTGTTTCTTAAATAGGTGCTGTTAATCTGTCCTTGGTATATCCTTCTGAAATATGCTAAATAAAGTCAAATTTTACGTGTGTATCTGGTTACTATGCTGAGCTCCTTGAGAACACAGTGACCACCACCCAGGGCTAGGTTTTCATACCTTCTCCTTAGCTCAAAGAGAGGAGGCAGAGAATAAACAACTTGCTACTCCACAAAGGAAAATGAAATAGATGAACTCCCACATTTCACATTTCAATATTCCAATATAAACAATATGCAGTGGGAAGAAGGGGTTGCCATCAGGAAGGGCTTGCTGGAAGAGATGCATTAGTCCTCTATGAACAATAGGGATTTCAGAAGGTGAGGGTGGGCAGAGAGGGGCATGGAGCCACATGGCTTGTGATGCTCTCAAATTCTAAACTTCATTCCAAAGACAATGATGTTTAAGCAGGAGTGGGGGCACTGTTTTTAGGTAACAGCACTACCCAATACCTGTGTCACCTCCACTGGGCTTTACCGCCTGTTTCCTATTACTACAGCCCAGAACACTTCCCTCAGCCCATCTCAGCTCAGCCTGGCCTAGTTCCCCACACCCACCACAGTTCACCCCCAGGGTTTAAAGAACAGGAGGACAAGAGCAAGTTCTCTTAAGCCCCAGTTTCACAAAACACCTATACTTCTAATGCAACCATTACATGTGAAAACAGAGTACACAGATGAAATGAGAAAAATATGTCTAAAACTTAAGAACCCTAGTTCCTCTTCAGTCAAAGTAGTTGACCTGCTAGCAGCCCCTCCTCTGATACTCTATGCAGCCCCATTTCAATCAAATTAATGTGCTCTCTACACTTTTCACTGCAGAATCAAGCTAAATACTGATTTACACACTTTCAAGATGTTCAAAGATGGCTGCCTTGAGACTCGCATGTAGCTGCCTTCACCTTAATCTGTGAATGACATCCAGGTAATAGCTTTTTTCTTCAGCAGAAACAAATTTCCATTTCTAGCAAACTGCTACTGTCCATGCAAATAAATGGACTTGAGAGCTCAAATAAAACTATCATGAGGCAGTCACCTGGTGGGAAAAGAATTCCCTGAAGCTCAATATCCCACTGTTTAGTTCAGAGTATTTAGAGGAGAGTGAAATGGGTTCCAGTGAGCCTCATAATTTATAACAGTTTTAACTCTCAGGCAAGGCTAAGGGTCCAGACTGAATGGGAAACTGTTGAATCCAAAACTTCCACTGTAAAGGAGACCTTTTTTGACCTTCTGTGACTGCTCCTTATCCCATGACTTTATTCTACACCCAAGGCCCAATTTTCATCAGCCAAAGCCCTGACCCTTCCAATATAGGCAAAGGTATACTACTGGCTAGTAAATTATTTTATCTTCTATGAGGCAGCTAGTCAACCCCTACTTCCCCTCACAGTGTCTTTCAGAACATAACTCTCTGACCCTGTTCCTCCTCATTCCAATCTCCCTTCCAAGGGCAACATGAGCTTTTTGAGCCCTGCCCACAGAAATGAGTATTCCTCAGTTTTAGGATGGCTTTGAGAATGTTCATGAATTGAAGAATATGTGTAGGCATTTTCTGAAATGTTTTTCTAAGACTTATATTTTTCAATAAACTTTATCACAGAACATTTATGACCATTCCCAAAACTGCAAACCTGAGGGTATTTTTATACACATATACAACATTTGGGGAGTTGTGACACCTGACTTTTGTTTAGTTGAGGCAAATAAATCTAAGAAACTTGACTCCAAAGATTTGCTATCTACAATTAAGTAAAACTTGAACATTCTCAACCTGCAAAGGAGAATAGGTAGAAATAGACCACCAATAATCAGAAATCTTCAGACTTAATGGAGGAATAATACTACCTGATATTCAAAAACTCTATATGGGAGCTGCAGATGTAGCTTAGTTAGGTTCTATCCCCACCACCAAAACCAAATAAAACTCTATATGGTAAACCAATGTACATATTTTTAATGATCATCCTGATACAAAAGTGTAAAATAGCTTGTATAAACAACTTCAGTTAGAAAAATGCACGTTTGCCAGGTGCAGTGACACACATCTGTAATCCCAGCAGCTCTACAGGCTGAGGCAGGAGGATCTTAAGTTCAAAGTCAGCCTCAGCAACTTTGCCAGGTGCAGTGGCACATGCCTATAATCTCAGCAGCTCTAGAGGCCAAGGCAGGAGGATTGTGAGTTCAAGGTCAGCCTCAGCAACTTAACAAGGACCTAAGCGACTCAACAAGACCCTGTCTCAAAATAAATAATAAAAAATAAAAAGGGCTGGGGATGTAGCTCAGTGATTAAGTGTCCTTGGGTTCAATCCCAGGGAGGAAGGAAGGAAGGGAGGGAGGGAAGAAGGAAGGAAGGAGGGAAGGAAGGAAGGAAGGAAGGAAGGAAGGAAGGAAGGAAGGAAGGAAGGAAGGAAAAATACATGTTTAACATACAATCTATTTGACAATACTTCCAGTGGACAATAGCTCCAGAACTATTCTAATGGAACAATTAGATGCTCTGAGCAATATGAGAAAGAAAAAGGAAAAGAAAAAATGTTTTTTCATATGGAAAACCAGTGTATTCAACTTTAATATTTTTAAAAGAGATGTGCCTCCCTGGCTCTAATTGCTTTAAATTAAATACTTTTATCTTTTCAGGGAACTTTGAATAAATATTTGCCAACCTGTTTTCTTCCATATTATCAGTATTTTGTGTCATACAAAATGAGGCCAGACAATGAGATTTTACATTTATATATAATTAAAATTTATATAATTAGGAGCATACACATATATCTCTATTGATGTTGATACACATATTCAAAAGCAAGGATGATATGCCTGGAAGCCTTTGGGGGAAACTCTTTAATCCACTTTCGCCACACTGAAGACTGTAGTCATAAACAAGAAGAGGGGGGAAATCCAACTGTCCCTGAAATAAAATGAAAAAGATCTTTGTTAACCAGACATCATAGCAAATCAAAGTAGCTTTCTCAAGAACACCAAGGACGTGAGTTTTGAGGTGGGCTACAGAATCTCCAAATCTCAAGACCTGTACATTGTCAAATGAAAATCACCAGGCTCTCTTGCTGAGCAAACAGGATGAGCAGCAGAGCCTGAGCAGTCACCTGCTAATGGGTGTGAGAATTCATCTGATTGAATTTTTCAGGTCTCTAACCAAAGTCAAAAAAATAAAAAAATGAGTAGTTTAAGTTCTCCATTTCAAAGACATCCAAAACTAATTTCTGATACAACAAACTTCTTACAACGTGCTTCAGTTTAGAAAATGTAAAAAACAATTATCATTACATGTAGCAAAGAGAAAATAATCTATTTATATGCCCAGATCATATATTAGCATTCAAAATCAAGTTGAATCCCCTTCTCTCGCCATTCACAAAAGTTAACTCAAAATGGATCAAGGAGCTTGATATCAAATCAGAGACTCAGTGTCTGATAGAAGAAAAAGTTGGCTCCAATCTACATATTGTGGGGTCAGGCTCCAAATTCCTTAATAAGACACCCATACCACAAGAGTTAATAACAAGAATCAACAAATGGGACTTACTTAAACTAAAATGTTTCTTCTCAGCAAGAGAAACAATAAGAGAGGTAAATAGGGAGCCTACATCATGGGAACAAATTTTTACTCCTCACACTTCAGATAGAGCCCTAATATCCAGAGTATACAAAGAACTCAAAAAATTAGACAATAAGATAACAAATAACCCAATCAACAAATGGGCCAAGGACCTGAACAGACACTTCTCAGAGGAGGATATACAATCAATCAACAAGTACATGAAAAAATGCTCACCACCTCTAGCAGTCAGAGAAATGCAAATCAAAACCACCCTAAGATACCATCTCACTCCAGTAAGATTGGCAGCCACTATGAAGTCAAACAACAACAAGTGCTGGCGAGGATGTGGGGAAAAGGGTACACTTGCTCATTGTTGGTGGGACTGCAAATTGGTGCAGCCAATTTGGAAAGCAGTATGGAGATTCCTGGGAAAGCTGGGAATGGAACCACCATTTGACCCAGCTATTGCCCTTCTCGGACTATTCCCTGAAGACCTTAAAAGAGCGTACTATAGGTATACTGCTACATCGATGTTCAAAGCAGCACAATTCACAATAGCTAGACTATGGAACCAACCTAGATGCCCTTCAATAGATGAATGGATTAAAAAAATGTGGCATTTATACACAATGGAGTATTACTCTGCACTAAAAAATGACAAAATCATGGAATTTGCAGGGAAATGGATGGCACTAGAGCAGATTATGCTAAGTGAAGCTAGCCAATCCCTAAAAAACAAATGCCAAATGTCTTCTTTGATATAAGGAGAGTAACTAAGAACAGAGTAGGGAAGAAGAGCATGAGAAGATGACTAACATTAAACAGGGGAGGGAAAGAGAGAGAGAAGGGAAATTGCTTGGAAATGGAAGGAGACCCTCAGGGTTATACAAAATTACATACAAGAGGAAGTGAGGGGAAAGGGAAAATAATACAAGGGGGAGAAATGAATTACAGTAGAGGGGGTAGAGAGAGAAGAGGGGAGGGGAGGAGAGGGGAGGGGGGAGTAGAGGATAGGAAAGGCAGCAAAATATAACAGACACTAGTATGGCAGTATGTAAAAAAGTGGATGTGTAACCGATGTGATTCTGCAATCTGTATACGGGGTAAAAATGGGAGTTCATAACCCACTTGAATCAAATATATGAAATATGATATGTCAAGAGCTTTGTAATGTTTTGAACAACTAATAATAAAAAAATAAAAATGGAAAAAAAAAACAAAATCAAGTTTTTATATTATTAAACTTGAAAAATATCCCATGGGAATTTATCATAAAGAAACAACACCACAGAATAAAAACTTGCCTACGAAAATATGATCATAATACTATGGTTTACAACACTGAATAATTAATTACAAACAAACCAAATACTCCAAAAGTAGATGAATATCTAAATTCAGCCCTAAGTGCTCAACAAAATTAATATAGTCATAAAAATGTAAAGACTGTTTAGCAGTGTGTGGCAATCTTTATAATGTGGTATTAGGTAAAGAAAGCCAGCCCTTAAACAACTCCCAGGCATCATATCAATGTGAATATTACATAAGCATAAACATATGGGATAGACAAAGCAGAGCATGGACAAAAGAAGATACTTTTCTTTAATACATTATTTCATTGATGTTTATAGTCCAAGAAAAACTTTTAACTGGTATTATCTTTAATGACTTAATTGAAGAAAATTCTAATAGGATTCCCAGATTCCATAGTCTAATGGGGGTATTCAAGACAACTCATCTAGGAAAACATTTTCCTCAATAACAAGATCGTGGGAAGTTTGAAGCAGGTTTTGGTACATTTTTCTTTGACAGTTGACAAACTTAAAATAAGTTCCCACGCAATATATCATCATATTACCTGCTTCTACTCCTCAAGTCTCCTTGTGAAGACCCAGTATAAACTGGGTGCGCTGGTGCACGCCTGAAATCCCAGCAGCTTAGGAGACTGAGGCAAGAGAACCACGAGTTCAAAGCCGGCCCCAGCAAAAGTGAGGCCCTACGCAACTCAGTGAGACCCTGTCTCTAAATAAATTTAAAAAAAAAAAAGGCTTGGGATGTTGCTCAATGGTTAAGTACCCCTGAGTTCAATGCCTGGTATACCTCCCCAAATAAAAAAAGAGTCAGTATAGTATAGTGATTAAGATGATGGACATAGAGTGACAAAATACTGCAGTGTCTAACATGGAGCAAGTGACAATCTTGCCAAGCCTCTGTTTTCTCAGTAGAAAAATGGGATGATAGTAGCTGTTCTTACTCCAGGCTTCCTTCCTTCCTTCTTTCTTTCTTTCTTTCTTTCTTTCTTTCTTTCTTTCTTTCTTTCTTTCTTTCTTTCAAAAAAAGCCATTTTTATTAAACAGACAGGTTTTCTAAAGAATGGATGTATATTGAACAAAAAATGTTAGCAATATTAAGCCCTAACACTTTTTGAATATTACATATGCTAAGCCCTGTATAGGAGCATTGGAGGCATTATCACATGGAATCTATGCAAAACCCCACTGAGGTGAGGGCTGTTACTAATGCCATTTGGCAGATAAAAACTGAAGTGTGGAGGAACATATAACTTGCCTGAGGTCATACAGCAAGAAACTATAACTCATGATCACTATATTCTATAGAATTTTCAGTAGAGGTACAAGCAGATTGTATTAGATTTTTCAGCCCCACTCTTTTTTTTTTAAACTGGGTGTTTTTTTTTATTAGTTGCTCAAGACAATACAATGATCTTGATATATAATACATTTGATTCAAATGCGGTATGAATTCTCATTTTTCCACGTGTACAGATTGCAGAATCACATTGGTTATACATCCATGTGTATACATACAGCAATCCTAGTGTCAGTTGTATTCTGCTGCCCTCCCTATCCCCCCTCCCGTCCCCTCCCCTCCCATCACCTCTCTCTACCCAATCTACTGTGACACATTTCTCTCTCTCTTTTTTTTCTTCCCCCTCACACCATCATATATGTAATTTTGTATAACGATGAGGGTCTCCTTCCATCTTCCGTGCAACTCCCCTTCTCCCTCCCATTCCCTCCCACCTCTCTTCCCTGTTTAGTGGTAATCTTCTTCTCATGCTCTTCCTCCCTACTCTGTTTTGAGTCGCCCCCCTTATATCAAAGAAAACATTCGGCATTTGTTTTTTAGGGATTGGCTAACTTCACTTAGCATAATCTGCTCTAATGCCATCCATAATCTGCAAATGCCATGATTTTGTTATTTTTTAGTGCTGAGTAATATTCCATTGTGTATAAATGCCACATTTTTTTATCCATTCATCTATTGAAGGGCATCTAGGTTGGTTCCACAGTCTAGCTATTGTGAATTGTGTTGCTATGAACATTGATGTAGCTGTGTCCCTGTAGCATGCTACTTTTAGGTCTTTTGGGTATAGTCCGAGAAGGGGAATAGCTGGGTCAAATGGTGGTTCCATTCCCAGCTTTCCAAGGAATCTCCATACTTTCCAAATTGGCTGCACCAATTTGCAGTCCCACCAGCAATGTATAAGAGTACTTTTTCCCCACATCCTCGCCAGCCCATTCTTAAAAACACTATGAAAGAAGTGGTAGGAGCAGCTATTGCCAATGCTCTCCTCAAATGGGTTCAACTCCTAGATTGACTAGTCTTGAACCAAAACAGTCTTGATTTCCCCATTTACTCAGTGGAAAAAATCTAGGCTTCTTTTTCGAAATCTAGTGATTTCAAAGATTTAGGAGATGTCAGCTGTGATTCCAATTTGCTGCCTATATTTCCTATAAGTCACTGAAATGTCTATAAATTCTCAACTTTTTGATGCTCTCCCTACAACACATAATTGTCTCATATCTGAAACACAAACCCCATCAACCTCACATTGTTGTAATAGTCAGCTGCGTTAAAGAATCTGGACTTTGGAGTTAGCTGTATCCTATAGCTATAGGATATAAAGTAAGCTACCTACCTCCTCTGTTCCTCATATGTGAAAAGTACTTGTACTCTCACCCAATTAAGGTTTTTCCTGAGAAAAAGATAAGGATATCAGAATCCCTGTCAGAATAGGCAGTCAAGAAATGATAGCTATCATATATGTTCTGATCTGGGATTCGAAATATGTAATTACATGGGCTGTATCCAACTTGTATAATAGTCCTCAACATTGATTGCACATTAGAATCAACTGGAGATATTTAACCAATACTATTGCCTGGATCACAAGCCCAGAAATTCTGATTTCATTTAGTATCAAGATTTTGAAAACCTCTCCAGGTGATCCTAACATGCATCCAGGGGTCAGAACATCTGGACTAATATGCCCTTTCTTCTTTTTCCTTTCGTTCCTTCTTCTCTTCCTACCTTTCCTTGTAAACAAACATAGGTAAGTATGAAGAGAGGTGGGTAAAATTTCACTTCAAAGGCCAAATGAATCATACAAATTAAAAGCAACTTAAAGAATTTGGAAAAATTAAATAATTTTCCACAGCCCAATTGCTTATGTTACAATTCAAGAGTAGATAAAAGAAGATGGGACAAGAGAAGGAAGAATTATCACGCTGAGGTATTTGCTTACTTTTGCCCCATGTCAGAGAAAGCTCTAAACTGATACTAGAAATGCCCTAGCTGCTTTTTCAGCTCATAACTTTTTATCATGAGGTCAGGTAATACATATCCAAAACACAACTCAACCACAGGTTTGAATGAGGCAATTCAAGACCAACAGAGAAGCTCATTTCAATCTATATCTTCCCTTTTCTACCTGTAATTTTATAATTAAATAAATTCCCAATCTGATCCTAGGACTAGCATCCAATATATATTTCTTCTAAGGTTTCCCAATGTGGTCATACATGTACAATAAAAAATAATGAAAAGAGGGCTGGGGATCTAGCTCAGTTGGTAGAGTGCTTGCCTCACATGCACAAGGCCCTGGGTTCAATCCCAGCACCATATACACAGTCACAAAAACCTAATAATAATGAAAAGAAACTAGCTAAATAAACCATTTTGCAAGTCTACCACTTTCTATTCAATATATACAAACTTTTAAAGAGTCTTTCCACAGCCACAGTGGGCACTAAATTCCAGGACCTGGTAATTACAGAAATTTATGGCAGTGAATATGGCAGAAGGATTTTCCTAAAGTTGGAATTTCAACCATTGCACCAAATGATAAACAGAAGTTTGTTTAGAAAAGGGCCTTGTGGCCCTAATTTCCCACTGCCATATTTGATTCAGCATTCCTAAAGTACCTTCTCTGAGCCTGGCACTTACCAGGTAGTATGAGACATAGAAAAGAGGCCCTGATAGGGAATAATCTCAGTTGGTGGCTATACAACTTCATAACACTATTTATATAGAGATCACAACCAGAGACAGAGAAGTTACCTTAAATCCTATCCCTTTAGCACCCAAATCTTGTCAGTCACAAAAAATTGCAAATTCCAATTCCTTTTTAATTCATCTTCTCCATCTGTCTGTCCATCTCCATAGACACTGTATCTTCATCTCTAATCTGAAAAACCTCCAGCTTTCCTCTCAAGTCCATCCTCCATTCTGTCAGAATGATTGTGATATTTCCAACACAAAAAATTTGGTTGTTATACCCTTACTTAAAAAACCTTTAGTAGCTCCCCATAGCAAAACTACTCAAGCTGTGGAGTATTAGAAACTTCTTAAGCTGTTAAAAATTCAAATCAGCAGGTATTCTGATTCAGGAGCTCAGGGAGGGCCCTGGGAACTGATTTATTGGTTTTAGTTTGTTTCAAGAAATTTCCACAAGTGAATCTGATGCACACCTAAATTTGAAAACAACAATTATAATTGATAAGAATTCCAACTCCTTAGTGTCAGTACACAAGGCCCTGCAGGATCTGGTTCTTGCCTGTTTTCCTAGGACTTGTTCCTGCCATTCTACAGCTTAAAATTTAAACTCTAACAACCCCAAATTTTCTGCAGATCTCCATATAATATTGTCTTTTTCAGTTATCTGCTCTGCCTTTTACTTTTAAGACAATCTCCTTTCAGGGCTGGGGTGTAGCTCAGTGGTAAAGCACTTCCCTAGCATGTACAAGGCCCTTGGTTCCATTCTCAACATCATTCACACAATAAAAGACTCAGTCTTCTCTCAGGACTCAAATTATCACTTTCTCCAGAAAAGGCTCCCCTTGACCCTCTTTTCCTCCCCATGATTGGGCTAGGTGCATTAACAAACCTGGGCTTACCTTTATCAGACTCCCCACCACACTGCAGGAAAATAATTTGTTTAGGAGTCTTCTTTCTCCAAACTACAGTACCCCCTCGAGGCAAGGGATTAAGCGATTGAGTTTTGTACCCCAGTGCTTAACATAAGTGCCGGACATATAGTAGGTGGACTACATAAGTTTGTTATATTGAGCTGTTTAAATTAACTGCATAATGACACAAACTCCATGAGATTTGAGATTTTTATCCCTTTAAAATTTTCTTTACTTCCAAAGTCCCAGCCCCTAGGGCAGTGCCTGATACCTAGAAGATATTCAATATAGATTTATTGAATTAATGAATTATTGGCAGAAATTTACAGAGGCCATCATAGAAAAGATGCCATAAATCTAGGTCCAGAAGCATTTTAGGATGGGACAGAGCTACTTCATACAGAGGGAAAAGAAGGGAAGAGTACACATTAAAACTTAAATATTTTTTTAAAACCCTGATAGTTGTAAAACATTGTGAACCATGGCAGATGGGTTGGAGCATTAAGGATATGCAATAGAGAACTGAAGGAACATTAAAGAGACCATATAGAAGAAAAGACTGCCACAGTCGCTAAGAAGACTGGATTTGATATAGAGACAACTGGAAGCCCATGAAGATACATAAGCCAGAAAATAAGATGATCAAATTTGCATTTGAAGAAGAAGAAAGAGGAGAAAGAGGAGGAAGACGAAAAGGGGGAGAAGGAGGAGGAAGAAAAGGAGGAGGAAGAAGAAAGTTGTTATATTGTTATTTACTACATACTTTCTATATGCCTGACTGTGGGTTGAATGCTTCATGTATGTGAGGACATTGAGTTGAATTTTATAAGGTATGTGCTATTATTTTTTTCTTATTCCACAAGGAAACAACAGGCTCAGAAAGATAAAGTGATTTGACTTAGACCATATGACCAATAAGCAGTACAGCTGGGACTCAAAGGCAGTTCTGCCCTTGGTTGTTCTAGAATGGAGCTGAGATGATCAGGAATCAAATTGTGAAGAAAAACTCAAAGAATAAATATCAGTTGGGCAAGAAAAGCTAGGAGTAGAGGTGGCAGAAACCAACCCAGGAATGAGATGCTAGCAAATGTGAAGCGCACAGTATGATAATGCCAGAGAAAGCTTCTGTTTACCTCTGGGGAAACAGAACTCTTCCTTTCCTTTGAAAATTATGTGGTATGACACTCAAAAGCAGAAGAATACTGGCCAACATAAGGCCCAGAATTGGAATAGGTCTATAACTACTTGCCCTGAGAAAAATAATATGACCCAGACATTTTCCGTATCCTTTAGAATACAGACAACTGTGTCATATTTGCCTACAGAATTCAGTACTTTCTTTGGTTCATAAATGTAAGCCAAAATAAAAATGATCTATAATTGAAGAGGTAATGGAATTATTTTAGAGGTTATATACCTCTAAAATACATTTGACCCTCTTGATCCTAGAATAATGTAGAAAAATGAAAAGACTCCCTCTATTTTTTTAAAGAAGTGTTGAAAGGTCATGGGAAAGACTTGAGATATTCTATTGTCATCATATATTTCTGAGGATGATATTGTATTGCTTCACATGTTCCAGTCTTAATTCCTCTAATTAAGAACAGTCTACCTGGCCAGGCATGGTGGTGCACACCTGTAATGCCAGCTACTTGAAAGGTCGAGGCAATAGGATGGCAACTTAGTTCAAGACTAGCCTGGGCAACTTAGTGAGACCCTATCTCAAAAAAAAACTTAAACACCTGAGGATTTAGCTCAGTGGTAGAGTTCCCCTGGATTCAGTCCTCAGTAGTACAAAAGGAGGAGGGGGTGGGGAGAGTAGTCCACCTGGACAAATAGAGGACCACAGAATATATTCCATAGGCATCCTTTGGTTGTTGGTTTAGCTCCAGCTCAGAGAAAATGCCTTTCTTGGTGAGGATATAGAGTTATATTTGAGAGAATGAACTCTGGAGCCAAACTAACTTGGGTTTGAATGAATCATGGCGTCATCACTTACTAGTTGAGTGACCTAGAACATCATCTCTCTGGGCCTCAGTTTCCTCATCCATGTAATAAAAGTAATGTGACCTACCCTTATATTAATTGCGATAAATAAATTAGATAAATATATACAAATAGCTCACATATAGTCAACTCAATAAAAACCAAATAATATCATATTTTAATGTTTCCATATTCCCAATTAGTACATCGCCAGGCTCATAAAAGAAGCTTAATAAATGCTTGTTGGTTGGCTAATGATTAGCATTAATATATCTTTATCTCTTTTTGATCTCTCTGTCTTCCGAACTGAAAATTTTAATAAGGTAGAGCTAGCAACAACTTGGTATAATAAAACACAAAAGGCCCATTATTGCTAACATTTGTGTTAATTGGACATTTCCTTCAGTGTACTATATTTCATCTTGCTCTGAGTGAGAACATGGATTCTTCACTTTAATTTAGTGATAAAATATTATGCAGCAGAGTCTCTCAAAATATATTGAACTTCATTAGCTTCTTTTAATGAATAAAAATATATTCAAAGCACAGACAGTGAGAAAGCCAACAGAAAAGTGCTCTACACTTGCCCAATACTTCTTCTGGGTATTAAAAGCTCTTTGTATCACATTGACTTTAATCACTGCCCAGTGATTGGTGGTTAAGAGACTCAGTTTAGAAACACAATGTCTCAAAATGATCAAAACTGTATTTTGAAAATAGCATTACCTCCCAAGTAAATGTGAGGTTCAAAAATAGTACACTCTAGACCAGGGTTTCTTAACAGTGGCACTACTGAAGATTGGGACATATCATTCTTTATGTGGAAGCTGTTTAGTACACTGTAGAATTGTTTAACACTGTCCCTGACCTCTACTCACTAGATGTCATCGCATCTGCCAAGTCACAACATTCAAAAATATCTCCAGACATTTCTAAATGTTCCCTGGAGGGCAAATCATCCCTGGTCAAGAACCACTGCTCTAGAATAATAGACTACCGCTAAATGCAAACATTTCAAATTACTTGCCTAAAATACATATCATCATCATAAGATATTTAATTTACCACACAATAGCAATGTCAACAAAAGTTTATACTGCTATAAACTTGATCATTATAACACAAGACAGCATTGGGCTTTAAGACAAAGGAAACTCAACTGCTTGTTGTGATTTTACATATCTTACATCAAAATAGAAATATTATTTCAATTAGTTTTCTCAAGACCTTAATTTATTTGTTAATATCTAAAATAAAACATGATACAAATAAAAGAGCAACTATCAAACTAGTTCAATGAAAACCAGCTGGACTTTTGGTAAGTCCTCCAACCTTAACTGAACTTAATTTACCTCTAGAAGTACAAGGTTTCTCTTCTAGTACCCTTTCTTGCTAGGGGTTGTGGTTTCTGCTTCCTCTCCCTGGCACCTGAGTCCTATTTTGACTTGGCATTACACATCCGTAAGTGTGTTATCAAATGAAAATTGGATAGAGAAGCCACAGTGCACATCACTTCCCTTGGCTCCAAAAATGAGAGAAAGGAAACAATGGGGTGCCATTTTAGACACACTGGATGAAAAGAGAAAGAAAGAAAACTGCTATTTATTTTGGAAAATAATACTCAAAGCCAGCCAAGACCATGGTAAAACTGGTATACACTATTGATGGCTAGAAAGCATAAAGAGCCATAGAAGTATTAATGTTTTTTTGATGGCCATCTTCACAGACTATCTTAAGGAAATAATTCAAAATTGGCAATAAAAATGGTTTAAAAGTGAAGGAGCAGTTAGGAAATCTTCTCAATGGATTAAGCAGCTACAAGATGATAAATATGAAGGATATGTAGTAACATGGAAAATATTTACTACATAAAAAAGTGTCTTCCTACATTCATAGTGCTTCACACTGACAGTTTCAAAGTCCTGCATTTCTGCTGTGATGCCATAGATGAACTCAAGCACCAAAGAGGAGTGTGGTGGCCACAAGGAAAAGTGTTAGATTAGATGAATGCATAATTATTCTCAATAAGTGTGAATCTATAAGTGTGAAACTCCTCAGCAATTTTTACAAGGGTAGATATTGCTAATGTTAAAGGTGTCATTTTGTTTAAAAAATCATTCAAAACATAAAACATTTGTCTATAGGGGCTGGGGTTGTGGCTCAGTGGTAGAGCGCTTGCTTAGCATTTGTGAGTCCCTGGGTTCGATCCCCAGCACTCATAAAAACTAAATAAACAAAATAAAGGTATTGTGTCCATGTACAACTAAAAAATTAAAAAAAAAAAACATTTGTCTACAGCAAGAAAAAGTAATCAGCACTTAATAATTATACTTTGTGCACAACTATATTACCAAGTCTAAATATTAAAGGGCTTATTTCCTGGCTGCAGTGGCATATACCTATAATCTCAGTGACACACACCTGTAGTTCCAGACATTCAGGAGGCTGAAACAGGAGTATTGAAAGTTCCAAGCCAGTCTCAGTAACTTAGTGAAACCCTGCCTCAAATTTAAAATAAAATAAAAGGGCTGGGGATGTAGCTCATGGTAAAGCCCCCCTGGGTTTACCACAAAACCATAAAAATAGGACTTCTTCCTCAAAAATGCAATGACATAATAAGCATTGTTTCCTGCTGTGGAAATATAATGACAAAAAGTACATAGATGCCATTTAAGACTCTGTAAGCTGACAAGGCTTCTTAAGGAACAGTTCTGGAAAACAGATGTCAAAAACACACTTCATGATTTTATTAGTTTTTTTCATAATATGAATGGTAGCCATAATTTACTTGGGAGATTTCGACACCCATGATTTAATTTTAGAATACATAAGGAAACACAATACCCTGGTGATACCTCTTGTTTTCCTTACTCGCTGCAATTCAAGGAAAACCAGGTGCTTAGCACTCTGAAGGACACAAAACAGTTTCAATAGTTCCTGCTCTCAAGGAACTATTGTGTCTAGTTAGGGACACTTATGCTGAAAAAGTCAAAAGAAGAATTCAGCTTTAATAAGAGTCTTGGAAAATACATTGAGTATCAGAGTGAGGTTACACTGTGGAGGACCCCAAACACTAAGGTGAATTTAGACCTTTATTGAGAAGGAAGTATGATATTAAAATTTTAGAATAAGAAGAATGCATTATCATCCTATTTAAACCCCCTCAACTTCCATCAGTTCTACAATTCAACCTTGTTATAGGTTACAAGATTGTCACATGATCTGACCACTTCTTCTCTTCTAACATCACTATTGACCCTTGTGCCACTCTCCCACTCTTGCCATCTTCAACTTTTCCGTATTCTCTGAAGACGTCAAACTCGTTCCCACTTCAGAGCTTTTGAACATACTTTCACCTCTACTTGGAATACTTGCCTATGCACTTCTTCATCAATATCACTTCTTTTTAAAAGTTCACCAAATCTACAATGTTTATTTTATCTCCCTTCCAGAATATAAGATTGATAAAAACAGGGGAACTTACCTGTCTTCTTCTCCAACAGATCTCAAGAACCTAGCATGTATCTGGCACACTATCAACATGCTTTAAATATGTGATGACCTGTTAAAAATTAATCTTGGTCTTAATTGTACTATTATACAAGAAAAAAATAAAGTGGTTTATGTGGTAGCAGACCACTCATAGAGTGAGTTAGAAAAGGAGACACATGGGTGGTACATACCTGTATCCCGAGCAACTCAGGAAGCTGAGGCAGGAGGATCACAAGTTCAAGATAGCCTCAGCAACTTAGTGAGACTCTGTCTCAAAATAAAAATAAAAATAAACAAAAAGGACTGGGGATGTAGCTTTGTGGTAGAGAACTTCTGGGTTCAATCCCCAGTAACACACACACATACATACACAAACACACACAAAAGGAGAGAATACAGTGCAGCAAACTAAATAGGAGGCAATCTGAGGAATCTAGGCAAAAGGGAATAAAGACCTAGACCAATCTTGTCGAAGAAGAAAAAGAAAGGAATGGTAACAGATAAGAAGCTTTCTAAGGAAAGTAACTAGGGAAATTATGCTTATTAGCTATGAATTATAGAAGGGTTTATTAAGAAACCCTTCAAAATAAGCTAAGAAGATCAGAGATTAGCAATGATGGTCAAAGAGAAAAGATATGAAGATAAGCAATTTGGAGGAAAGGAAATCCTAACTTCATCTGCAGGGGTCATGTTGAGTTTGCAGTACCACCGGAACATGAAAATGTTCAGGATACAGCTGAATAGAGGTTATGGCTAAAGATACAAATTTGGGAGCGGTCACCATTGAGAATAGTGAAGTCATGATACTGAATGAGTTCTAAGACGAAGAATATAGAAAGGAAGGACTGAAATGATAATAAAAGCTAGAGTTAGGTGACAGGAACAGGAAGGAAAACAGGAGAAGGCCCATAGTACAACATGGAGAATAATGCAATAATGCAAATGATATTGAAAGAATTCCACAGGTGTTACATTGTCTTAATTAAAGAAGCCAAGGATGGTGAGGAATAGTGAAAGGCCACTAACTTTATCAAGAGATCACTATTGATCTTTGAGGTCAGTATTCAGCATAGTGTGGTGTCAGAAACTAGAATGCTGCGATGAAGCCAACCAATGGCAAAAGATTTTTGTTGGCAATGTGACCACTGAAGATTACATCTATTTTGAAAAAAAGAACCTGTTATAAGACTACCAGAAAAAGTCAATCTGAGCCAAAGTGTTGGGTAATGAAGAAAACATAGCCTGAAGCGATTGTGCTTAATGCAGTAGCTGCCTCTTACCTGTGCTTTAACTTTTTGTGGTTTCAACGACCTGTGATCAACTATGCTCTGAAAATACTCAGTGGAAAACTCCAGAAATAAACAATTTGAATCAATTATATTAGTGTGTCTTATTTATAAATTAAACTTTATCATAAGAATGTAGATGGGGCCGGGGTTGAGGCTCAGTGGTAGAGCGCTCGCCTAGCAATGCGAGGCCCTGGGCTCAATCCTCAGTACCACATATAAATAAATAAAATAAAGATATCATGTTCAACTACAACTAAAAAAAAAATATTTTTTAAAAAAGAATGTAGATAAAGGGGAAAACATAGTATACATATAGTATTCAATACTACCTAGTTTCAGGCATTCACTGGGGGTCTTTGAATGTATCCCCCACTGATAAGGGGGAACTACTATATATCTAATTTTACACTACATAAATATCAAAGCGAGTAACTCACCATGTTGGATGGAGGGGATCCAAAACAAAAGATCTGAGAAACACAGACTACATCTATCTACACATGATGATTTGGATGATTCTCATAAGCCATAGTGAAAGAAAGAAACCAGCTGCTAAAGAAACCAGATATTATACAAAGTACATGTATGAAGACTTGAATTGGGTATCAACATACTTTATATACAAACAGAGATACAAAAATTGTGGTATATATGCGTATTAAAAGTTGTAAAGCAAAAAAAGAAAAAGAAAAAAGAATAGCGTTACCTTAGATGGCGTAGAGGGAAGTGAAAGGAGGGGAAGGCAGGGGATGTGGGGATAAGAAAGATAGTAGAATGAAACAGACATTATTACTGTATGTATGTATGTGACTGTATGACCAATGTGATTCCACAATATGTAAACTCAGAAAAATGAGAAATTATATCCCATCTATGTATGATATATCAAATGATATAAGTACATTCTACTGTCATGCATAACTAATTAAAAGAAATTAAAAAAAATTAAAAAATATGAAAGAGCATGTCTTTCTGTGTATAAGTATGTAAGTATGCATGTAATGTATGTAAGTCTATTTATATGCAATGAAATGCAGGCCAAATTAATCCATTCTATCAACAGCCAGGGTAGTAGTGTTTGCCCTTGTGGAAGACGACTGTAAGGAGGCCCAGCAGTGGCTTCAGGGATAATGATCATGTGTTGTTTATGGATGTGAGCAATAGTTACAAAGGTGGCTCACTTTTTAATGACCCATCAAGCTGTACACTTAGGATGCATGTGCTTTTCTATATGCATATTTCAATAAAAGGCTAAAAATAAACACAAGCAGCCTATTTAGACTAGAATTGTGAGAAGCTCTCTGGCCTTTGGTTGTAAATAAAACTTTGGGCAACCAAGAAATGACAAGAGGCCTGTATAGTCTTTTCTAAGAGTTGAGACCAATAATACATAAAAGGTAATCCATATTCCATGTGTTATCTTCTAAAAAGAAGCACTGGTAAGATACCTAGCTTCTCGAATAATGTTGACATTTGTCTTACAGCTTGGATTTCTAAGAAATATTCATAATTAATATTTTTAGGTATTTTTAGTTGTACATGGACACAATACCTTTATTTTATTTATTTATTTTATGTGGTGCTGAGGATGCAACCCAGTGCCTCACACATGCTAGGTGAGCACTCTGCCACTGAGCCACAATCCCAGCCTTCACTGTTAATTTTCATGTATTTGTTGAACCTTACATTTCTTTAAATATTTTTTTAGTTGTAGATAGACATATACCTTTATTTTGTTTATTTATTTTTATGTGGTTCTGAGGATCAAACCCAGGGCCCCACACGTGTAGGCAAACGCTCAACCACTGAGCCACAACCCCAGCCCCTGAACCTTACATTTAAATCAAAGAAAATACTTAAACATTCTCCAGTGTGATCTATGCAAGTGGTATGACTTGAACTAGAACCAGAACTTAAAGTGAGGCAAGAAGAAACTGTTTCATTTTGTTCAGAAGGTCTTAAAGCTCTCCAACTTCATTATTTCTCCAACTGAACCATTTTATAAAATATTCCATTTTTTCATCTGCTTCAAGCACTAATCTGAACAAAAGTTTCCACCACATTTGAACCCAAATAATATGCTCAAATGAATAATCCTGACAAGTATACATCTTGTCCTTCACATATAATTACTTATATGACCAGAGATTTAATTAATCTAATTTTATAATTTAAAAGTTATTCAGGTTGGTTAATTTTTATGCTTGGAGGCTGTTCAAAGGTGATTACACATAACCCTTTCTGTGCTTTGGAACACATCCCTACTGCTTAAAAAGATTCACAAGGGACAGTCTCACAGCTAAGTACATAAGGTCCCTCCAGTTCCCCAGGCTTTGTAATCTTTGATGCCCAAAGCTTAAAAATGAACATGATGACTCTGTTCCCTATTCCTTCCACTAATTGTTAATTGATGCTTATTACATTATGGCTGTCTCCAAGACTCTTTAGAGAATCTGAAACATACTAAGTAATTCTGCAGTTACCTGTGAAAAAGAAGAAAATCAGCATTATGATCATTGTGTACCCAGAGTACAAAATGGTGCTTGCAATGCTTATGATTTGAAGTTTGGTAAAGAATTAATGAACTGCATACATAAAAAGAAATAGCTGTAAAACTGCTGGAAAAGAGGCTCTCAATCACGAAATGATAATCCTGCAGAAAGAAGTAGAAAAAAAATGACTTTAAAGGCGAAGTTCTAACCATAAATAGATTGGTAATTATTGCAATGACAATGAACACAAGATAAACTCCATAAAATTATGGATTAACAGAAATAAAAGGGAAGTTTTGTAAGAAATTTAATAAAATATATAATGCATGTCCTGCTTGAGGTGCCATAATAATTTATAAACTCTTTGTTTCCAGGGATACCACCTGTGCCCTCGGGGATTGGACTTCTAATGTGTGCTTGCTATCAGAACACTGCCTCAGCCTAGAAGGCATTCAGTTCAGCTTCAATGGACTGACCAGAGTTGTGCTGGGTCTATTGATGCCTCAGGACAAGTATAAAAAAAGGATTTATAAGGAAATTTAAGATAGACCTTGTGGTTAATGGAATTTGCTTTCACTGGCTAAATTGAGGACCCCATGGACAGCCTGACTGAGGTCAATACTGCAAGTTGGTCTGACCATGCCCCATGGACTCCTATTGATGACTACATATTGTAGTCATTGTAAAGAGTCGGTAGCAAGGGCTCTGGGGATGGATAGTACAGAGAAGAGTTAACACAGCAGGTCTGAGGCAGCTGTCTTTAGAAGGACTTACTTGCAAGGTTGGCCCTTGGCTTGCATTTGGGAATTTGGCATTTAATCATCCCCTGGACTGATAAGACTGGTTTGCTATCCCTACACTGTACAATGTGATTTATGATGAACACTTGCTTTCCTTTGGGGAGTCTGGAATTTTTGTAGTTGCTAGGCAGAGGGTGCCTATGTGAGTACCTTCCAATAAAAACCTTGGATGCTGAGTCTCTAATGGTCTTCCTTTGGCCAAAACACAGCACATTTATTACTGCATTTTTCACTGCTGGATAAAGGAGCAGGCTGTGTGTTCCCTCACAGGAAGAAGACAGCATGGGAAGACTGTGCCTGGATTTATCCAGTTCCACCTGTGTCTTTTTCCCTTGATGACCCCATTGTGTATCATTTTTCTGTAATACACCTAGCCATGTGTACATTGATATACTTTGTCCCATGAGTTCTTCTAGTGTATTACCAATGTTTGGAACTGTAAAATATTTTTTTCCTTTGTCCCCCCCACCCAAATATTTTTCTGTGAAATAAAAACAAGCTCATCATATACATAGTGCTATGTTTCATTAATAATTGTTACAGGTTACTTACGACAAAATGTACCACAGAATTAGCAAGCAGATAAGTATGATGTAGACTTAATTATGTAGTTTTTATGCTTATAACTATAGTTCAAGAAACAAATGCTCTAAAACAGCATGTCTATAAGAATCATTCCCTCAGGGCTGGGGCTGTGGCTCAGTGGCAGAGCGCTCGCCTAGCATGTGCAAGGCCCTGGGTTTGATCCTCAGCACCACATATAAACAAAGGTATTGTGTGCAACTACAACTAAAAAATAAATTTTTAAAAAAGAGAATCATTCCCTCAATCCTCCATTGTCACTTTTAGAGAGTCATATTTAACTACCAAAATAAGATGGATTTAGGGGACTTAAGAAAACAATGCACTACACTACCACCTCAGTTATCCAAAATGACATCATGAAGCCAGATTTAAAATTAGGCAGCCAGTGAAGTTAGATAAATCAGGTCTAATATCGAGTGAAATCTAAAATGGAGGCCATGTTGAGAATGAATTTCTGGAAAAGTTGAGCATCTCTTGAAATGTTAATGAAATCCCAAGAAAAGCCCTAGGCCCAAAGTCCATCCCAAAGAAATGTTAATGAACAGCCCCAGCAGATTTGAAGACAGCCCATCCCAAAGAAGTGTTAATGAAGTCCTTCCTGCCCAGATTACTACTTTGGCCCACCTGTGTGCCACCCCTTGGGCCTTCCAACCTACATTCCATCACTGAAAGAACTATAATAAGGGGAAAACAACCACAGTTCCATGGATTCCACCTCTTGGGTCCCCTTCTTTCTCCGGGAGAAGTCTTTTATGCTGTCCTTTAATAAACTTCTAATTTCTACTCTGTGTTGAGAGCCACAGCAGAAGGGGCCCCAGCAAACTTCCAGTTGCCAGCTGATGATTGGCTCACAGTGGCCCCAGCAAACTTCTAGCTGCCAACTGATTGGCTCCTCTGCGGTGATGCTCATTGGGCTGTTTCCCCGCCCTTTCAGACCACGGAGCTGCTCATTGGGGGACTTTTTTGGCTTCACCCACGCGACCCAGCCAATCGGCCTCAAGAGCAGGAGGAGTGGGGGAGGTTGAGAGGCTTGTGGGAAGCCAGGGGTGGCAGTTGGGCTCTGAGGGTTTTCCTGAAGAGCTGTGTGATGTGGCGTGTGTGTGTGTGTGTGTGTGTGTGTGTGTGTGTGTGTGTGTTTTCTAAAAATAAAGTTCATTTCTTTTGACAAGTGGCTCCTGAATTGTGCCCAGCCAGACTGAGGCAACTCTGACCTTGCCTTGGCGTGCTTCTCTGGTGTTACTCTTCAACATTGGGGAAGCAAGGACTTGTCACCGGTCAACAGCGGTAACAATCAGGGAGGAAAAAAATGAGGATGGAGTAAAAAGAACTATTCATGGTAATAAATGAAAGAAATAAAAAAGCAACAACCTCAATTCCACAAAATACAATCCTGCCCTAAGCTCCAAAGAAAACTTTAATTATTAAAAGAAAACATTATTGAACCAGATATTTTATATGTCTAAATATCAAATCAGCCCCCTATTTTATGTTAACTGAATAGTATGCAGCACATATAGTAACCAGCCAGAGAGAAATCACTGTCTATTTAAACTTTCCACCAAAGCAGCATTAACTTCACAGGTACACCAAAGTTAAAAAGTGTTATTGGGTAAATACAATATAAAACCAATCCCAAGTTGCAGAAACCATGCAGTTAACATGTATTTCAACTTATGTATTTCTAAACCCAGACTTCTAACTTCAACAATACAAACTTAGAAAGATACACTGGTTTCTTATGTCTTTACCTCAGCACATAAACAAAAATAGTTCAGTAGGCTGTAGCTTCTGAACAAGTAATCTTAAAATTTATAAGACTAAGAAAACCAAACATATATTATGTCTGATGAGACCTGAAAACAGAAACAACAGGTTTCAAACAAACTTTATCAGTGTACATGGATGAGCCCAAATCTCTACAATAGATTGTCACATACTTCTCAAACCTTTTTTCCCCCTAAACCTTTAACTCTCTGTTCCCAACCTTCATCTATCAATCTCATACCAAAAATATATTCCCTTACTTATGTAGTTACAGATGTTGGTCATATCTTCTCTAGTCAGAAGCAATGCTGCTACTTACCCATGTTTTTCTGCTCATATAATTACATTCTCACTTGAGACTCATCAATAGCTGTATAATTTTCTCTATAAATATTTTTTTCTTTTTTATTTGTTGTTTTTAGATATACATGACAGTTGAGTATACCTTGACATATTATACATACATAGAGTTCAACCATTTTAATTAGGATCCCATTATTTTTGTTGTACATGATATGGAGTTTCACTCATGATGGATTCATGGATGAGCATAGGAAAGCTATGGCTGATTCATTCTACTGTCTTTCCCATTCCCATCTGCTCTCCTTTTCCTTCATTCTCCTTTGTCTAACCCAATAAACTTCTATATTTTGCCTCCTTACCCTCCCTTTTTATGGGTTAACATTCATATGTCATCTATACATATTTAAAAATAATTTCTCTTCAGAAATGGAAGGTTGTAAATGCCAAACACACCAGCAGCTACATTATACAACAGAAAAAAAAAATCAAATGCCACTTTGCCTTTGAATATCTATTGACATGCAGCCTTTCCAAATGTCTTCATAGCACAGTAAACATAATTCTATTAAATATACTTTTTAATATGCATATTTAAAAAAATCTCTGTGTGGATTATATTTTGGTCAAATGTTGAAAGAATGAGGTAATTCCTTTCACTACTATAGAGCTAAAATTTGATTTTAAAGTACCACATAAAATATATACTTGGGTGTGAGAATGGTGTATATGGTTGGGAACAGTTATCACTATAGATAGTAAACATATACAAAGTTGTACACAACAGTCTTTTGTATAAATATATATAGGTTGTACACAGTGCTCTTCACTAAAATGAAAATTCGTTGAAAGAACCTTTTAGTTTTCGCTTTAAAATTACTTTCTCATCAAAAAACATCTGGAAAATATGGTTACTGTAATCTATTCTGCAGCATGTTAAATATTTAGTTGCTGACAAGGTAACAGATTTTATTGTTTATCTTTCAAACAAATTTGTCATAATGCTATTTAAAAAGTGAGTACTTAATGTACATGATTAAACCTGATTTTTGAAGACTTGACAGTTTTGTTTGACAAAAGTGTTATAAAAACACACAGTTGGCTATTGCATTTTACTTCATGATGCCTTTGTCCATCTCCAAAAATCCCTCCATGGTAACACCCCAATTGGCCAGTTCCCAGAACCAGAATGCAGTCAAGAATCAGGAAATCTTAAAAAAAGAATGCAGAACAACTGAAAGAGTCATTACAAAGCTGGGGTACTAAAGCCATTGCACTTCAATCAAAGAGCATTATTTATTCACTTAAATGCATTCCTAACTATTTTGTTATTAGAATTCTTGAACTATAAGAGATTAAAAGTAACAAAGAGAAAAGGTATAGGAGCAGGCATCCTGACACCAGAACTAACAGTTGACAGAAAGGAAAAAGACAGAAAACCATTACTTACAGCTCAGTACACATGAAGACCCACTCAATGGCCTTCAAAATGATTTTGGCAGAGGAATTATAAATGAAACTGCCCATGGAAGGCCACTATGAAAAACAGATAAGAATCAGAGCTGCCACTTCCCATCTTGAAAGGCAAGTACTCTACCCCTGAGCTACATCCCTAGCCCTGTCTCTTCCCATATTTAGCTGCCTCCCACACAAGGGATCCCATATCCCTAAACCCCACAAAGGCTCAGTTGAGAACAACTTTTCTAAGTTATCTGGAAAGGCTTAATAATAGGTGATTACTTTTTTAAAAAAGTAAATCTTTATAGAAATTTCAATTAAAAATCACTTTAAAAAGTAGTGAATGACAACAATTACTAATAGGGCATTATGTAAAATTGTGGATGTGTAACCGATGTGATTCTGCAATCTGCATTTGGGGTAAAATTGGGGGTTCATAACCCACTTCAATCTAATGTATGAAATATGATATGTCAAGAGCTTTGTAATGTTGTGAACAACCAATAAAAAAAAAAAACAAATTTCAAAAAAAAAAGAAAAGAAAAAAAAAGTAGTGAATGAGGGCTGGGGATGTGGCTCAAGCGGTAGCAAGCTTGCCTGGCATGTGTGCGACCCGGGTTCGATCCTCAGCACCACATACCAACAAGGATGTTGTGTCCGCCGAGAACTAAAAAATAAATATTAAAAATTCTCTCTCTCTTAAAAAAAAAAGTAGTGAATGAATACAGTTCTCTTGGAAATCTCCCTGAGTCAGATTCCTATTTTCTGGATAAAATGAGGATAAGTGAAGTATTATCATTTTATGGTTTGGATGTGAGATATCCCCCAAAAGCTCACATGTGAGACAATGCAAGAAGGTTCAGAGAAAGAATGATTGGGTTGTGAAGTGCCTTAACCCAATCAGTGAATTAACCCCCCTGATAGGGATTAACTGAGTGAGAACGCAAGTGGTAGGGTGTGGCTGGAGAAGGTAGGAATTGGGGATGTGCCTTTGGGTACATAGTTTGTATCTGTAGAGTGGAGTCTCTCTCTGCTTTCTGATCACCACGTGGGCTGCTTCCCTCTACCATACTCTTCCACCATGATGTTCTGCCTCACTTTGAGCCCCAAGGAATGGAGCCTGCTGTCTATGGATTGAGACCTCTGAAACCATGAGCCCCCAAATAAAACTTTCCTCCTTTACAGTTGTTCTGGTTGGGTCCTCTAATTACAGCAGTGAAAAAGTTGACAAACAATCATACTTCAGTTTAACCCCCCTTGAAATACAGGAAATGCAGGAAAAATAATTTATTAAAATTAAAACTTTGGGGGTTGGGGGTATAGCTCAGTGACAGGGCACATGTTAGCAGGTACAAAGCCCTGAGTTCCATCCCCAGTACCACAAATAAATAAATAAATAAATAAATCTTGAACTCCTCTCTTCTAGTTCTTTATAAAATATGTAATAAACTGTTGAACACTTTAGCCATCTTACTTTGCTGTAAAACATTAGAATTTATTCCTAACTTAACTATACTTAGGTATCCATTTTCTAACCTCCTTGATTTGATCATTAAACATAATGTAAAAATATTAAATGATCACATTGTACCCCATAAATATGTAGAATTATTATGTCAGTTAAAATTCTGAAAATCAAAACTTTTGAGATTATTAAGACATGATACTCACCAAATACTTTTCATAATGAAAAAGTTCAATAAAAATACAGCCAAAGGATAAAATGCCACCAATTACAATGCCAAGAAATGGTTTGTGAAGAAGCTCTGTTCAGGAATCTGCCACAGGATCTGGTTGGGTGACATGGACATCTAAATTATTCAAAAATAAATGATGTAACAATCAGAATGCAATGACATTGAAATACATTTATACAGACAGAATCACAGTAATGGCATAGAATCTTGAATCTGGACAGGATGTGGAATATTATATGGGCAAAGGCTAAATCAGCCCTGTACAATAGAAATATGCAAGCCACAAATGTAGTTTTAAGTTTTAGTATCCACATTAAAAAGTAAAAAAGAAACAGGTAAGAACAATTTTAAGTACATAGTTGGGGCTGGATTGTAGCTCAGGGGTAGAGTGTTTGCCTAGCATGTATGAGGCCCTAGGTTTAATTTTCAGCAGTACAGATAAATAAATAAAATAAAGGTCTATCAACAACTAAATTTTTTTTTTAAAAAGAAGAACATAATTGATGTGATCTAACATGTCCAAATATTATAATTTAAAGTTTTGACCAATATAAAGATTAGTGATCATAAGCAGAGAGGCTGCTCAGTAGTAGAACTTTGTCTAGCATGCACAAGGTCTTGGGTTGAATTCACAGTACCACAAAAAAAAACAGAAAGATATTTTACATTTTTTGTTTTATTGTTATAAGTATTAAAACTAGTGTATAGGGACTGGAGTTGTGGCTCAGAGGTAGAGTGTGTGCCTACCATGCATGAGGCACTGAGTTCAATCCTCAGCACCACAAAAAGTAAAATAAAGATATTGTGTCCACCTATAACTAAAAAATATATAAAAATAAATAAATAAAAAATAAAACTAGTGTATAATTTGTATTTACAGCACATCTCAATGAGGACTAACCATATTTAAGGTTCTCAATAAGTTCATGGAGCCAGTAGCCACCATACTAGATGGCACACAGCTTAACAATCAATAAAGATGTTTATCCTTGTTTATAAATTCAAGGGAGAGATTGAACAAGACTAACTAGTAACTATTCCAACATGAAATAATTTATAACGTTAAAATGTTCTCTTAGTATTTGCCTAAGGATTTATCTCTTTAGTAGTTTTCAATAGCTTTCAATATTTTCTTCTATTCTTTGTGAAATTCCACATTTATGTTTGTATTTTCTGACTTCTCCACTGCAATTGCATGCTAGATCTTTATATACTCTACTTGAAGTGTGACCTCATATAGTCTTTTTGGTATCCTGTTCCTTTTTCCTACATGTATAATAAACTAACTTCAAATCTGTAAACTGAATAGCCCCATTTATCTGACTATATCTTCTTCTCCCACTATAAAACTTCATTACTTTTCTAAGTTGGTTGGTGTCAGACTTCCTACAACATGTCCTTTTTTTCCACCAAAGATAAAAGGAAATGCAAAAATCTTTAATATGAGAAATATATTCAACAGTGTCTTTGAAAATGTTACTGTCTTTGATTTAATATTTTTGTATCTTTAATTCTAAAATGGTTGTTCTCTGTAGTTTTCCAATGGTACATTTTCTATATCATGTATAGTACAGAAGCAGTAAAATTGTTTTAAGCATTATTCAATGGTCAAAAGCAGAATTTTAAAAGTTTATATTTTCCAAGCCTTCAAAGCATGCACCAAGCTAGGCACAGTGGCACACACCTGTAATCCCAGCAGCTCAGGAGGCTGAGTCAGGAGGATTATGAGATCAAAGCCAGCCTCAGCAACTTAGTGAGGCCCTAAGCAATGCAGCAAGACCTTGTCTCTAAATAAAATATAAAAAGGCTAGGAATGTGGCTCAGTGGTTAAGCACCCCTAGGTTCAATACCCAGGAACTCCCCCCCACAAAAAATCAAAGTATGCACCAAAAATGTCTGTGATACTAAAATCCCAAATCATATTGCAAAGATACTTATCAGAGTACCAAAGGAGATGGCAGCTAATGATTCTTCCACCCAAAGAATTAGATTCATAATGAAGAGGTCAGCAAAGACAATTCTGATGGAGAGAAAATATCATTAGAAAACAATATACGACAGGAAAATGATATAAACATATTTAATATGAAAGTCAGAACATTCTTTTTGTGGGAAGGATATAATAAATTATAAGGTTAAACCCTACAAGAATATTAAATCACAACATGTAAAACAGCCATTGAGCTGAAGCTTAAACTTGGCACCATATGATAGCAATTTATTATTTATAATTTACACATCCTACTCATCTTTGCACCTTCAGAGCCTAGTAGAAAATAAATAAGGTGTCAAGTAATACACACCATGGAAACAACTATTATACAATATGGTTGTTATTGTTTAGATATGGTGTCCCCTAAAAGCTCACATGTGAGACAATGCAAGGTTTAGAGGAGAAATGATTGGGTTGTGAGAGCCTTAAACTAATCAGGGAATTAATCCCTGATCGGATTAGCTGAGTGGTGGCTAGAGGCAGGTGGGCTATGCCTGGAGGAAGTGGCTCATTAGGGGGCGTGGCTTTGGGGTATATATTTTGTATCTAGAGTGGACTCTCTCTGTCTCCCTCTCTGCTTTCTGATCATCATGTGAGCTTTTTCCCTCCACCACACTCTCCCACCACAATGATCAGCCTCACTTTGAGCCCCATGGAATACAGCCAGCCTTCTATGGACTAAGAACTCTGAAACCGTGAGCTCTCAAATAACTTTTTTTCCCTAAAATTGTTCAGGTCAGATCTTTTAGTCACAGTGGCAAAAAAACTGACTGAAGCAATAGTATACACAATCAAAAAATAGTATATATAAAATGCAGATTTTGAATCCTGGACTGAACTGTGCTTTAAGGGGCCTTTGGTCAGAGTGGTCTTCACTTAAGGAGTTTGAAGTTATTCACTCAAAATCAACAAATAAACTGTTATATGTACTGGTATCACCAGGCAAGCCTAGCTACAGGGGTATGGAAATGAGTGTTTTAAAAGAATGCCTAAACAATAAGATTGAGCTGGGTGTGGTGGCACAAGCCTGTAATCCCAGTGGCTCAGGAGGCTGAGGCAGGAGGATCATAAGTTTGAAGCCAGCCTCAGCAACTTAGTGAGACCCTGTCTCTAAATTAAAAAAAAAAAAAAATCAAAAGGGCTAGGGATGTAGCTCAATGGTTAGGCATCTCTGAGTTTAATACCTGGTAACCAAAATAAAGTTGAAAAAAGATGGGAGGCTAAATTGTGGAAGGCTTGGAATGTCAGGTTAAGGAATGTAGACTCTATGCTGTAAGCATCAAGAAGCAACTGAAGGCCAGGTGCGATGGTGCATGCAGGTAATCCCAGAGGCTTAGGAGGTGGAGGCAGGAGGATCACAAGTTCCACACTAGCCCCAGCAACTCAGCGAGGCCCTAAGCAACTCAGCAAGACCCTGTCTCTAAATAAAATACATAATAGGGCTGGGGATGTGGTTCAGTGGTTAAGTGCTACTGAGTTCAATCCCTGGCATCCAAAAATAAAAAAGCAACTGAAGAAATAATTTACTATCAAAGCTGTACACAGGACAATTTTTCAGGAAAATGAATCTACAGCATTGTGTAGTGCAAACCTAGGGAACAAGATGAGAGAAGAAGAATTCCAGAAATAAAGTGGTAAGAGTGTCTCATTTGGAGATAGTTGAAATGCAAAGCGATGAATAGATATAAAGACATAAAAAATTAAGATGCTTTTGGTTAAAGGTAGCATATTGAACCCACACATTTAGCTTTGATCCCTCCTCAAAGCCCTGATAAAAATTATAGTAAAGGAGCAGAACACAGTGGTACATGCCTATAATACCAGTGACTTGGGAGGCTAAGGCAGGAGGATTGCAAGTTTGAGATCAGCCTCAACAATTTATCAAGACCCTGTCTCAAAAATAAAAAATAAAAATGGCTGGGTGATGTGGCTCAGTGGTTAAATGCCCCTGGGTTCAATCCCCAGTACCAAAAACAACAACAACAAAAATACATATATAGTAAAGGAATTCTATAAAGGCATCAAAACACAAGGTTAGAAGATTCAGGACAGAAGACAGTATTAGTGACACATTTTAGGAACTAGACAGCAGTTGGACAAATAGTAACTGAGTTAGTACAACTGAGAAAGCTACATCCCAAGTCATCAATAAGGAAAGCCAAGAGGCAAATGAATTTACACCAGAGAACTCCAAAATGGTTCAGGAACTTGCAGTGCCAGGTTCATCTGTAAGTAGGCATAAACCAAGAAAACTGACTGTAAGTCAGTCCAAAAAGTGAACAGACCTGCAAATTTCCTCCTCCACTCTGCAAAGTCTAATAATTCCACTTTCCCGACCCCAGCAGAAGACTGCAGGTCTATTCTCTGGGGGAAGATCCCTGAAGCTCAGAAGAAAACTTTAAAAAGGAACATCTATCATTGACATCCTCGGAGAGATTAGAGGAGATATTGCAACCATAAAACAAGAAGAGGAAATTTTAAGGACTATTGAGAAAATAAAAGAGCTCTTGGGAATTAAAACTATGACAAGAGGAATTAAAACCTCAATAAAAGGGTTGGGAGACAGTGCTGATAAAATGTATTAGAAAGCAGAATGAAAAAACAACACAGAAATGGAAAACAGGATAGGAAGAGAAAGAGTTCTTTATTAATGTCTTTTAGGGATATTAAGTACTTTGCTGAAGGTCAGACAATGGATAAAAGGTAGAGCTGTGGATCTAACTCAGGTGTGTCTGACTTTTTCATTCCACCTTCATGGTGAAACAACTATTCCTGAACCCATCCCACAAATCATATCTATCGTTCCTGGACATTTTGTCAGTCCCCAAAGAGAAGGAATGAATTAGCAGTCATTCTGTTAATATTAAGGTTAAGCTTTGAGATCTACTGTTTAGGGAATGTCTGATTTAGCTCTTTAGTTATTATGTTCTCTGAAGGTTCATTCCAAGTCTTAGGATTCTAATGCTACTTTTGTGTATGCCATCTTTTCTCAAATTCTTATTTAGAAATGCTATTTTGAATGCTTTCTGTTCTCTCATTAGAATCCTCTGATCTTTTTTTTTTTTTGAGAGAGAGTGAGAGAGGAGAGAGAGTGAGAGAGAGAGAGAGAATTTTTAATATTTTTTTTTTTTTTTTTTTAGTTCTCGGCAGACACAACACCTTTGTTGGTATGTGGTGCCGAGGATCAAACCCGGGCTGCACGCATGCCAGGTGAGCGCGCTACCGCTTGAGCCACATCCCCAGCCCCTAGAATCCTCTGATCTTGAGGAGATCCAAGATGGCAGGCCACAGGGAGGCAGCGTTCTGTGTTGCTCTGTGAACTGGGACTCAAGTAGTGACAATACTGCTTCTCTGTGAGCGATATTCCTGCTCCTGCACAGGAATCATGGTCACCATAGGTCACTGTGCCAGTCCAGGGCTCCAGGCCTCATAGTCAGAGTAGGTCTCCCAACTACTTGCTCATGCAGGATGACCAGGTACCCGAGTGGGACCATGTGCACCTTAGCAGAACTTTCGGCCACCCACTCATGCAGAAATTACCAACGCAGCTCCCACGCAGGGCACCCAGCAGCTTCCCACGCACAGGAACTCTGGCCACCACTCCCATGTGGACCCCCATCTACCAACGTGGGGCACCCCCGGTCACTGCCATCTTGGGACTCTGTAGCAGTGGAGATAGTCCCCTATGTGCCATAGCTTGCCTGCATCTGAGAACCTCACACAGGCTCTGAAGTCAGCCACAGCCACACACTGCACTCCACTGAGCTCATCTCTGAATTCATCGTCCAACAGATCGCCCGGCTCCCCACCCGACCCGACACCCCATCACCGAAAGCAGGCACCTCCATCTTGGGTCACCTTCATCACCATCTTCAGTGGACGCAACTCCCAGTTTGGAACTCTGTCTGGCCAGGTACCCAGTTTCTAACTCCCCTCTCTCACCAGCAGCCACTACCCTGGCACAGTGACACCCTGGTTACCTTCACCATCCTGAGGGCAGAGATACCAGCTAACAACAGACGACGTATTGGAAGGGAAGCAGGAAAGATACTGATCTCCAACCAAAACAAGCCCTGTTTCTTCCTTCAAGATTTTTTTTTCCCTTTCCCTTGCTATTCTCCTGCCCTCACATCCCCAACATATGTGGAACCAAGTACTCTGCATGAATTAGGATTTTGAGGACTGGGACATCTGAATAGTATATTACAGCTATGTTGTATATTCTTTTTTATTTTTTATCTTTTTTCCCTCAATTTCTACTATTTTAACATTTTTTATGTTTCTTTATATGTGTGTTTGTTTTATGTAATCTACTGACTTCCCACGTACTTGTCTACCCAAAATTACATCCTCTCCCTTTTCCTGCTAGTAATCTTCCTCCTTACATTTCTCTTTCACACTTCCCAAGATATAATAACTCTATATCCTCACCTCCTACCTCCTCAGGATACCATCCTACTCCTCACCCCTGGTTCTCTGTCCACCATCAGAAATTGTAAACCTTTTTACAAACCTACTGAGTATATTGTACATAATATTTGAATTCACCATTTGTATACATTGTGATCAAACTGTAAACGTCTTAATAGCAAACATTTGTTTTTAGAGTGTATACTGTTTATATTGGGATCTGTTAACACTATCCTTCACCTCAAAGGAGAGATATTGGATCCCTACAGGGGCACTATAAGCCTATAAGGTAAAAATGGTAACACTTTGGATCTACACAGCTAGAAGGGAAGACAACACAAGCAATATGAAAAGATAAGGGAAGAAAGTGCCCCAAACAAATCAAGATATCACATTATTAGGATCCATGGCCAGCACACAGAAGAAATTACAGAGAAGGAGTTCCGGATGTATATAATTAATGTGTTCTGTGAATTAAAGGATGATATGAGAGAGCAAATACAGGCAGCAAAAGATCTTTTGACAGAGAGCTATATATAAAAAATACAGGAAGCAAAAGATTACTTCAATACGGAGATAGACGTACTGAAAAAAAAACAGAAATCCTTGAAATAAAAGAAACAATAAACCAAACTAAATGCTCAGTTGAAAGCATTACCAACAGATTTGACCACTTGGAAGACAGGACCTCATACAATGAAGATAAAATATATAATCTTCAAAAGGATGTAGACCTCACAGTGAAAATGGTAAGAAACCATGAGCATAACATTCAAGAAATATGGGATAGCATAAAAAGACCAAATTTAAGAGTTATTGGGACAGAAGAAAGAATAGAGTTCCAAACCAAAGGAATGAGCAATCTATTCAATGAAATAATATCAGAAAAATTTCCAAACATGAAGAATGAATTGGAAAACCAAATTCAAGAAGCTTAGAGGATGGTGAAATGTATAAAATCACAACAGATCCATATCAAGGCACATTATAATGAAAATTCCTAACATACAGAATAAGGAGAGAATATTAAAATCCATGAGAGAAAGGAATCAGATTACATATAGGGGGAAACCAATTAGATTATGTGTAGATTTTTCAACCCAGACTCTGAAAGCTAGAAGATCCTGGACCAACATATATCAAGTTCTGAAAGAAAATGGATGCCAACCAAGAATCTCATATCCATCAAAATTAAGCTGTAGATTTGATGATGAAATAAAACCCTTCCATGATAAACAAAAGTTAAAAGAATTTACAACATGAAAGCCTGCACTACAGAACATCCTTGACAAAATATTCCATGAAGAGGAAATGAAAAACAACAATGAAAATGAGCAAAGGGAGGTATTACACTAAAGGAAAAACTAATCAAAGGAGAAACCAACTCAAGTTAAATACCAAAAAATAGCTGGGAATACAAATCATGTCTCAATAATTACCCTGAATGTTCATGGCCTAAACTCACCAATCAAAAGACATAGACTGGCAGATTGTATTTTTAAAAAAAAGACCCAACAATATGCTGCCTCCAAGAGACTTATCTTATAGGAAAAGACATCCACAGACTGAAGAAAGATTGGGAAAGATCAAACCACTCACATGAACTGCAGAAGCAAGCAGGGTTTCTATCCTCATATCAAATAAGGTAGACTTCAAACTAAAGTTAATCAAAAGGGATAAAGATAAAGAAGGACATTTCATACTGCTTAAGGGAACCATTCACCAACAAGACAGAACAATAATAAATTTATATGCCCCAAACAATGGAGCATCTATGTTCATCAAACAAACTCTTCTCAAGTTCAAGAGTCAAATACACCACAACACAATAATTCTGGGTGACTTTAACACACCTCTTTCACCACTGGATAGATCATCCAAACAAAAGCTGAACAAAGGAACTATAGATCTCAATAACACAATCAATAACTTAGACTTAACTGACACACATAGAATATTTCATCCTTCAATGAATAAATACACTTTCTTCAGCACATGGATCCTTCTCTAAAATAGTCCATATATTATGCCACAAAGCAACTCTTAGCAAATATAAAAAAGTAGAGATACTACCCTGCATTCTATCAGATCAGAATGGAATGAAATTAGAAATCAATGATAAAATAAAAATAAAACCTACTCCAACACCTGGAGACTAAATACTAAGCTACTGAATGAACAATGGGTTGCAAAAGACATTGAGGAAATTTAAAAATTATTACAGGTGAATGAGAACACAGATACAATGTATTGAAATCTCTGGGACACTATGAAGGCAGTACTAAGAGGAAAGTTAATTGCATGGAGTTCGTTCCTTAAAAGAATAAAAAATCAACAAATAAATGACTTAACATTACATCTCAAAAAACATTACATCCCTAGAAAAAGAAGAACAAATCAGGGGCTGGGGATGTGGCTCAAGTGGTAGCGTGCTTGCCTGGCATGCATGCAGACTGGGTTCGATCCTCAGCACCACATAAAAAAAAATATATATATATATATATATATATATATATTGGGCTGGGGATGTGGCTCAAGCGGTAGCGTGCTCGCCTGGCATGCATGCAGACTGGGTTCAATCCTCAGCACCACATACAAACAAACATATTGTGTCCGCCGAAAACTAAAAAATAAATATTAAAAATTCTTTAAAAAAAAAAGAACAAATCAACACCAAAAGCAGTAAAAGACAGGAAGTAATTAAAATTAGAGCTGAAGGGGGCTGGGGTTGTGGCTCAGCGGTAGAGCGCTGGTCTCACATGCATGGGACCCTGGATTTGATCCTCAGCACCATATAAAAAATAAATGAGTGAAATAAAGGTATTGTGAATAAATATTTTTTAAAAATTAGAGCTGAAATCAATGAAATTGGAACAAAAGAAACAATTGAAAAAATTGACAAAACAAAAAGTTGGTTCTTTTAAAATATAAATGAAATTAACAAACCCTTAGCCATGCTAACAAAGAGAAGAAGAGAAAAAATATCAAATTACTAACATACACAATGAAAAATGAAATATCAGAACAGACATTACAGAAATACAGAAGACAATTAGAAATTATTTTGAAAATATTGAAGGCATTGACAAATTTCTAGGATCATATGATTTGTTCAAATAGAATCAGGGTGATGTATATACAATTTTTTTAATATTTATTTTATTATTATTATTTTTTTAGTTATCGGCGGACACAACATCTTTGTTTGTATATGGTGCTGAGGATCGAACCCGGGACGCACGCATGCCAGGCAAGTGCGCTACCACTTGAGCCACATCCCCAGCCCTGATATATACAATTTAAACAGGTCAATTTCAAGTAATGAAATAGAAGACACCATCAGAAGCCTGTCAAACAAGAAAATTCCAGGACCGGATGGATACACAGCTGAGTTCTACAAGACCTTCAAAGAACTAATACCAATACTCCTCAAATTATTTCATGAAATAAAAAACAGGGAACATTTACAAACTCATTCTATGAGGCCAATATCACCCTGAATCCAAAACCAGACAAAGACACATAGAAAGAAAGAAAGAAAGAAAGAAAGAAAGAAAGAAAGAAAGAAAGAAAGAAAGAAAGAAAACTTCAGACCAATATCCCTAATGAACATAAATGCAAAAATCCTTAATAAAATTCTGGCAAATTGAATACAAAAACATATGAAAAATATAGTGCACCATGATCAAGTGGGGTTCACCCCAGGGATGCAAGGTTGATTCAACATCCGGAAATCAAAAAATGTAATTCATCATGTCAATATACTTAAAGATAAGAACCATATGATCATCTCAATAGATGCCGAAAAAGCATTCGACAAAATACAGCACCCCTTTATGTTCAAAACACTAGAAAAACAAGGGATAACAGGAACATCTCAACATTGTAAAGGCTATCTACGCTAAGCCCCAGGCCAACATCATTCTAAATGGGGAAAAATTGAAAGTGTTTCCTCTAAAAACTGGAACAAGACAGGGATGCCCTCTTTCACCACTTCTATTCAACATAGTTCTTGAAACACTGGCCAGAGCAATTAGACAGATGAAAAAAATTAAAGGAATACAGATACAAAAAGAACTCGAATTAGCACTATTTGCTGAAGATACGATTCTATACCTAGAAGACCCAAAAAAATTCCACCAGAAAACTTCTAGAACTAGTAAATGAATTCAGCAAAGTAGCAGGATATAAAATCAACACCCATAAATCAAAGGCATTTCTGTATATCAGTGACAAATCCTCTCAGAGGGAAACAAGGAAAACTACACCCCATTTATAATAGCCTCAAAAAATAAAATATTTGGGAATCAACCTAACAAAAGAGGTGAAAGACCTCTACAATGAAAACTATAGAACGCTAAAGAAAGAAATTAAAGAAGACTTTAGAAGATAGAAAGACCTCCCTTGCTCTTGAATAGGCAGAATTGATATTGTCAAAATGAGCATACTACCAAAAGCATTATACAGATTTATTGTAATTTCAATCAAAATCCCAATGACATTCCTCATAGAAATAGAAAATGCAGTCATGAAATTCATCTGGAAAAATAAGAGACCCGGAATAGCCAAAGCAATCCTTACCAGGAAGAGTGACCAGGTGGCATCACTATACCAGACCTTAAATTATACTACAGAGCAATAGTAACAAAAACAGCATGGTATTGGCACCAAAATAAACTGGTAGACCAATGGTACAGAATAGAGGACACAGAGACAAACACACATAATTAAAATTATCTTATATTAGACAACGGTGCCCAAAACTTACATTGGAGAAAAGATGGCCTCTTCAATAAATGGTGCTGGGAAAACTGGAAATCCCTATGCAACGAAGTGAAATTAAACCCTTATCTCTCACCATGCACAAAACTCAACTCAAAGTGGATCAAGGATCAAGGAATTAAACCAGAGACACTATGTCTATTAAAGAAAAAGTAGGCCCAAATCTTTATCATATCGGATTAGACCCCTACTTCCTTAATAAGACTCCTATAGTGCACAAATTAGATCAAGAATTAATAAATGGGATGTATTCAAACTAAAAAGCTGCTTCTCAGCAAAAGAAACAATCAGTGGGTGAATAGAGAACCTACAGCATGAGAGCAAATTTTTACCACTTGCACATCAGATAGAGCACTAATCTCTAGGGTATATAAAGAGCACAAAAACTTAAACACCAAAAAAAAAAAAAAAACAATCAATAAATGGACCAAGGAACTGAACAGACACTTCTCAGAAGAGGATATACAATCAATCAACAAATATATGAAAAAAATGTTCAACATCTCTAGCAATTAGAGAAATGCAAAACAAAACCACTCTAAGATTTCATCTCACTCCAGTCAGAATGGCAGCTATTAAGAATACAAACAACAATAAGTGTTGGTGAGGATGTGGGGGGAAAGGCACATTCATACATTGCTGGTGGGACTGCAAATTGGTGCAGCCAATATGAAAAGCAGTATGGAGATTCCTTGGAAAGCTGGGAATAGAACCACCATTTGACCCAGCTATCCCACTCCTCGGTGTATACCAAAAGGACTTAAAAAGAGCATGCTACAGGGACACAGCCACATCATTGTTTATTGTAGCACAATTCACAATAGCTAAACTGTGGAACCAACCTAGATTCCCTTCAGTAGATGAATGGATAAAGGAAATGTGATATATATGGAATATTACTCAGAAATAAATGAGAACAAAATCCTAACATTTGCAGGTAAATGAATGGAGTTGGAGAATATAATGCTAAGTGAAGTTAGCCAGTCCCAAAAAAACCAAATGCCAAATGTTTTCTCTGATATAAGGAGGCTGATTCATAGTGAGTTTGGGTGGTGGGGCAAGAGAGGATTAGATGAACTCTAGATAGAGCAAAGGGGTGGGAGCTGAAGGGAGGGGCATGGGGGTAGGAAAGATAGTGGAATGAGATGGACATCATTACCCTAAGTGCAAATATGAAGACACGAATGATGTGAATATACTTTGTATACAACCAGAGATATGAAAAATTGTGCTCTATATGTGTAATATGAACTGTAATGCATTCTGCTATCATATATAACAAATATAATAAAAAAGAAATGAAAAAAGAAATTATTTTGAAAACTTCTTTTTTAAAATATGTTTTTAGTTGTAGATGGACACAATGTCTTTATTTTATTTATTTATTTTTATGTGGTTCTGAGGATCGAACCCAGTGCCTCATGCATGCAAGGCAAGAGTTCTACCACTGAGCTACAACCCCAGCCTCTTATTTTGAAAACTTCTATTCCAATAAAATAGAAAATATCAAAGCCATTGACAAATTTCTAGAGTCATAGGATTTGCCCATATTGAATCAGGATGATATACACAATTTAAACAGACCAATTTCAAGCACTGAAATCAGAAGCCTACCAACCAAGAAAAGCCCAGGACCGGATGGATACACAGCTGAGTTCTGCAACCGGATGGATACACAGCTGAGTTCTGAAAGACCTTTAAAGAAGAACTAATACCAATATTCTTCAATTTATTTCAGGAAATAGAAAAAGAGGGAGCATTTCCAAACTCATTCTATGAGACCAATATCACCCTGATTCCAAAACCAGGCAAAGACACATCAAAGAAAGAAAACTTTGGACCAATATCTCTACTGAACATAAGATGCAAAAATTCTCAATAAAATTCTGGCAAATCAAATACAAAAACATCAAAGAGATAGTGCACCTATCCAATCAGAGATATGAAAAATTGTACTCTATATGTGTAATATGAACTGGAATGCATTCTGCTGTCATATATAACAAATTAGAATAAAAAAATTTAAAAAGAAGTAATCTGATCTTCTCTAAATCAACTTCAGTCGTTTGTTCTTTCATTGTACTATTTGTATTTCACCTTTCCCCCTTGTGTTTATGATCTCTTCTATTAACACCTTTCTTCAACAGCTATAATCTATTTTGCAGTTTAAAGGCTCACATTTTGTTCTTGCCAGAGATGTAGCTTAAAATCCTTTCATATAACAACAAAACCTCCACCTTATGTCTCATAAGTTTCTGGCATCTTAATAAGGGTGCCTGGTTTTCCATGATTTAACCACACTTCTCAAAATGTTTTTAAAACCTTTCTGCTCTAATGAATTTGTTTAGCCACAATATTCCTCTGCCAAATTTCCTACTTTTTTGAGATTCATTTCAGCTGTTATTATTTCTTGGCCAGAAAAATTACTTTTCACTTGACAAATCATAACCTCCCTTCTTATACATAAACTCAATTAACCCATCTCAACAATTTCCTTTTTGGAAGTACACACTAGAATGTTAATATGTGCTTAACAAATCTGTAACTGTCCTTCAACATCATGTTTTTCAGTCTAAATATTTCTTCCTGTGTCAATCTCTAATTGTTTCTAGACCTTTTCATGGAATCTTAAGCAGCAAAACTAGAAGAACTCCTAGGAGGTCACCTGGATTCATCTTCTACTTGAAACATTTATTCACGCATTCATCAAGCATTTATTGAGTACCAATGTGTTAGGCTCTGATGTTCAAAGATAAATAAAACAAAAATCTTTGCTCTGAAAAAGCTCAGTCTAGTGGGAGCCAGACATAAACAAATAAATTACAATTTAACATCGGAAATTCTCAGCAGAATGACAAACAGAGCAATAAGAACCCAGGAGAAAAGAGTGACCAAACCTGCTTTATAGTTCACAAAACAATTTCACAATCCATTAGTTCATTTACTTCTCTAAATGACTCTGTGACATGGGTATTATAGTCAAGGAAATGGACAATCAGAAAGGTTATAGGACCTACCCAAAGTCATTAACCTATTACTGAGTACTAGAATTCAAACTTTCTTCTTACATTTTTAACACCTGGGTCCATGCCCATCAAACTACACTGCCTTGTGCCTTCCCTATCCGCCATTTTTGGGGTCATATAAGGAAAAGTACATTGTTTAGTCACTGTACTATCTACAAATTATTTTAGGGAACATATATGTTCACTAATCTTATCACTTCTCCATCTAAATTCAAATCCATTTCCATACGGAGAGGCACTGAAATTCTGTTTTGAGCATTTCGAGAGATAAGAATCCCAGTACTGTATGATTCTCCTATCTGAGTAAGAAAGCCTACAAACCACATCTGTATTAGGCTTTAAAATCACACTCAGTTCTACTAATAAAACTCAGGAAACTGAATCTGTCTTTCCTTTTTCGATTATTTGTTCAGTCACACAGTTAGCATTTACTGCTGATCTCTTACTCAATGTATAAGGCACTGAGTTAAAAACTATGAAAGGTACAAAAATGAATAAGTATAGTACTCATTCTCATTAGTTTTTAAACATAAAATGAGAGATAAGACATGTCACAGATATTTGCAATCTAAGGAAGACTGGCAAATATTGTAGTAATGGTAATGGACACTTACAAGTTGTGTGCATGGAAGAGAACTAGAACTAGAACTACCTGAACTAGGAATTATAGAATAACTAGAAATTTGGTATAGGGAAATTGGAAAGAGGGGATTACAAATAGATGGAACAGCATAAGCAAAGGCACCACAATAAAAGAAAATAGTAGCTAATGACCACAGCTACCATTTATTGAGCACTTATTCTGTGCAAGGCACTATCTCAAATACTTCACATTCATTATCTCACTTAATCCTAACAGCAATTTATATGAGATAAATAATGCCAAGACGTTCATATCCTAGAAGAGGTGAGAATATAACTATGAGGAAGGTTCATATCTGGTGGTCAGAAGGATGAAAGAAAAAGATAAAAGTCAACTTCACAATACAACAATTATAAATCTGTGTTAATGAACATACAAAAGATAATGATGTAATTTATATAAAAACAATAGCACAAAGGAGAAAAAAGGGAAAGGAGCTGTATAAAAACAAAGTTTTTAGTAGATGGGGTAGAGAGAGAAGATGTGAGGAAAGGGGAGGGGGGATAGTAGGGGATAGGAAAGGTAGCAGAATACAACAATTACTAATAGGGCATTATGTAAAATTGTGGATGTGTAACCGACATGATTCTGCAATCTGCATTTGGGGTAAAATTGGGAGTTCATAACCCACTTCAATATAATGTATGAAACATGATATGTCAAGAGCTTTGTAATGTTGTGAACAACCAATAAAAAAAAAACAAAGTTTTTACATAATTTTGAAATTAAGTTGGTATTAATCTGAACTAAACTGTTATTAAGACATTGATTACAATCCAAAGCAACCATAAAAAAAAAAACAGCTCACAAATAGTACAATAAATGACAAGGGAATAAACATGGTAAACTAGAAAATATCTATTTAACAGAAAAGAAGGCAGCAATGGAGAAATGGAGGAACTGAAAAGATATAAAATGTATAGAAAGAAAACAAAAAATTAACAGAAATAAATTCTGCCTTATTAATAGTTACATTGAATGTAAGTGGATGTCATCATTTTAGGAATGAATATGCAAAAAAAGAAAGGGAATAGGAAGAGGGAGAAGAGGAGGAAATAGAAGGGGAGGGAGAGAGGGAGGAGAGAAAAGAACTAAGAGGTGAGAATATAACAAAGAGGAAGTTTGACATTCAATGGACAGAAGGATGAAAGAAAAAGAGAAGGAAACAAGCGATGGAAGAACTAGAAGAATACAGTAAAAGGAATAGTGAGAGAAAAGAACATTTCCAAAGTATAAGTATAGTTAATTGTCTACCAAACATTGCAGACCAAACAACAAGCATAAGAACTGAGACAATGAATTTGGCAAAAAAAGATCATTTGTCAACTTTATGCTTTTCAGGGACAGAGGTATAGCTGAGTGGTAAAGTGCTTTGCTTTCTTACTATAAATAAGGCTCTGGATTCTATCCCAAGCACTACAAAAAAAATGGAACATCTTCCAGAAGAAGAACCCAAACAGATACTATTTAGGAGAATGGGTCAAAAATGATGAAGAGAGATTCTTGGGAAGGGGGGAGAAATGGAACAGGAACATAAAAGAACAGAGAAGAATTAGAACAAGTAGTAGTTCAAAGGATCTAGTTTAAGGAAATAAACTGAAATATTCAAAACTTAACACATAAAGATATTATTGAAGCATAATTCATATGCAACACACAATAGAAACAATCTAAACTATCTAACAATACATAAAAATTAAATTAAATGATTACATGGGTATAATGATATTATTTAGTATAGTGATTAAAAGCATAGACCCTAGAGTCAAACTGCTTGGATTTGAATTCTGACGCTTCCACTTATCAGCTGAGTAATTTGGGGAAAGTCACCTATATTACTTTCTGCCTTTTTCCCTCATCTGTAAAATTGGAGAATAAAATATCTTCTTTGTAATGTTAATGGAAAGACTAAATGAGTTAATATTTGTGAAGCATTTAGAATAATTTATGATATATAAAAAGCACTATATACAAGTGAGCTATTATTGTTATTCATGGAATAGAATATTTTATAGTTGTTAAAAATGATGGTAGGGGCTGGGGATATAGCTCAGTTGGTACAGGGCTTGCCTCACATGCATAAGGCCCTGGATTCAATTCTCGGCACCACAAAAAGAAAAAAAAATGATGGAGAATTTCCAGTGATTGCCTAAAATGTTGAGACTTAGTATTTAACAACACACTATTGAATGAATAAAACTGGAACAAAATGGTATATATTATGTGATCACAATTTACATGCATAGAAAACAAAACTTTGAAACACTCCAGAAAGTCAGCAGGACCTCTTTCAAAAAAATAGGATTGTATATGCTTAGTTTATAGTTTTCTGCATCTTCAAATATTCTTCCACAACAAGTTATTATTATTACAGGTAGGAATAAAATCAACACTTAAATAGAAAATTCCAGATTGAAATGCCAAACTGAATACAAATACCTCTAATCTTACTCTCTTCTGAAACCCCAGTAAAACTATAAAAAGCATTTCTTTTTTGACTCTACACAGACAGGGAGAACATAAGAGTAGGTAACAGAAAAAAAAAAAGAAAGAAAGAAAGAAAGAAAGAAAGAAAGAAAGAAAGAAAGAAAGAAAGAAAGAAAAAAGGAAGCCGGAAACTACCCAGGCAGTAGGGAAAGCTGAGAAGCAACTCAATTTACACTCCAGAATCCACAAAAGGCTCAGAAACTGGAAGCAACAGGTATTTTATGAGTAAAGAGAAACGACAGGCAGTGACTAACAGAAAATAATTTTGTGAAACTATTTTGAAAATAAATCCCTCTGTCACCTCCTTCCATCTAAACTACAGATGTCCAAAGACTTATTATCTGGGTTGAAGGATACCAGGTGTAGCTAAAGCTTTGGGTAATGTGCTCAAAACAGAGAAATTTAAGTGGTCATATGTATACTAAATATTACATGTCAAGACACTTGGCTTCTTATCCCCTATACACCCCCGAGACATTAACTCTCCAGACAGGAGATGGGAAGACACTTCTCTGGGAAAAAATGATCTTACCAAAGGCTTAAAGATATTGACATAATGGGCCTCCAAAAAACAATGCACTCAAATCAACCCATAGTGAAGCTCCAAGTCTCTAAGCCTTCTTACATGTTCATAGTATTCATTCAATATTTTATAGCCACACTTTCAAGCATATGAATACATATAACCAATGATTCCAAGACCTTTGAGGAAAGTATGGAAGACAGAGACCAAAAAAAAAGCAAAGTCAACTTGAAGGAAAAGACAGAGACATCCAATAAATTTAAGGATATTATAAGGAAAAAAAAGAAAAGAAAAGACACTATCCATTGAGAAAAATATACATATTATTAATATATTAAGAGAAGTATGATACAGCACACATGGAACACTGACAAGATGGTGTGTGGAGGTGGTGTGTGTGTGTGTGTGTGTGTGTGTATGTATGTTGGTCATAATACCCATGGCCTCATGCATGCTAGACAAATGTTCTCCCACTGAGTTACAATCCCAGCCACAAGATGCATTTTTTTTTTTTTTTTGGTACCAGGGATTAAACCCAGGGGTACTTAACCACTAAGCAACATCCCCAGCCCTTTTTATTTTATTTTGAGACAGGGTCTCACTAGGTTGCTTACAGCCTTGGTAAGTTGCTTAGACTGGCATTGAACTTGTGATTCTCCTTCCTTAGTCTCCCAACAAGATGCTTTTTAAAAGGAACATTCAGGGGGAAAAAAAAAAGAGCTCTAGGAAACCAAATTCCCAATAGCAATAATAAAAACATAGAAAATTTCAAAATTTAGAAAGTAGAGAAAAAAGACAAAGAAATTTAAAAAATCACAAGAGAAAAACCAGGAGTCCTCAACAAAATATTAGTAAATTGGATCTAGCAATATATCATTGAATAAAAATCATAACCAAGCTGTTTAGATAAAGCATTTTATTTGTATTTACATTGTATTATCCTCAAGTACCAACTCATGTAAAATCAATGTTAGGGTTTTTTGGTTGTTTTTTTTTTTTTTTTTTGGTGTAGATGGACACAACACAATGCCTTTATTTTTATGTGGTGCTGAGGATTGAACCCGGGTCCCACCCATGCTAGGTGAGCGCTCTACCGCTGAGCCACAATCCCAGCCCCAATGTTAGGGTTTTATTGAAAATTTAGTAATAAAAAGCATTGATATTAGTCTTGAGAATGCAGGGCTGGTCAACAATAAAAATCAAATCAATGTAATTCATACAATACAATAAGCACATGTAAAAGAGAAAACATTGATAAATAGGACTCATTCGTGTCAAAATATTTTGCTCTGCAAAAGACAATTCTAAGAGATAAAAAAAAGACAGGCGGGCTGGGGATGTGGCTCAAGCGGTAGCGCGCTCGCCTGGCATGCGTGCGGCCCAGGTTCGATCCTCAGCACCACATACCAACAAAGATGTTGTGTCCGCCGAGAACTAAAAAATAAATATTAAAAATTCTCTCTCTCTCTCCTCTCTCACTCTCTCTTTAAAAAAAAAAGATGCTCAGCATTAATAATCATTGCAGAAAAACACATTTAAACCACAATGATATACCATACCTACTAAAATGAATAAAATCAAAAGAAAACTGACAAAAGCAAGGATGGAATGAAACTAGAATTCTAATATATCATTGATAGGAATTATTGGTACACTTTGAAAAACAACTGAAGAAGTTTTTATTAAGCTAAACATATACTTAACATCACTTATGACCCAGCAATTTCACTCCTAAGTATTTACCCAGTTAGAAATGAAAACTTATTTGCATTCTCACAACCTATGAGTGTACCTTTCTCCCCACATCGTCACCAACATTTATTGTTACTTGTATTCTTGATAATTGCCGTTTTAACTGCAGTGAGATGAAATCTCAGGGTAGTTTTTGTTTTTGTTTTGTTTTTGTTTTGTGTGTGTGGTGCTGGGGATTGAACCCAGGGCCTTGTGCATGAAAGGAAAACACTCTACCAACTGAGCTATATTCCCAGGCTCCTAGGTGTAGTTTTTATTGCATTCTCTAACTGGTAGAGATGATATTTGTTGATCATTTGTATTTCTTCGTCTGTGAAGTGCCTGTTCAGTTCCTTAGCTGGGTTATTGTTCTTCTGGTGTTTTTTGAGTTCTTTATATATCCTGGAGATTAATGCTCTGAGGTGCAGGTGGCAAAGATTTTCTCCCATTCTGTAGGCTCTCTCTTCATGTTCTTGATTGTTCCCTTTGCTATGAAAAAGATTTTTAGTTTGATTTCATCCCATTTGTTTATGCTTTTTTTGGTACTGAGGATTGAACCCAGGTGTGCTTAACCACTGACCCACACCCCCAGCCCTATTTTGTATTTTATATAGAGACAGGGCCTCACTGAGTTGCTTAGTGCCTCACTTTTGCTGAGGCTGGCTTTGAATTCAAGATCCTCCTGCCTCAGGCTCCGGAGCCACTGGGATTATAGGCATGTGTTACTGCACCTGGCCCATTTGTTTATTCTTGAGTTTACTTCTTGCACCTTAGAAGTCTTATTGAGGAAGTCAGTTCCTAACCTGATATAATGTAGATCTGGACTTACTTTTTCTTCTAGGAGGCAAAGGGTCTCTGGTCTAATGCCTAGGTCCTTGACCCACTTTGAATTAAGTTTTGTGCAGGGTGAGAGATAGGGGTTTAATTTTAATTTGCTACATATGGATTTCTAGTTTTCCTAGTACCATTTGTTGAAGAAGCTATCTTTTCTCCAATGTATGTTTTTGGCACCTTTGTCTAGTATACTTATGTTAGTTTGTCTTTTTGTCTTCTATTCTGTACCCAATGTACAGAATGTCTGTTTTGGTGCCAATACCATACCATTTTGGTTACTATAGCTCTGCAGAATCGTTTCAGGTCTGGTATTGTGATGACTCTTGCTTCACTTTGGAAAGCAGTATGGAGATTCCTCAGAAAACTTGGAATGGAACCACCATCAAGACTTAAAAATCAGCATACTACAGTGACACAGCCACATTAATGTTTACAGCAGCTCAACTCACAATAGCTAAACTATGGAACCAGCCTAGGTGTCCTTCAACAGATGAATAAAGAGAATGTGATATATTTCCCCACAATGGAATACTACTCAGCCACAAATATAAGTGAAATTATGACATTTGTTGGTAAATGGATGGAAGTGAAGATTATCATGGTAAGTGAAATAATCCAATTCCAAAAAACCAAAGGCTGAATGTTCTCTCTGATATATGGATGCTAGCAAACAATCAAGGGGAAGGTAGGGAACAATAGAAGTACTTTGGATTAGACAAGGAGAATGAAGCGAAGGAAAGGGGAATGGGAATAGGAAAGACAGTAGAATGAATCGAACATAACTTTCCTATGTGCATATATGATTACATAACCAATGTGATTCTACATCTTTTTAAAATACTTTTTAGTTGTAGTTGAACACAATACCTTTATTTATTTATTTATTTTATGTGGTGCTGAGGATCAAACCCAGCACCTCGCACATGCTAGACAAGTGCTCTACTGCTGAGCCACAACCCCAGCCCTAATTCTACATCTTGTATAATCAGAAGAATGAGAAATTATACTCCATATATATAATATGTCAAATACATTCTACTGTCATGCATAACTAATAAGAACAAATTTTAAAAATGAAAACTATGTTCACATAAAAAATCTGTTTTATCCAAAAATTAGCAAGTGGGACAGCATCAAATTAAGAAGCATCTGTACAGCAAAGGAAACAATAGAGTGAAGAGAGAGCCTACAGAATGGGAGAAAATATTTTCTGACTGCACTTCCAACAGAGGATTAATTTCCACACTATATGAAGAACTCAGAAAACTTAACAGCAAAAAAGAAAAACCCAATCCATAAGTGAGCAAAAGTATTAAACAGATACTTCTCAAAAGAAGAAATACAAATGACCAACAAATATAAGAAGAAATGTTCAACATCTCTAGCAGTTAAGGAAATGCAAGTCAAAATTACAGTTAGGGCTGGGGATATAACTCAGTTGGTAGAGTGCTTGCCTTGCATGCACGAGGCCCTGGGTTCAACCCCAAATACCACCCAAAAAATAAAAAATTAAATTAAATTTTAAAACTACAGAGATTTCATCTCACTCCAGTTAGAATGGTAATACTCAAGAATACAATTAAGAATAAATGCTGGCAAGGGTGGGAAGAAAAATGTATATTCACATATTGTTGGTGAGACTGAAAATTAGTAAAACTTTTGTTGTTGTTGTTGCTGCTGCTATTGTTTGTTTGTTTGGTACCAGGGATTGAACTCAGGAGCACTTTACCACTGAGCTACATTCCCAGTCCTTTTTTAGTTTTATTTAGATACAGGGTCTCACTGAGTTGCTTAGTGCCTCGCTAAGTTGCTAAGGGTGGCTTTGAACTTTCAATCCTCCTGCTTTGGTCTCCTGACTTGCTGGGATTATAGGTTTGCACCCCCATGCCTGGCCAGTAAAACCATTTTTGAAAGCAGTATGGAGATTCCTCAAAAGATCAGAAATGGAACCAACATATGACCCAGCTATCTCCCTCCTTTGTTATTTATACTAAAGAATTAAATTCAGCATACTGCAGTGACACAGCCACATCAATGTGTATAGCATCACAATAGGCAAGTAATAGAACCAGCCCATATGCACATTGACAGATGAATGGAGAAAAAATGTGGTCTATATACATAATGGAGTTCTACTCAGCCATTAAGAATAAAATTATGGCATTTGCTGGTAAATGGATGAAACTGGAGAACATGCTAAATGAAATAAGACAGACTCAGAAAATTATGGGTTGAATGTACTCTGTCATATGTGGAAGCTAGAACAAAATAAAGAAAAGAAGGAAGGGAGGATCTGATACCATAGGGAGATCAGTAGAGTAGAAGGAGATGAAGAGGGAAAGAGGAATGGAAAAGAGGAGAAAATGCAAAATGAATTTTTTTAAAATCATGCTATATATATATATATATATATATATATATATATATATATATATATATATACCACAGGGAATTCCATGTTTATGTATGTCTATAAAGTATCAGTTGAAAATAAATAGATAAATAAGTAGAAGACCAGTGGTGTGAAGGAAGGAGACTAAGGGAAGGATGGTGGGAGAGAAAGGGGAAGTACCAGGGAGACTGAATAAACCATATTATATTCCATGCTTTTATAATTATGTCAAAAAGAAATCTAATGTTAGGTAAATCTGAAGAGAATCAATAAAATTTATAACAAAAAAAAGTTTTATGAAAGTTTGCAGCAGTTATAGCAACATTTATTCATAACCACGAAAATCTGAAGGGAAAAATCTAAACATTCATCATCCAGTGAACACAAACACTGTGACACATCCATACAATGATATATTATTTGGCAATAAAAACTAAGGAATAAAATAAACTAGATTCAAACAAAGTTCATATGATTCACTGTATGACTTTCTGGAAAAGGCAAAACTATAGGGGTATTAAACAGATTAATGGCTGCCAATATTTGGAGTAGACGACAGGGTTAACTACAAAGGGGTAGAATGAGGGATGTTTTAGAGTGATGAAACCTTTCTGTATATTTTTTATTTTTTTTTTTATATTTTGGTACTAGGAATTGAACCCAGTGGTACTCTACCACCAAACTACCTGTCCAGCACTTTTTTTTTAATTTTGAGACAGGCCCTCGCTAAGTTGCTGAGACTGGCCTCCAACTTGTAATCCTCCTGCCTCAGTCTCCCAAGTTGCTGGGATTACAGGTGTGCACCATCATACCCAACCCTTTCTGTATCTTGGTTGTCGTAATGGTTACATGATTGCATTCATTTGTCATGACTCAAAGCAATACACACCAGAAGAAATGAATTTTACCATACACAATTTTTAAAAACTCATCTCTGCATGTCTTTTTGCATTATATGATAATTCTAAGAATATTGCAGATATATAATATATAAGCATGTATAAATTTATGAAACTTTAAGAAAAAAGCATCAGTGGTGAGCCAGGTAACCAAAAGGGAAGATCTGAGTCCATCTATTAGCAGGAAGAAAAACAAAGGCCTTGTTAAAGAGGTAAAATAGATAATAGAGGAGAGGTACCTGATTGAGCAAGGCTGTAAAAGAAATGAAAGGGAAGAGGGTCAAGTACAAAAGTGTCTGAGTTCCAAATGTCCTTCAATCATAGATTGTCAAGTCTTCCTGGGTGCCCCGAGCAGATAATACCCTTTTCCTTCTCTGCTCCCCCACATCACTTTATACATATTCCTCTTACAACTCTAAATTCCTATTAACAGATAGAACTGTCACTGGTTTACATATCTTACCATCCCCTCCTCCTACTTCAATAACCCACTAGGTTATAAATCATTTGAAAGCAGAGTTTCAGGAGCATTTCTCATGCAGTGTCTAGCAAAATGCCTGAATATAGTAAAAACAAAAACAAAACCCAAAACCCCACAGTAAGGATGATGAATGAGTAAATAATGCAGGGAACGATAGATGGTTTTTTGACTGGTTCTTGCATGTGATATCCCTTGTATTATAATTCACTGTAATGACTTTTGTACAGTGGTACTTTGTTGCCAAATATATTCAGTTTGCATTCATCTGAGTCTTGAACTGGAAGCAACAAATATCTGAAAAATTGTCAAGGACACCTCTCTCTTACACAAATGTAATAACACATTCAGGAAAGACCACCTATTTGACTTCCTTTGAAAAAGAGTTATAGAAAAAAAATGAAGGCTCTATTCAAAGAAGTGAGGGGAAGGAGTGCATTAAGCTATTTAAAATCAGTCAAAAATTCTGAGGTACATAGATTTGATGTGCAATCTTGTAATGTTGAATCCTTTCAATGATTTTATCTTTTTCCCTAGAGTTTAGAGGGAAATGAGCCTTATATAGATAAAAGATTATCAGTCTACTGAATATGTCATTGAACTCATCATTTATAGCATTATACTCAGTCACAGAGCATTGTTAAAGCATTTGCTCTTTTTTTGCCACTAACTGGTTTTTAATGTCCATGTCACTGAACTGCCTTTCTAATACTTTCAGTATAGGACTTCTTCCTTTACTGCGATACACTTCTAACATTAAAGACATGGGGATTTTGTTACAAATAAAAATAAAAATACCCAAACAATTAAGATATAATTGATTACTATTTCCTTGAAAACAAAATAAAATTAAACAAAAGACTGTCTTTCAGAACATATCCAGAGGAGAATTTTTCCTTTCTATGAATGAATAAAACATGCTATGGATTGAATTATGCTTTACCCAAATTCATATGTTAAAGCCCTAACCCCCAATGTGATGATATTTGAAGATTGGCCCTTTGGGACCTAATTAGGGTTAAATGAGGTCAAGAGGGTAGGGCACCCATGGGATTAACAGCTTTATAAGAAACCTCAGAAACCAATCTGTGGGGGGGGTGAGCACGCATGTACGTTCTCATGCATGTGATGCATGTGCCATGTATGAGGACACTGTGAGAAGGCAGCTATTTGCAAGCCAGAAAGAGAGGCCTGACTAGAACACAACTATGCTGATACCCTGATCAGACCTTCCAGCCTCTATAACTGTGCAAAAATTTCTGTTGTTTAAGTCACCCAGTTTATTATATTTTGCTATGATAGTCCAAACTAGCACAAAAGCATATCAAGGAATTGGAAGTAAACCCTAAACAATTCAGCCCTTGATCAGTAAAATATTGTGAGAAGAGGACTGGATAGGTCACAGTGGGAGACACTCGGTTAGATATAGCTTGGCCTTGTCACTGACTTCACATATGACCTTGAAGTTGCCCCCTGGCTTGACCACCAATTCTGCATCTATATAAATAAGGGATTGGATGAGCTATTCTCACAGGCACTGCACAGCACCACCCCCATATCTACATTGACCATGACTGTACCTTGCAACTGCAGTCACTATTGATTCTGCAATAATGAGGGGAAAACAGGAAGAAACAGTCACTGAAAGCAGCAACAAGGAGAATAACAAAATATCCTGCAGAAATTGCCACTGTAGCATGATATGTAATACAAATGCATAAAACAGATGAGCATTTATGAAATTTGCTTCAAAAACAAAGATCAAAATCAGATCTCACAGTACCATTGCCATCTCTTTGTACTAGAGATTACAATGTACAAACAGATGAAAGGAATGCAGATACACAGTAAAGGCACGCTGCAGCTACAGAAAGCAATGATCATTCATCTCCTTCCTACTCTTCACCACAGTGTACAATGATATTTTTCTAAAAAGAAGTCTAATGAAGATTATAATTGCACAGGGAAAGAGAACGTGAGATACCCGGGGCATATTAGTGCTGTCAGCAAAAAAGTCTGTCTTCCACTTTACACCTTTAAATGCTGAGGAAGTGAAAAACAGAATAGTTACTGCAGCAACTTGATTTAGTCCACTTTACAAATACTTTAGAGTAACTGAGGCACAATTACATTTTGATATGACAGCTCAAATTCCACATGCAACTTTTTTTATTTTTTTACTTTAGTGGCTTTTAGTTTCTACATTGAACACACCAGCTTACTGGAATAACCATAGTAGTAATGCTTACTCTTATACATTTTAGCAGACACATATCCGGCAAGGGTTCCCAGAAGGGCCCATAACATAACAGCACAGGTCATTAAGGCACCTCAATTGGCAGGAGAAAGAAAACCAGAACTAAAGGCAGATATAAGAAATAGAAAACCAGTAACAAGAAGAGTCTCTAGAGTGGATAGGACTTTATAAGAAATTAAGAACAACCTTATTAGACACATTATACAAAACAGCACACGAGGAATTTTCTAATGGGAATAGATAAATCATGATGCAAACAAATGTTATTCATTTAGCTACATTTTTTTGCACTGGGGATTGAACCCAGGGGTACTTTGCTACTGAGCTTCATCCCCAGCCTTTTTTATTTTTTTATTTTGAGACAGGTCTCTTGAACTTGCTGAGGCTGGCCTCAATTTTGCCATTTTCCTGCCTCAGTTCCCGAATTGCTGAGATTACAGACATGTGCCATTATGCTGGACTTCACTTAGCTACTTCTTTGATTTTTCAATTCAAGGCAAATGAAAGTAAATTTTCAAGTTGAATTAGTCTTTCATTTTTACTAAGACAAAATTAAATAAAATATATCCCCCTTCCCTACTCTAGAAGTCACTCCAAAAGCAACAAATCATTTTTCCCCATGAAATTTTCCTTCTATTTCTCTGTATTCCAAGTGAGGAATAAAATAATAAATCAGTGAGATGTTGTTTCAGGAAAAAAATAGCCTTAAAAATTGAATTTTGAAATACCATTGATATTTGAAACACCTAATGAGCCATTGTTTTTTACAGCAGCTTTGTTTATGAAAATCACTACTCTGGCTATCAAAAACTGACAAGCTCCATTTTTAGTTTATAAATGAAGGCATCTGAGGTTGATAAGCTATTATGAGATGACTAAAGATGCCATTCCATTTATACACTTGAAGACCATCACTTAAGTTGGCCACAGCATATCAAAATGCTAGATTTTGTACATGAACCCCCTGAACCCACTTAAAATATGATTCTACTCACTTACTGGTTTTCAAGAATGCATCTCTTTTGCAAAGCAAGAAATGTATGTATTGCAATTTACAACAGATTATTCATGGCTGAAGAAGCTATGGAAGGTCCTTGATATAGATACATATTCAGACTCATATCTTTAATTTTGACAAGACAGAATTATAAGTTGCAAATTTCCTTAAACTTTAGGACATTTTCAAAGTCCTTTGTACAAATCAATAAAAGTTTAACACATAAGCAGTTCCCAACAAGCATTTAGAGTTTATCTGAGCCTACTCACATAAAGTAATAAATGTCATCATCACAATTTGCATTCCTTGACCCAGGAAGACTGATGGCAACATTCTATTCCTTGGGACCTGAACACATCTCTGTAAACAGCTTCCAACCAAACTTCTCTTGGGCTTCTTCCTGCACATGAAAACTTCTTTAATAAACATATGAGCTACAATAACAGAAAGTTAGAAGAATTCAGAAAGTTACATGAAATGGAATTTTCCTCTCCAGACAGACTAACTGAAAACCAATAGCTTATTATGGATTTGGCAGGTCTGTGGAAGGTAATAACCCTGCCACATAAATGACTCACTCCCTTACTCTAATTTTTATATTGGAGGGTGTGTGTTAATTATAAAAGTACACAGCTGGCTGGTTTTTCAAAAAAAGAAAGCAAAATGATTTAACTTATACAAGGAACTCGATCAATTTAATAGAAATTTAAAATTCGCCAATACAAGAGTCAAAATAGCATAAACAGTCTAATCTACATTACATAGTTTGCAATGTTTGGCACATTTATCTCATGCTTCAAATCAATGAGGTTTTTTGTTGTGGTCGTTGTTGTTTGGTGGTTTTGGGGGGCTTGTTTTGGTTTTGTTTGGGATACTAGGGATTTGTTTTGGAGACCAGAGGCACTTAACCACTGAGCGTCATCCCTAGCCCTTTATACATTTTATTTTGAAACAGGGTCTTGCAGAGTTGCTTAGGGTCTTCTAAGTTGCTGAGACTGGCTTTAAACTAGTGATCCACCTGCCTCAGCCTCCCAAGCTATTAGAATTACAGACAAGCCCCACTATACCCAGCCAATGATTGAAAAAAAAAAAATATATATATATATATATATACACATACATACTAGGATTGAACCCAAGGGCACTTAACCACTGAGCCACATCCCCAGCCCTTTTTTGTATTTTATTTTGAGACAAGTCTCACTGAGTTGCTTAGGGTCTCACTAAATTGCTGAGGTTGGCTTTGAACTTGTGGTATTCCTGCCTCAGCCTCCTGAGCCACTGGTATTACAAGTGTGTGCCACTACACCTGACCAATGAGGTTTTTTGATAATGATATTTTTATAGTTCAGAAGCACATTAAACATACAAACACAGTTGATAACAAAGAATCCTCTAATAAACTTACTGTCCTTTTTAAAAAACCTACACAATTCTATACTTGCTGATTTGGTATCATAAACACAATTACTAGGCATTAAAAATGTTATATTTAAGTATATTCTAAGTAGAAATATAACACTGAGAACTGGGCAGAGTACACACTCAAGTATTTGTTCTATCAAATATGTACATTTTTACTTACAGAAGAATTCATCTGATTATGTCCAATATCTCATGGAAAGCTTTGATAATGTCACAGCCACAAGTCCAATAAGAAAAGAAAATTAACAAAGGAATTTATGATACTAGAACAGTTAAGAAAAGGAGAAGTTAAATTTCAAACCCCTAGTTGAATACTGAAAAGAAAATGTATGTACATAAAAAGAAAGACATTCAAATCATCATTACATGAATCAGTTTTCTAAGGTAAACTTAGATCAAACACTGACTACATCAATATATTAAATGAACTTAAAGTCAAATCACAAAGTTTATTAAAAATAAAGCAACAGAAACAGGACTATTCTCAAGGTTATTTTAGAACTTTTTTTAGTCCATTCCCAAAGAAAAACAAGGAGAAGTGAATAAAATCAATGTCACAAACTTAGTTTTACAACATGGAACTGAGAATTGAAGTTCAGGAGTCATAGAGTTAACTAATGGCTGACAGACTTGTTAGACAATGTACTAAGCCCATAGTGTTTTATCCTTACCACTCTATAACCTTTGAAGAGAAGAAGACTGTTTCTAAATTTAAAATTTAAAATATCCCCAAATCAAAACCAGTTCCTTCTGCCATCCTACCCCCAGCCAGTTCCACACATACCAAAAAGTTGCAAAATAATTTATGCAAAATCTGTCACTGTTTTAGTGAGATACCAACCAAATGATTATTGTCTAAAAGGAACCTGTTAATATTGTAAATAAGATGGGCATGGTGGCACACACCTGTAATCTCAGAGGCTCAGGAGGCTGAATCAGGAGGACTGTGAGTTCAAAGCCAGCCTCAACAACTTAGCTAGGCACTAAGAACTCAGCAAAACTCTGTTACAGAATAAAAAAATTAAAAAGGGCTGGGGATGTGGCTCAGTAGTTAAGTGCCCCTCAGTTTAATCCCTGGTACAAAAAAAAATACTGTAAATAAGCTCAGGACAGAAACTAAACATTCATTTTTACATTATAAATATTAATTCTGGGGCTGGAGTTGTGGCTCAGTGGTAGAGCACTTGCCTAGCACATGTGAGGCCCTGGGTCCCATCCTCAGCACCACATAAAAATAAATAAAGAAATGTATTGTGTCCATCTACAATTAAAAAATATTTTTAAAATAAATCAATAAATATTAATACTACTACAATTTAGCCACCATAACCTATCTGGAACCCCTTCACTTTCACAACCTTCTAGGAGAAACCACTTAAATTTTACAAGAGAAGCAATATTGCTGTCTAGAGGTGCCTGGTGTACTTAACTCCACAACAAGGACCAAAACAAGGAAAAAAAATAACAGCTATTTTACTGGGATGTTTAAGTAAGAGCAATTGAAGTACAGTGAAGATGTGGCAGAGATATTACAGAGCATGGAGATATATATTGACCTTCTAAAGAATAGGTACAAGTACACAGATTCTGCTGTTCCATCTTTTGAAATCAACTCCGAATCAAGAGGGACTTCACATGGCAGAGAGAGAGAGTAAAGAGAATGCTCCCAGCAATATCTGCTCATGCCACAGACAAATACCTGAGGCATTTTCTACTGAAGATTTCTGAGGCCCCTGCAGATCCTAAACTCAGTTTGGTGAACTGAGGGAATACCACATCACTGAAGCCCTAGAGAAAGAGGGCATGTTCACTAGCCCCCACATAGGCTTCTGCTACATGGCACCATCTTGAGTCTGCCTGTCTATGGTCATGTGAAGAAGCCAGGAAGCTCCCACAGCAGTTACTCCAACTCAGCCCTGTGAACCAAGCATAAGGCTCCACCCACTTTTCCACAGCCTGGGAGGACCTGGGCAACATACCCTGAGAGGCTCAGCCTGAAGAGGCCCCAGATAGAATGACAATTATCAGCATGAACACATACACAAATTACAAAACTCAATAGTAAAGTAGATACACAAAAGAGAAAGAGAATCATCCCATACCAATACAAAAAGAAAAAAGTATAAAGATGAACAAGAAAGAAAGAATATGCAAAACAACCAGAAAAATATTGACAGAATAACAAGAATATGTCTCCATTTATCATCAGTAAAGTTGAATGTAAAGATTAAATTCCTCAATTAAAATATATAGATTAGTTTATGGATTTAAAAAAAATCTTGCTTACAACAAATTCACATCATCAGTAAAGACACATACAGACTGAAGGAGTGAAGATATAAAAAAAGATTATTCATGCAAAGGGAATTCTAAAGCAAGCTGGAATAGTTATATTAGATAAAATAGACCTTAAATCAAAAAACTAAAAAGGTACAAAAAAGTTACCCAACACTAGAGCATCCAATTATATAAAGCAAATGTCATGCCTGGTATGATGGCATTAACATGCCTAGTAATCCCAATGACTGGGGAGGCTGAGGCAGGAGGATCACAAGTTTGTCTCAAAATAAAAAATGAAAAACAGAGAGGGTATAATTTCAGTGCTAGAGCACCCCTGGGCTCATTTCCCAGTAACTCCAAGAAAAAAAAAAAACATTATTAGATCCAAAAGGAAAGATTCTGATACAGTAATAGTTGGGAATTTCAACACTCCACTTCCATCAGTCACTCAGACAAAAACTCAACAAAGGCATAATGATCTCCACTATTATGTATAATTATAATACACCAATAAAAACAGCAAATATCAGACTTAAACTATACAACAGAGGAAATGGATCTAAAGACCTTTAGAACATTTTATCCAACAGCTATAGACTACATATTCTTCTCATCAAGACAGGGAACACTCTCCAGGATAAAACACAAAAATTCTCCAAAAATTGAAATCATAACATGCATCTTACTGACTACAATAAAACAAAACTAGAAATCAACAGCAAGAGTTAATTTAGAAATTGTACCAATGCATGGAAATTGAACAACATGCTCTGGAACAACCAATGTGTCAATGAAGAAATAAAAAATTCTTTTCAGCTAGGCACATTAGTGAATGCCTGTAATCCCAGTGGCTCAGGAGGCTGAGGCAGGAGGATTGCAAGTTAAAACTCAGCCTCAGCAACTTAATGAGGCACTAAACAACTCAGCAAGACACTGTCTCTAAATAATTTTTTTTTAAAAAAAGGGCTTGGAATATAGCTCAGTGATCAAGCAACTCTGGGTTCAACCCCCAATATCAAAAAGAAAAAAAAATCATTCTCAAACTATTCCAAAGTATTAAAATGGAAGGAATACTAACAAACTTATTCTTAAGGCCAAAATCAATCACCCTGATATCAAAACCAAATAAGGATACAATAAAAAAGAAAACTACAGACCAATATCTCTGGTGGATATAGATGCAAAAATTCTCAACAAAATACTCTCCAATTGGGGCTTGAGGCTGTAGCCCAGTGGCAGAGTGCTTACCTAGTATATGTAAGGCACCACATAAAAATAAGCAAATAATAAGCAAATAAGCATCTACAACTATAAATTTCAAAAATACTCTCACATTGAATCCACTAGCACATAAAATTCATATTGATGGGGCTGGGGATGTGGCTCAAGCGGTAGCGTGCTCACCTGGCATGCGTGAGGCCCGGGTTCGATCCTCAGCACCACATACAAACAAAGATGTTGTGTCCGCCAAAAACCAAAATAAATAAATATTTTAAAAAATTCATATTGATGGATCTAATACATTGCATTAGCAAAATGAAAGATAAAAACCATATGATTAATACTGTGCTATTTTTGTTACTATTGTTCTGTAGTATAGTTTAAGGTCTGGTATAGTGATGCTACCTGCTTCACTCTTCTTGCTAAAGATTGCTTTAGCTATTCTGGGTCTCTTATTTTTCCAGATGTATTTAATGACTCCTTTTTCTACTTCTATGAGGAATGTCATTGGGATTTTGATTGAAATTGCATTAAATCTGTATAGTGCTTTTGGTAGTATGGTCATTTTGACAATATTAATTCTGCCTATCCAAGAGCAAGGGAGGTCTTTCTATCTTCTAAGGTCTTCTTTAATTTCTTTCTTTAGTGTTCTGTAGTTTTCATTGTAAAGGTCTTTCACCTTTTTCATTAAGTTGATTTCCAAGTATTTTTTTTTTTCCTTGAGGCTATTGTACATGAGGTAGTTTTCCTCGTTTCCCTTTCAGAGGATTTGTCACTGATATAGAGAAATGCCCTTGATTTATGGGTGTAGATTTTATATCCTGGTACTTTGCTGAATTCATTTATTAGTTCTAGAAGTTTTCTGGTGGAATTTTTTGGGTCTTCTATGTATAGAATCATATCGTCAGCAAATAATGCTAATTTGAGTTCTTCTTTTCCTATCCATTATCTGTTTAATTTCTTTAATCTGTTTAATTGCTCTGGCTAGTGTTTCAAGAACTATATTGAATATAAGTGGTGAGACTTGTAGACCAATGGTACAGAATAGAGGACACAGAGACAAACACACATAATTACAGTTACATTAGACAAAGGTGCCAAAAACATATATTAGAGAAAAGATACCTTCTTTGACAAATGATGCTGGGAAAAATTGGAAATCCCTATGCAACAAAATGAAATTAAACCCCTATCTCTCACCATGCACAAAACTCAACTCTAAGTGGGTCAAGGACCTAAGAATTATACCAGAGACTCTGCACCTAATAGAAGAAAAAACAAGCTCAAATCTCTATCATGTTGGATTAGGCCCCAACTTCCTTAATAAGACTCCTATACCGTAGGAATTAAAATAAAGAATCAATAGATAGGATGGATTCAAACTAAAAAGTTTCTTCTCAGCAAAAGAAACAATCAGTGGGTGAATAGAGAACCTACAGCATGAGAGCAAATTTTTACCACTTGCACATCAGATAGAGCACTAATCTCTAGGGTATATAAAGAGCACAAAAACTTAAACACCAAAAAAAAAAAAAATCAATAAATGGACCAAGGAACTGAATGGACACTTCTCAGAAGAGGATATACAATTAATCAACAAATATATGAAAAAAAAATGTTCAACATCTCTAGCAATTAGAGAAATGCAAATCAAAACCACTCTAAGATTTCATCTCACTCCAGTCAGAATGGGAGCTATTAAGAATACAAACAACAATAAGTGTTGGTGAGGATGTGGGGGGGAAAGGCACACTCATACATTGCTGGTGGTACTGCAAATTGGTTCAGCCAATATGAAAAGCAGTATGGAGTTTCCTTGGAAAACTGGGAATGGAACCATCATTTGACCCAGCTATCCCACTCCTCAGTGTATACCCAAAGAACTCAAAAACAGCATACTATAGGGACACAGTCACATCAATGTTTATTGTTTATTTGCAATAGCCTAAACTGTGGAACCAACCTAGATGCCCTTCAGTACATGAATGGATAAAGAAAATGTGGTATATATACACAATGGAATATTACTCAGCATTAAAAGAGAATAAATCATGGCATTTGCAGGTAAATGGATGGAGTTGGAGAAGATAATGCTAAGTGAAGTAAGCCAATCCCAAAAAGCCAAACACCAAATGTTTTCTCTGATGTAAGGATACTGATTCATAATGGGGATGGTGGGGAGCATGGGAGGAATAGATGAACTCTAACTAGGGCAAAGGGGAGGGATGAGAAGGGAGAAGGCATGAGGGTAGGAAAGGCAGTGGAATGAGATAGACATCATTACTCTAAGTACATGTATGAAGACACAAATGGTGTGACTATTATGTGTACAACCAGAGATATGAAAAATTGTGCTATATATGTGTAATTGAATTGAAATTCATTCTGCTGTCATTTGTCACAAATTAGAATAAATTTTTTAAAAAACCTATGATCAGCTCAATAAACACATTAAAAAGTATTAAATAAATGTCAACATCCTTTCATGATAAAAAAAAAAACTCAAAAAGATAGGTATACAAGAAATGTACTCCCACACAATGAAAACTATATATGACAAACCCACAGGACTTGGGATGTCACACAGTGAGAGTGTCTACTTAATATACATGCGGCCCTGCACGGCAGAGAAAAAAAAAAGAAAAAAAAACCCCACAGCCTATATCATACTGAATGAGTGAAAGTTGAAACTATATCCTGTAAGGTGAGGAATAAGATGATGTATGGGGATTTTCATACATGGTTAGTGGAAAAGTAAATTAGTGCAGCCATTATGGAAAACAGTATGGTGGTTCCTCAGAAAACTAGATAATGAACCACCATATAACCCAGCTATCCCACTCCTGGATAGATACATACATACATATATATATATATATATATATATATATATATATATATATATCTCCAAAGGAATCGAAATCAGTGTGTTAAAGACACATTTGCACTTGCATGTTTATTGCAGCATTATTCACAATAGCCACAATATAGAATCAATTGAGGTGTCTATCAACAGATGAATGAATATTGAAGGCATAGCTCAGTGACAGAGTGCTTACCCAGCATATTCAACGCCATCCCCAGCACTGAGGGGGGGGAGGGGAAGAGGGGAAGGAAGAGGAGGATGGAAAAAGATGAAGGACATGATGAATAAAGAAATTGCGTAATGTATACACAACGGTGTATTATTGAGCAATTAATATGAAATCTGCCATTTGCAGCAATATGGATGGAACTGGAAACATTATATTAAGTGAAATAAATCAGGCACAGAAAGACAAATACTACACATTCTCAGTTACATATGGAAGCTAAAAATTTGATCTCATAGAGGTCATGAATCAAAAAGTGGTCACCAGTGCCTGAGAAGGGTTTAGGGATGGGAGGAAAGGAGGGAAATAATATGACTATATAATAAAGGGGTGTAGTTTGATAGGAGGAATAATGTTCCTAATATTCTCCAGCACAGTCAGATAACTGGTGCACAACAATTAAATACTTGAAAACAGCCAGTAGAGAGGATTTTGAAAGCTCCCAACACTGAGAAATGAAAATGTATGAAGTGATAGATATGTCAATTATCCGATCTAATCATTACACATTGAGTACATGTAATGAAATGTCACTGTACCCCAAAATATATATGATTACCATGTGATAATTAAAAATAAAAATATAGGGGCTGGGGTTGTGGCTCAGCAATAGAGTACTTGCCTAGCATGTGCAAGTCCTGGGTTTAATCCTCAGCACCACATAAAAATAAATAAATAAAATAAAGGCATTGTGTTCAACTACAACTAAAAAAAATTAAATACTTAAAAAATATATAAAAATACAAGATTATTTTTATATAAAAAAATTTTATCTGAGGAGACTTCTGAGGGATTTGATAAATTGGGACCTGAGCTACTGCCCAAACAGAAGACTTCTCTAGAAAACTGACCATGAATGCCAGGCACGGTAGTGCATGTATGTAATCCCAGTGGCCTGGGAGCTGGGCCAGGAGGATCGCAAGTACAAAGCCAGCCTCAGCAACTTAGTGAGGCCCTGTCTCAAAATAAAAAAAAATAAAAAATAAAAAGGGCTAGGGATGTGTCTCAGTGGTTAAGAGGTTAGGGTTTAATCCCCAGTACCAAAAGAAAGAAAATTGAATGTGAGGTGGAAGAAGAGGAGGAATATGAGAAGGAGGAGGAATAAGAATAGAAGATAAAGAGGAGAGTATCCTCATGTAAAAGGCAATGGGAGTGTGAGATGAATCATTGCCTCAGAAGACCATATTCAGTACCTTTCACTTTTATAGCATTCTTCCACCCTTTATTACTGAATATGAGGATAACAGTGAAGAAAATACTATATATACACATTCATTTCTTTTTTGTGTGTGGTGCTGGGGATTGAACCCAGGGCCTTGTACATGTGAGGCAAGCACTCTACCAACTGAACTATCATTTCTTTTTGTCAGCTTCTCTGCTTAGTGTCTTCAGTTACTAACTTAACATCTTACTTCCACTCTGGGTGCTTTCTCATAACTCCAATCATTGAATTATCAGTTGGTCCATCCTTCAGTTCTATGTTGAAACTAATTCTTCCACAGTCACAGACTTCCAACTCTTGCTTGCTCCTATTGAAGATTTTTGAAGAAAGAAGGCCTTTCACTCTGAGTCCAATAAAATAGAAGTTGCATACAAACAGAAGCCTCAACTATGTTATTAATCACTATATCTCAGAGCCACTCATGGTGCTCAGCATCATAATAGAGACTAAAAAGAATCCCTTTGGAACGTACAGTCCTTCACTGGAAGACATTCTCTCCACAGTTCTATCTTCTATATGACCTGCCTTGATGAAATGGCCATTTGAAAGTTGTTGGTTGAATCTGAGTTAACTTTCCTATGTACATAATTAAATACACCACAATGAATCTCCACATCATGTACAACCACAAGATTGAGATCCTAATCAGAATGAGATATACTCCATGTTTGTATGTAAAAGTATAATCTACTGTCCTGTATAACTAAAAAGAACAAATAAAAAATTTATCTAAAAATAGAAAGTTGTTGCCACGCTTGTGGCATACAACTGTAATTCCAGCAGCTCAGGAGGCAGAGGCAGGAGGATTGCGAGTTCAAAGCCAGCCTCAGCAACTTAGCAAGGTACTAAGCAACTCAGTGAGACCCTGTCTCTAAATAAAATACAAAATAGGGCTGGGGATGTGGCTCAGTAGTCAAGTATCCCTGAGTTCAATCCCCAGTACAAAAGTTGTTGGTTTGTAATATATAACCCTTTCCCTTTTCTCTTGTCCTTTCTCCAGTTTTTCATGAGACTCCATCTTCTTCTATTTCAGCTGACTACTATTTCTCCTTAGTCTTGCATTTGCTCAGACCTTCTGAACCCATAGACAGAAGATTCCATTATGTTTCTTTTTTTTCTCTTGTGTACTATCCACTCACACAGTCATATTCTGCCCACTCCCCAAAATTCTCTGCACAGATACAGCATTTTCATGACATCTTGGTTTCTCTTCAGACTTTTGGCATAAATATAAATACATGTAAAACACATTTTCTTTTTTAATTTTCATTGTGTATAGGGGAAGGTGGAAGAGGGAAAGAATTAGGTAAGCTAGCCATAGTTAAAAATGTTATTCAAGATCATCTGTGGTGACAAAATACCTTAATTTTAAAATAAATATTTACATTTTTCACCCTGAAGCTACTTATACTTTATTTCATGACTTGCTTACCCAAACTACTGAACATTGGTATGAGGCATAGATTCCAAAATATAATCCCATCTAGAATTTCACTTGATTCTATAGTTCTTGATAAAAATATAGAATTATATATGTAAATATATATACTATATATAAAATTGTATAATCAAACCTTGATCTTTCATAGGTCAATACTCTAAAACAGAAAAGCTATTCTGCATGGAGAAAAACTTTCTTCATTTCCCAACTTGTAACATCATGATATCATGAGACCGATTTTGACATTTTTATCATATATATTTACTAATATTCTATCTTATTTCAAGAAGGGACTAGATAGCAAATAATTTTTAGTTTACTGCTATCCATCAGAAATAGCATCTTTTTGCAACTAGCTTTCTGTAACCCAAAATATGTCCCATTTTTTATTTCCTTTTGTCCCTTTTGTCCTGATATATTTCATATTTCATTGTAACATCATATTTTAAAAGGTAGACACATATACACATAATAAGAGCCACTGTAACTTTGTAAATTTAGAAACATACAACCAAAAATGCTCATCAGAATGAGAATAAACAAACCCTGGTGATCCATGCTAGCAAATACTATATAATCATTAAGAAGAATGAGTGCACCTATGTCTAAGATATGTCTATGAAATATAATTAAGTAAAAAACAAAAGTGAAAAGTACATAGAGCATAATGCCATTTTCCCCCAAGAAAGTGGTATATCTATCTTATAGATGCAGATATTTTCCTAGAAAGATAAATAAGAAAAAATAATGCTTATAATTTTATAAAGAGAGAATGGGAACTGGAGACTAAAAGAAGGGAGAATTTTTTATTTTTGGAATTGTTATCTTCAATATAATCTATTTTACATTGTTTCTACTTGTTTAAAGTATTTTCCAGCCTTACACATTAATCTAAATAAAACATCACAAAATGATGTGCTTGTGAAATGACCTAGAGTTGCAGGGAGGAAGCAGGCAGAAGAGGTAATAAGAATAAGAAAGAGGGGGCTGGAGTTGTGGCTCAGCAGTAGACCGCTCACCTAGCACATCTGAGGCCCTGGGTTTGATCTTCAGCACCACATAAAAATAAAATAAAGGCATTGTGTCCAAGTACAGCTAAAAAACAAAATATTTTTTAAAAAGGAAAAAATAAAAAATAAATAATTAAAATAAATAGTATTGGTGTCACATTTTTCAGGCTCAGGGGGCAGTACCAGGGACTGAACTCATGGGCACTCAACCACTGAGCCACATCCCCAGCCCTATTTTGTATTTTATTTAGAGACAGGGTCTCACTGAGTTGCTAGTGCCTCGCTAAGTAGCTGAGGCTGGCTTTGAACTTGCAATCCCCCTGCCTTAGTCTCAGAAGGGAGAAATTTACTTACATATTTTCTATATGGTTTCAAGTCTTCACCACATACAAATATACAACTATTATCAATATTATTACTTAAAAGATAACTTGCTTTACTGCAAACCAATAGCTCTGTCCCCTGCAAATACACTTATTATCAGAGTATGTTGTTTGTTTATAGAATCTTGTTCGACTTAAACCATTATTTTTATCACTCTAAGATTTTGTATGTTTTCTATGTTAAGTATTTGGGAGTGTTGTAGCTACAGTTCATAAATTTTTTTAATATTCATTTTATAGTTTTAGATGGACACAATATCTTTATTTTACACTTATGTGGTGCTGAGGTTCGAACCCAGGACCTCATGCATGTCAGGCGAGTACTGTACCACTGAGCCACAATCCCCAGCCCCAGCGAGAATCAAATAAATTTTTTAATATTTCAGTTTTTACTACTAAATAAAACATGAGGAAACACAATTACGAATCAAGTTATTTCTGCTGATGTATAATCAAACTCAACTCTTTGCAGGTTGGGGGTATAGTTCAGCAGTAGAGCAGTTGACTAGCATGCAGAAGGTCCTGGGTTTGATCCCCTGGAACCAGGGAAAAAAGGAAATAATGTCAACTAGTCAATGCCTTTCTTATTTTGTACTCTTTTATTAACACATATCAATTATAAAAATTAATCATTTTCATAAAATTAATCATAAAAATTAAACATTTCCATACATGGACATATCATGCATTGATCCTGCCTATCCTCCCTCTATCCTCACTTACTGTCCTCTCTTCTCCCTCCCCTGGTCCCTTTCCCAGTCTCTAACAGTCCCTCTCCAACTTTCAGGTCATCTTTTAGAATTTCTACATATGAGAGAAAATGTGATACTTGTCTTTCTGTGTCTGACTTATTTCACTCAACATAATGTCCTCCAGTTCCATCCATTTTCTTACAAATGATAGGATTTCATTCCTCTTCATGGCTTACCCTTGTACATTATACTTTATTTTCTTTCTGCATTAATCTGTTAACACCTAGTCAAATTTCAAATCTTAGCTACTGTGAACAGTGCCACAAAAAACATGGGCATACAGGTATCTCTTTGGTATGCTGATTTCATTTCCTTCAGGTACATACCCAGGAGTGAGATAGTTGGATCATACAGTAGTTCAATTTCTTGTTTTTTGAGAAAACTCCATATTGCTTCCATAGTAACTGTACTAATACACATTTCCATCAACAGTATATAAGTTCCCTTTTTCCACATCCTCCCAAGCATTTGTTATTATTATTTTTTTAATAATAGCCATTCTAACTGGGATGAAGTTGAATCTCAGTGTAGTTCTGATGTGTAATTCCTTGATGGCTGAGGATGTTGATCATTTTTTCTTATAATTATTGGCCATTTGTACTTCTTTTGAGAAGTATTTATTCAGGTCATTTGCCCATTTTTTTTTTGACAGGACTACTTTTGTTGTTGTTGTTGTTACATTTTTTTGAGTTATTTAAATATCCTGGATGTGAATCTTCTGTCACGTGAATATCTAGCAAGGATTTTCTCCCATTCTGTAGGCTGTCTCTTCACTCTGTCAATTGTTTCCTTAGCGGTACAGAAGCTTTTTAATTTAACATATCCCATTTATAAATTCTTCATTTTATTTCCTGAGCTGTTCAAGTCCTATGTAGGAAATCACTGCCCATTGCCAGTATCTTGAATTGTTTCTTCTGTTTTCTCCTAGTACTTTCAAAGTTTCAGGTCTTACATTAAGGTCTTGAATCCATATTGAGTTGATTTTCATACAGGCTAAGTAACAGAAGTCTATTTTCAATCTTCTAAATGTGGATATCCAAGTTTCCCAGAATCATTTGTTGAAGAGGCTGTGCTTTTTCCAAAGTGTGTTTTTGGGATCCTTATTGAGAATCATTTGGCTAAAGATGAATGCATTTATTTCTGGGTCCTCTATTCTGTTCCATTGGTACATGTATCTATTTTTATGCCAACATCATGCTGTTTTGTTATTATAGCTCTGTAATATGTTTTTGAAATCAAGTATTGTGAACCTCCAGCATGCTTTTTTTTAAGTATTGCTTTAGCTATTTGAGGTCTTTTATTGTTCCCTATAAATTTTAGGGTTTTTTTCTAGTTCTGTGAAGATCTTCAGTAGCTTTCTTTGAAAGTGTCTCCAATAAATAAAAATCTTTAATGCTAATCCTTGGTAAACATTTAAACGATTTATATAGTGTTATATCCCCTCAAACCAATGACTTGCTTTTAACAACAAAAAATTGGCTGATATTGACTTATTAATTGAAATTACTTATTATTTGAAATTTACTTATTATTTAAATATTTAGATATTTTTTCTGAAAGTTGGAGACACAAATAAGTCAACATGCATTGCTTTTTTAAAAAATAAAACCACAATACTTCTTAATTAAAATGGATTTTAATTCAACAATGAATTTTGGTTAAAACCTGATGACCACATGATCATGGTTATCATTACCAATGATGAGAGAGATTGACATCATGTGTCCCTTGATATGAACTATCACTTCTGTGATATTCCTGCAAAGAAAGCATGGCCTGAATCTGGCCATGAAGAAACATTGGGCATACTGAAGTTGACAGTCATCCTACAGAACATAAGCTCTGTACCATCTAAAATATGCAAGGATATGAAAGACTAATGAAATTGTCCCAACTGGAGAAGACCAAAAATTAAATGCAACATATAATCTTGGATAAGGTTGTGAACCAGAAAGGGAAAAGTGACAATATTGGCTGACTAGTGATATTTGAATGGACACATGTGGCTAGTATGGTAATGTACCTACATTGATTCTTAATTAGGAGGGTTGTATACTAGTTATTCAGGATAGTGACTTTGTTTTGGGTAAAAAAAAAAACTCTGGAGTGTTTAGGGGTGACTGGACAATATCTAGTTCTCAAAAGACTCAGAGAAAGACTAATAATAATGGACACACACAGAGAAGAGTGAATTATGGAGCAAATGAGGTAAAATGCTAACAATTGGGGCATCTAGGAGTTGTTTGTACTGACCTAGCCATTCTTTTGTAAGTCTAAAATTATTTCAAAATGAATTATTTTTAAAAATCTATTAAAATTCATAATTTATACAACTGATAAATTATCACTTCATGATATGATTTATCTTAATCTTCCACTAAAATATTGTTCCAATAGTAGAATTTGACTTGGTTTATCAAAATTTGAATTGCATGCATCTCTTCCCCAGCCCAGCCACTACCTTAAGTGAGGTAGCTCATATCAAGTCTTTTAAGGAAAAAAAGATACTTTCAGTATGCCCTATGAAGTTTGGATTTTTAAATACAGAGAGCCTAGACAATCTGTGTTGTTAAACCAAGTCATTTTTGCACCAAATATTGCCATCTGCTGGAAGCAACAAGCCATAACACATATTGCTCATCCGTAAGAAAACAGGAAATTATTTAAAAATCCTAAAGCACGTTTGAGAACAAAATGACAAATGCAAGAAAGATAACTGAGTGATGGAACCTATGTTTTAATATGTTCAAAATTAATAAATTATTCCTGGTCTTTACATCTCAGTGTTTAAAATCTTTTATAAGAGCAATTTTCATACAATCATGAAGTAAACAGGTCTCTAATGTTGGTAATAATGGAGACACAGCAGCAAAGGTAGAACAAAGACAAAACTTCTTGATCCATGACACAGTACCCCATGATGGGTCTCATTCAATGAACATTCATGCCGGGACTCAAAGAATAAAGCTGTTATGCGACTTGATCTTCTAGTCCAGTTGTTCTCAAGAGGGAGAGCAGCACCCCCTAGGGGGAATGAGAAGAAAGTGCATCCATGCTACTGGTATTTAGGGGCAGAGTAGACCTCAAGACGACTTATAGTACCCAGGAAGACCCACGCAATGGAGAATAGAGAATTGTACAATGTCCCATACCTTTTTCAAATACTCCACCCAACATTTATGCAGGTGAAAATTGCTTATGATGACCACCCCTAGATTCTCACTTCATTTTGTAAAGCATTTTTATGTGGTTTTAATGTACATTCATATTTTTCCCCCAGGAAGGAGCTATCATAGATTCTCACTTCATTTTATAAAGCATTTTTATGTGGTTTTAATGTACATTCATATTTTCCCCCAGGAAGGAACTATCATGTAAATTGAGAGAAAACAGTGCTACATTTGTATTGAAACTTCATCAAAATTGATTAACATTTCAGGAAATTATGGCATTATTGAGAAAAATGCAGTATTTGATCCACCATTGTATAATAATATGCTTATCTGTTGTTATATTTACAATAATTATATACATAGATGGAAGCATGTAAGAAATACATACTTAAGTGTATATTATTTTGCTAAAAGTTTTATTTCTACTTTGTATTCTAGTTAAGGTTTTATATTGATATTTTTTGAAACTGTATATATACAGGTTTCATTACCTATTAACTATTAGTATCATTTTAGAATCACAAAAGGAGAATAGTAAAACATTTTCTATTAAAAGGGACATCAATATGATAGATTTGAGAACTACTAATCCAGTTTAACTCCCTCATTTTATTATGGTGAAACTGAGGTCCAGAGGGTAAAATGAACATGCTAGGAATCATAGTATAAGTTTGAGTTGAGTCAGCTGCCAAATTTTCTAATTCCCAATTCAGTTATTGTCCATGATGTCTGAGAATTATAAGCATTTTTCTAGTAAAAACAATGCTATAGGGATGGGAGTGTAGCTCAGTGGTAAAGAATTTGCCTAACATGCACAAAGTCCTAGGTTTAATCCCCAACACCACACACACTCACAAACAAAATTTAAAAAAAAAAAAACCCACAATGTTTTAAATATAGGTAGGGTCCTAGGCCATCTCAGAAATATAGCATATATAACTCAAATGTGCAGATAAAATTAATGTCATTAGCCAGGCATAGTGGTGCACATCTGTAATCCCAGTGGCTTAGAAGGTTGAGACAGGAGGATAGCGAGTTCAAAGCCAGCCTCTGCAACTTAGTGAGGCCCTAAGCAACTCAGTGGGGCCCTAGGCAACTCAGCAAGACCCTGTCTCAAAACAAAAATTATAAAAAGGGCTAGAGATGTTACTCAGTGGTTAAGCACCCTAGGTTCAATCCCTGGTACCAAAAAAAAATTCATTAAAATGAAACTCAAAGCCTTTGGTTGGTGGTATAAAAATAGTAAGTTTTTAAAATAAGAGTATTATGAATAAAAATATCTTGAACTGGCATTCAATAATTCATAATAGGCACTCAATATTCATAACTCATAATAACTACTCAGTAAATTCATAAGATACTCAATTCATAATAGAAACTTAATAAATATTTGTCATAAAATGAATAAGAAAAAATCTTCATTCAAATGTAAATCTCCATGACTCATCCCGCCTTCTAAATGAGTATTATAAATTCCACATTTTACACCCATGTGAGAACATGCATCATTTTCTGAAAACATTAAAATGCATTCTCAATATGCTTAATTAAAAGGGAAAATAAAGCTTTTAAAACTAAAAAATTATTATATTATCTCTAAAATCCTCTGTGGCCATTATGTACCTGATCAGGGGCTCAGGCTCACAGTCTCAGCCAATTATCACAGGCTCTGAGTCCAAACAGCAATTTGCAAGTGGCTGTACTAAGTTGGTAGGGGAGGCAGGCACAGAGAACAGAAGCTATGATACAAGTGGCTGAGGACTTGAAGTTGATGTATGGCACTGACATCTGCAAGTAGTTCAATGTATGCACAGAATTTAGCTTCCAGACCATGACCCCACATCATCCTTGTGTCAGGATTACACCTGTTCCCTTCCCCACCTCACCTCCTGAATATCTTTGTGCACCAAGAGGCATGTGGAGAGTTTCCATAGTCTAAAGGAAGATGAGACAGCATGTTCACCCAAAGACCTAGAATCAATTCATGTCCCGGGATCTGGCACTGCATATGTGGATGTCTAGATCTGTGTCAATATGGCAGCCATTACCCACACATGACTATTCAGCACTTGAAATCTGATTGGTTCTGTGAGATGAACTCTAAACGTAAAATACACACCAAGATTTCTTGTATGGGAACAATATATTTCTGTATCTAAAAGAGTAGGATATAAGCCAGGCATGGGGGCCATCCCTGTAATCCCAGTGACTCAGGAAGCTGATGCAGGAGGATCACGAGTTCAAAGCCAGCCTCAGCAACTTTGTGAGGCCCTAAGCAACTCAGTGAGACCCTGTCTCTAAATAAAATACAAAATAGCTCTGAGAATGTGGCTCAGTGGTTAAGTACCCCTGAGTTCAATCCCCAGTACCCCCCCCCCAAAAAAAAGAGTAGGATATACACACTATACTTTCAATTAATAAATTTATTTCTCACAGGGATATGGGTTAGCAGTTCTGAAACTACACACATGCTAGGGTTGAACAAATAAGTCAATATTTCATATTTGATGATCCAGTTTTCTCACTTTCAGAGAAAGATGTTACAACTAAGCAAGAGGAAATGGCTAGAATGAATGCTGCAGTGCTACAGTCAAGAAATATCAGTATTAACTCATGTTTATTTACTTATTCACTTACTTATTTTTACTTTTCTTTTCATTAGCAATTAGCAAGGAATCTGTGTGATTTTACCTCTGTGAGAATAACCAATTTCCCCAACACTTATTCACCTACATTTTTAACACCCATTGATCCTATTAGCATAAATGGAACATACAATCAGAGGTTGAAAAACTAGTGCCTTTCAAATTCTATCACCGTCATTGAAACAATTCAGCAAATGATGATTAGGTATCTAGCTCATTGATGAAATCCTTCATAATACACAAGTCCACTGAAAGTTTGAGCTGTTATGGATTCAAAAGGATTTTGTGAGCTACTCTAAGATACAAAAACCATGTGTACACAGGACAGCCAATGTGGGATCTACATTAGAACACAGATACTTCATCATCAAATACATTTGTAAAATGGTGATTTAGACCCAGTTTCTTTCTTAGGACACTTAAACATTTTGTTAATGTGGTTTGTGAAGCTGAGAAAGAGGGCAGTAGAAAGTAGCATTTTCCAAATTTATTTACTAGTGTACTAGTAAATACACTTTGAGGAATATCAATGTGCTCCATTATCACTAGGTCCAAGAAGCATTTTTCAACCCAAGAAGAAAGAAAATTTAAAAAGAATACCACCAGAGATAATATGTGTCACTCTTCCTTGCATCATCCCCTCCAACTATGACAGCAACTTACTGATGTTTGGATAAAGAATATTGTGGCTTGGTATGTTCTCACTGCAAAATCAACTGCATGCATTCACAAAATAGTGTTATATAAGACATTTTTAAATAAACTACTCTGAGGTCTAGGAGAACCTGTGTCTTATGCATACCCCTGACTAGGCACTGAGCTTAGCATCTTATATTAGCTCATTTTACTCTGACAGCAATCATATAAGATGGATATTTTAGCCCCATTTTGCTTATTGGGAAATAGAGGCTCAAAGTAATTTGCTCAAATTCATGCAGCAAGTAAAGGGCACAGCTAGAATTCAAACTCAGATATGTCTGTCTTTTGCCAGTATAAATCTTCTGGAAGCTAAAGGCCTTCTAAGCCACTAGGATTAGCCATGACTGTTGAGGAATAAGGTGCTGAGACCTGACCCCAAATAGAACGATCCCCCAACTCCCTCACCCCCATCAGGCATGGATGCCTCTGAACTCCCACTTCAGCTCTTGTGTTAATTGCTTCCTGATTGTTAGATCATACCATGTAGGCTCCAGGTATCAAGCTGAACCTCAACATAGAGGAGTTTTCCCTTGGGTTTTTATTGTAAACAGAGGTATTCTTACATTTTCATTTTAATAGCTAATTGATAACTGATGAAAATATATAGGAGATTCAGCTGTTTGATCAACCTCTGAAAATATCTGAGACAATAATATTCTCAGTCACTGAGGAAAAACGTTTATAAAATTTCTTCAGGATGTATCTCATTCTGGATTACACTTTTAAATTTCATCCAAAGTTTAGAAGACTATATTATACTTTTGAACTAGTAAATTGCCTGTTTTTAATGATTATAGTTTAGGTAAAGTTGCAGAATTTAGGATAAAATAATCCTGTCCTCCAGCTACATGTCAAGGTATATGTAAATATTTCTAATGTTAGCAGTTCTCATTTTCTTTAAGTAACTCTGTGAGCAGAAAATAAAATAGACACTTAATATAGGAATCCAGAATGGTATAATAAGAAAACTATGAGTCTGAGAGCCAGACAAACCTGGATTTGAATGCCACTTCCCCCACTTGCTAGTCATGATCCTGAGAGATAACTGCTATAGGTTATACACAGGAACAAAAGCAAGGCCCCAGTCTAGAACTGCTTTCAGAATGAGACTGAGAAAATCATGTTATAATGGCTATCGGGAGCTGGGGATGTGGCTCAAGCGGCAGCGCGCTCGCCTGGCATGCGTGCGGCCCGGGTTCGATCCTCAGCACCACATACCAACAAAGATGTTGTGTCCGCCGAAAACTAAAAAATAAATATTAAAAATTCTCATTCTCTCTCTCTCTCTTCTCTTCTCTCTCTCTCTCTCTCTCTCTCTCTCTCTCTCTCTCTCTCTCTCTCTCCCTCTCCCTCTCCCTCTCCCTCTCCCTCTCCCTCTCCCTCTCTCTTTAAAAAAAAATGGCTATCGGGCCATCTACAGAAATGACACAAACCGAGAATAATTTGTAATTGAAAAGATCTGAGACCTAGTTTCAGATAAGGTAAAGAAGGTTTGGTCTCAGGTAACTATATTTGAAGCTATAAAAATAAGCCTTATGGATCTGGGGTTATAGGTCAGTGATAGAGCACTTGCATAGCATGCATGAGGCACTGGGGTTCAATCCTCAGCACCACATAAAAAATAAATAGATAGATAGATAGATAAATGGTATCAAAAAATAAGACTTATATGAAATTGAGTGAAATCAAAGCCAAATAAAAAATTATATGCAGGTACAGGGGTGGAGCTGGATATGAGGATTAACTTCTAATTCTACAACACAGTAAAATAACTATGGTTGACAACAATTAACTGAGTATTTCAAGATAGCTAGTAAAGATGATTTTGAATGTTTCAATGCAATGATGATAAATGTTTGAGGTGGTAGATATGTTAATTCTCCGATCTGATTATTACACATTATATACATGTCTTGAAATGTCACACTATACACCATAAATATGTACAAGTACTGCATCAATTAAACATAAAATAAAAATGATAAGTCTAAAAAAGACTAAAAAGGGATCTACCAAGTCATAAAAGTCTTTCCCTATAAAAAGAAAGCCTGAGAATCAATCTGTTGGTTAGGCATCTATAATACTGTCCAGAGCACCTGGCCCATGAACACAAATACCTGGTCCATGGGCAAGTGTAGCACAAGAGTGTCATGAATATCATCCTTTAATACTTCACTTCCCAGGCTGGGGTTGTGGCTCAGTGGCAGAGCACTTGCCTGGTATGTGTGAGGCACTGGGTTCAATCCTCAGCACCACATATCAATAAATAAAATAAAGGTCCATCAACATCTAAAAAAAAAAATACCTCTCTTCCCTACAGTTGAAAGAAATACCTCACTTCCTTTTGCTCTGGGGTCCTATTCTCACCAAAAAAAATCTTTCTATTTATTCTATTCTATTTATACTTGCTTTTTTATATTCCTTTATTACAGACAGATGTGCTACACAACTAACATGAATGATGTGCTCCATTAGGCATATATATTTCCCCATATAGATAAATTAGTATTCCGGTTTATACATGGGACTCTTAGAAACTTGGCTGGTATGAATCTGTCTCTTCAACATAGTCATTAGGCCTGGTAACTTTTCTAGAAAGAACTTGGTAATGTTATATCAAAATATAAATACCCTTTATCTAAATAACAATTTGTCTAGGTATTTAGCCCTTGGAGACAATTGTATAAGTTAAAAACACAAAAATCCATTCAAGTGTTGTTTATACTAATTAAAAATTAAAACTTGGGTTGTTTTCATCAATAGAGCACTAAATAAGCCAATTATAGCCTAGTTTATAAGTCAACAAAACTATAATATATAAAGAATACAAAGAAAAATGTGACTATGTTTATTTATATAGAAAGATATCAATAACATATACATTAAGTAAAAACAACACATGTAGTAGGTACTGTTTATACAAAGCTGTATACCTCTTAGCACCACATGCTTTATTTTCCCAGCACACTCTACAGAGTAGTATATTCCCATGAGTTCCTCCATGTCTATAAAGTTCTGCCTATTATAATCATCTCTGGAAAAGTCATCACAATGGTCTAACACAGTGAATACTTTTGAAGTCATTGTTATAATCTTGTTTAACCTAACATCACACAAAGTAACCTCATCATAAGTTCTTTTTAAAAATAGATTATACCTTTCAAAATACCAAACAAAAATAAATAACAAACTATGAAGCAACCAGTAAACAGAAAACATGGACATCAGAGAGTTAGTGGACTATTGATCAAAATGTTTATGGTATATCTACCTGTATCTACATCTGTATCCATTTATCTATATCATTTTATCAAAAACACACACTGGGAGCCAGGCACAGTGGTGTACGCTTGTAATCCCAGCAGCTTGGAAGGCTGAAATAGTAGGATCATGAGTTCAAAGCCAGCCTCAGCAAAAGCAAGGTGCTATGCAACTCAGTGAGACCCTGTCTCTAAATAAAATACAAAATAGGGTTGAAGATGTGGTTCGGTGTTTGAGTGCCCCTGAGTTCAATCCCCAATATCAAACACACACACACACACACACACACACACAATGGAGCTGGGCACAGTGGTGCATGCTTGTAATCCCAGCGGCTCAGGAGGCTGAAACAAGAGGATTGTGAGTTCAAAGCCAACCTCAATAACTTAGCAAGGAGCTAAACAACTCAGTGAGACCCTGTCTCTAAATAAAATACAAAATAGGGCTGGGGATATTGTTTAGTGGCCGAGTGCTCCTGAGTTCAACCCCCAGTACCCACCGCCCCCCCCCAAAAAAAACACACTGTCTTTATAAAAATATCCATTTATAAAAGAAAAATTCCAGGCATACAAACAATGAAGTATACTATATATTTAGAGCCAGTTCCACATCAGGCACCATGCTAAGGACTTTACATATTCTGAAAATGAATATTCAGCTGGGTATGGTGGCACATACCTGTAATCTCAGCATCTCAAAAGGCTGAGGCAGGAGGGTCACAAGTTCAAAGCCAGCCTCAACAATTTAGTAATGTCCTAAGCAACTTAGCAAGACCCTATCTCTAAATAAAATATAAAAGGTGCTGGGGGTATAGTTCAGCGGTTAAGTACCCCTGGGTTCAAACCCTAATTAAAAAAAAAAAAAAAACAGAGAGGATTCAATGACATGAGAAGAAACTAAGACTCATAGATCATGTGATTTACCTGAATCACACAGCTAGTAATAATGGCAAAGCCTCAATTTAAACAGCAGGTCACTATTAGTCCAATATATGTACTCTTTTCACAACACTCTCTCTTCCACAAGTCATTCCTCCTCTAAGGTCCCACTTGCACAGCCAGCCAGCCTGCCAATCCCAGGAAATGCCTCTGGTTTCCCACATACCTCATTCAAATCTCAATATGAAGTAAGAGAAAGTAAAGCAAATCTCAATACTTGAAAAAAAATCCTGGGGTTGGGAATATAGCTCAGTTGGTAGAGTGCTTGCCTCACATGCACAAGGCCCTGGGTTCAATCCCCAGCACCACAAAAAGAAGAAAAATTCCTTTTGTCTGTGGATAGAAAGAAAAAAAAAATTACTTCCATCAGCAAATGACTTCATTTTTCATCTTTCATCTCATTCCTCTTCAATATACATACACACACAAAGGTAGAATCCCTATTTTAGACCACTAGTCTTACAAATGGGCTGCTCAAGGCCATATAGGCCATTTTCAGAACTTTGGCTTTTATTCTAACTGAGAGAAGACATCAGAGGAAAAATCTTAGCAGAGTACTGACATGATCTGATGTTTTTAAAGGAATGTTCTGAATGCTGTGCTGAGAATGGAATGCCAGGAGATAAGAATGAGAGTGGGGAGACCAGCTAAGTTTTTTGCAATAATCCAGGTAGGGTAAAAAACAATGGCTGGACCAGGTGATAGAGATAAAGGTGGTAAAAGGTGGTAGATTCTGAGCATATTATGAAAGTGGAGCTCATCATCTGCCAAAGGATTGGACTGGATATGCTACATGAATAAGTAGGAATAAAGATGAATTAAGGGGCTGAGGCAGGAGGATCACAAATTCAAGACCAGTCTCAGCAACTTGGTCAGCAACTTTGGAGCTTGGATAAGTAGAAGGGTATAGTTGCCACTAACTGAAATAGGGAAGACAACAGAGTAGCACATCCAAGTGGACATGTCATGTAGACAGCTAGAGATCAAGACACAAGTCTAAAGATCTGAGAGTCATTGTGATAATGTTGTAACACAGGATAAGATCACAAAGCTGAGTATAAATAAATGGAAAAATTCAAAGACTGAGTTCAGGGCTCTCTCCTACATGAGAAGGTTGGAAAAGGAGAAAGACACCAAGAATTGATCAGTGAGATACAAGTCTGTAGATGTACATCAGTGGTAGAGCACCCTGAGTTCAAAATCCAGTGTCAAAAAAAAAAAAAAAAATAGGTGTAACTCCCTTCTACAACCTTGCATAGATTATTTAATTTTCTCAAAAATGAATTAAAATAGTCCTTGTCCTCAGAGGGCCTACATAAATTATCTTTATCATGATTCAATAAAAATCTGACCATATGAACACATAAGCTATTACTATGGGCAGTGTAGAAAAACAACTCTTAAAAAAATATTTTCTTGACATCTTCCCTTTCTGGGTCTAAGGATATGAGATGTGACCATAAAGCATGAAGCGGAATTTTCATATAGCTGGTGAGATTAGCTTCCTATATGATCACATTTTGTATGTCTATGACCTTTCTAATGAAAATGACTTCAAACGGGAACGACCATCTGAGTCAGAACTCATGGTTCGTCATCCTAAAATTCTTTTTCCAGTTATCAGAAGTGGCATACACCAAAATGCATGGGTAATCACCCTTGACAATAGAAAGGCATGTTCTGACTTCTCTTAGTAGCTATGCTTATTCCTGTTATTCATAAATATGCCCTCATCTTTTTAGTTCCTTTTTTTTTTAAAGAGTGAGAGAGGAGAGAGAGAGAGAGAGAGAGAGAGAGAGAGAGAGAGAGAATTTTTAATATTTATTTTTTAGTTCTCGGCGGACACAACATCTTTGTTGGTATGTGGTGCTGAGGATCGAACCCGGGCCGCACGCATGCCAGGCGAGCGCGCTACCGCTTGAGCCACATCCCCAGCCCCTAGTTCCTCTTTTATTTCCTATTTACAATACCTTGTAGAGATCAACAAGCTTCAAAAATTTTAACATTAGCTACTACTATGGATTGAATATGGTGTAATTGTGTTCCCCCAAAGATTCATGTAATTGGAGGCTTGATTCCCAGGGTGACAGTATTGGGAATTGCTGTGGAACTTTTTTAAGAGGTAAGTCCCAGTGGGACTTCCTAAGGTCATTGGAGTATGTCCTGAGTTCTTGCAAGAGGGTTGTTATAAAAGGACAAGCCTGGCCTCACCCAGTTCTCCCTGCTTACTGACTCACGATCTGATTGTTTGCTCTCATACAAACTCCCACCATGACTTGATGCCACCCATTACCCTCAGCAGAGGCCAAGCCAATCGGGATGCCCAACCCTGAACTTTAAAACTAAATAAACCTATAAACTAAATAAACCTCTTTTCTTCATATTTAGCCTGTTTCACATATTTCATCATAATAATGAAAAACCCACTAATACAACCAGAATATCCTTTTATTAAGGGAAAGCAGACTCTTAAAATGGTAGAATAGAGGAGGTTGCTTTCCTGGCTGTTCCATGGACTCAAACCAAGAAAGCAGACAGGCAGCTTCTCTGCAAGGTGGGTGAACAAAAAAAAAAAGTGGGGGGACTTTACTGGAATTTAAAACTGGACATTCAAAGCAGACTGAGGACATAGGAGGTTGGATATTATAAACTAACAAAGAAATCTCCAGTGGCTACTGTAACAGCAGGGCCAGAAGCTCCAGCCAGAGCAGTTCCTCCATGAGCAGAGTGGAGGGAAAGGAAATTAAAGGAACCTGCATTTTGAGAAGGCCCGAGGCATGTCTGGGTATGGAGCATTTAGAGACCAAGGACATTGCCCAACAAACCTGAAGGATCTGCTGCACGATATCTATATGTGGGGGGAAAAGCCACCATCTCTCCACACAGTATGCAGAGGACAAAGGAAGAAACCATTTTGCAGCTATAGTACGGGGGAGCCCATAATGGAGGAAGCCCATTCCTGGCAAATCTGAGTTTGGCCTGAAATACAGGCCCAACGAACACACGCTTCATGGCATAGAGTGTGCCTAAGTAACCAGGAGAAAATTAAATGTGGAGAGAGGTTTACACAAGGGATAACTGATCTCAGAAACCCAACCGGCTCTACCCCTCCCCCTCTAATCTGACCACTTGTAGGACTGGCTGGAAGAGATGCACCAGGCAGGGAAGGACAGGGGCATGAGAGATTCTTTAGAGACTGAATCCAAGACCAGGAATCATGGGGTCTGCAGGTGATGTAGGGAACTAAGAATTGACCTCCCCCACCACATGAGTGGAACCCAGGGGACATTCCTGGAATGCAGTCCTCCAACATGGATCAGCAAGTACTGATCTCTGGAGGTGCACTGATTTAAAATCTCCAGACCAACTGGCATTCAGTGAAGAGCCTGGCGCCCACATAAGCCTAAACCCTGCCTCCAGGAACCCCACCTACAGTGTTATATCTCTCACTCCAGCAATCCAGAGGATGAAGCATCACACTCTAGAAGACCCCACCCAAAATTGCTGAGAAGAGAAGCTGAGAATATTTTGAACTCCAATGGAAAGAATTCTTTAACTTTTCACTAAGACCTATTTTTAAAATTCTTTTTCTCTGTTTAATTGTGACCTTAATAGTACATGGACATTTATACATATTCATTTTTGGTTTTTTTCTCATTTCTAGCATTATTAAAGTTAGTTATTTTTCATGGATTAGTTTTTGGTGAACTAGGGTGTTTGATTAGTATATTTTAGTTTTGTATCCTTTTTTATTTTTAATTTTTTTAAAATTTTTACTTTATATATATTTTCTCTCCTGTTTCCTTTAATTCTCTCTTTTCTTCTGCTAACAGCCAATCTCTGTCATACTTTCTTTCACTCTTCCTTAAATATTTTTCTTTTGTCTTCTCTCCTCTTTCCTTATAATAATCATATCCTACATCACTTCTGTTCTCTCCCTGTCCAACATTTGAAAATGTAAACCCTTTTGCAAAATTCCTGGGTTTTTGTTTGTTTGTTTGTTTGTTTGTTTGTTTGTTTTTATGTGGTGCTGGGGATCAAACCCAAGGACTCATACGTGCAAGGCAAGTGCTCTACCACTGAGCAAACTTGGTATTTTTATTATATGCATAAGTGATAGCATCATTTTTGTTTATTGTGGTAATTAACATTGTAGACATCATAGAAGGAACTACTTGGTTTAATGATGTATATTGTTTGCATTGGTTGGTGTTATTATTTGTGTCCACTTAAATATTGAGGTTTAGGAAACCTTCAGGGACACTATAAATCCACAGGTAGAAACTCTACTGTCTCAGATCCATACCGTTAGATGGGTAGACACACATACAACATGGAAAAGCAAGGAAACAAATTGCCCCCAAACAAACCAAGATATTTCAATAACAGAATCTATCTGTACCACAATGGAAAAAATGTCAGAGAAGGAGTTTAAAGTGTACATAGTCAAACTGATCTGCAAAGTAAAGGACAGTATAACAAATAAAATCAGAGAGAAAATATAGGAAATGAAAGATCACTTCAATAGATGGGCATGGTGGCACATGCCTATAATCCCAGTGGCTCGGGAGGCTGAGGTAGGAGAATCACGAGTTCAAAGCCAGCCTCAGCAAAAGACAGGCACTAAGCAACTCAGTGAGACCCTGTCTCTAAATAAAATAAAAAAAAAAAAAATAGGGCTGGGGATGGGGCTCAGTAGTCGAGTGCCCCTGAGTTCAATCCCCAGTACATCCCCCCCCAAAAAAAAGGAAAAGAAAGATCACTTCAATAAAGAGGCAGATTTTTTTTTGGGGGGGGGAGAAACAAGCAGGAATCCTTGAAGTGAAGGAAACAATAAACCAAATTTAAAATTCAATAGAAAGCATCACCAACAGACTTGTAAGACAGAACCGCAGGCAATGAAGACAAAACATATAATCTTGAAAAAAAAGTTTACCACAGACAGATGTTAAGAAACCATGAACAGGGCTGGGGATGTGGCTCAAGCGGTAGCGCGCTCGCATGGCATGCATGCGGCCCGGGTTCGATCCTCAGCACCACATACCAACAAAGATGTTGTGTCCGCCGAAAACTAAAAAAAATAAATATTAAAACTCTCTCTCAAAAAAAAATTAAAAAAAAGAAACCATGAACAGAACTTTCAAGAACCGTGGGATAATATAAAAAAAATTTAAGATTTTTCAGAATAGATGAAGACACAAACAAAAAAACCAAAGGAATGCACAATCCTTTCAATGAAATAATATCTGAAAATTTCTCAAATCTAAATAATGAAATGGAAAATAAAATACAGAAGGCTTATAGGATCCCAAATATACAAAATTACAACATACCCATACCAAGGCACATTATAATAAAAATGTCTAACATACCGAATAAAGATAGAATTTTAAAGCCTTCGAGAGAAAAATATCAGATTATGTATAGGGGCAAAACAATTCGAATCTCAGCTGATTTCTCAACCCAGACCTTCAAAGCTAGGAGGTCCTAGAATAACATGTACCAAGCTCTAAAAGAAAATGGATTCCAACCAAAAATCCTATATGCAGCAAAATTAAGCTTCAAATTTGAAGATGAAATAAAACCTTCCATGAAAAACAAAAGTTAAAAGAATTTGCAACTAGAATGCCTGCAATACAGAATATTCTCAACAAAATATTCCATGAAAATAAAGTGGAAAAAATAAAAAACAGCAAAGGGAGGAAATACACTAAAGGAATAGTCAATCAAAAGAGAAACTAGGGCTGGGGCCGTAGCTCAGTCATAAGAGTGTTTGCCTATCATGTGTGAGGCATTGGGTTTGATTCTCAGCACCACATATAAATAAATAAATAAATAAATAAAGGCATCCTGTCAAATGGTGGTTCCATTCCCAGCTTTCCAAGGAATCTCCATACTGCTTTCCATATTGGCTGAACCAATTTGCAGTCCCACCAGCAATGTAGGAGTGTGCCTTTTTCCCCTCATCCTCACCAACACTTATTGTTGTTTCTATGCCTAATAGCTACCATTCTGACTGGAGTGAGGTGAAATCTTAGAGTAGTTTTGATTTGCATTTCTCTAATTGCTAGGGATGTTGAACATTTTTTCATATATTTATTGATTAATTGTTCATCATCTTCTCAGAAGTGTCTCTTCAGGTCCTTGGCCCAGTTATCCCTCTCCTTGGTCTATACCCAAAGGACTTAAAAACAGCATATTACATGGACACAGCCACATCAATGTTTATAGCAGCACAATTCACAATAGCTAAACTGTGGACCCAACGTAGATGCCCTTCAGTAGATGAATGGATAAAAAAATGTGGCATATATACACAATGGAATTTTACTCAGCAATAAAAGAGAATAAAATCATGACATTTGCAGGTAAATGGATGGAGTTAGAGAAGATAATGATAAGTGAAGTTAGCCAATCCCAAAAAAACAAATGCCGAATGTTTTCATTGATGTAAGAGGCTAATTCATAGTGGGATAGGGAGAGGGAGTATGGGAAGAATAGACAGGACTCTAGATAGGGCAGAGGGGTTGGAAGGGAAGGGAGGGGGCATGGGGTAATTAATGATGGTGGAATGTGATGGTCATTATTATCCAAAGTACAGGTATGAAGACATAAATTGGTGTGAATATACTATGTTTGCAACCAGAGATATGAAAAATTGTGCTCTATATATGTAATAAGAACTGTAATGCATTCTGCTGTCATATATAAATTTTAAAAAAAGAAAAAAAATTTAAAAAGCATTGTGTCCATCTACAACTAAAAATATTTTAAAAAGAGAAATTATTTCAAATTATAAAGTAGAAATATGCCCAAATGACTGGGAATATAAATCATATCTCAATAATAACCTTGAACAATAAGGGCCTAAACCCATCAATCAAAAGACACAGACTGGAGGATTGGATTAAAAAACAAGACCCAATAATATGCTATGTCCAAGAGACTCACCTCATAAGCAAAACTACCCAAGACTGAACTTGAAAGAATGGGGGAAAATGCGTCACTCACATGGATTACGTAACCAGGAAGGGGTTTTCATCCTCATATCAGATAAAATGGACTTCAAGGCAAAGTTAATCAGAAGGGACAAAGAAGGACACTTCATACGGCTTAAGGGAGTCATATGTCAAAAATATATAACAATTGAAAATATTTATGTCCCAAACAATGGAGCATCCGAGTACATAAAACAAACCCTTGTCAATTTCAAGAATCAAATAGACCACAACACAATAATACTGGGTGACTTTAACTAAATGCCTCCGTTACCACTGGATAGATTTTCCAAATAAAAACTAAATTTAAAAAAGCTCTAAAAGTAAAAGATACAATTGATAACTTAGACTTAACAGGCATATATAGAATATTTCATCCACCAATGACTGAATACACTTTCTTTTCAGCAGACATGGATCCTTCTCTAATATAGACCACATTATATAAGCTATCACGTATGTTGGCATACAATTGTAATATTACTTTAATATAATTTTAGCACCTGTAGGGTTATTTTGATCACTCCCTTTCCATTGATATTAATTTTTGTATTCTTTTTTTAATTTTTTTTAGTATTTATTTTTTAGTTGTAGTTGAACACAATACCTTCACTTTACTTATTTATTTTTATGTGGTGCTGGGGATTGAACCCAGGGCCTTGCACGTGCTAGGTGAGCATTCTACTGCTGAGCCACAACCCAAGCCCCTATATTCTTGTTTTTTATATTGATTAGACTTATTTGATTTTTATCAAATTGTAGCTATATTATTTCTTATTCTATTTCATATTTTGCTCCTACTCTTATTTTTCCTCCCTGCTAGATAATTTGAAAATAATTTGTTATTCTAACTTCTTTCTGATACAAGTACTTTAAGTTATTTTCATCCCAGAGATCCTGATATTTGAAGCTTTTACTATCACTTAGTTCAAAGCACCTTTTATTTACTTTTCTTGTGCTTTCTCCCTTGACCTCTGAGATATTTATAAGTGTGCCAATTAATTTTGAAATAGTTGACATGTGGGGATGGGATTCTATATATCTTAAGGTGATTGATCTCTAATATAATAAATCATGTAGGAAACAGTTTGCATAATTTTGAATCTAAAAAAGTAATGAAAATGTTTTTTATATTGATTGTATTGGTTACATACATGTCAAAACTGATCAACTTGCCTACTTCAAATATGTGTATTTTATTGTACTTCAATTTTACCTTAAAAAAGCTATGGGGAAAAAAAGAAAAAAAAAAGAATCCTTAGGAAAAAAAATAATGACATGAAAAAATAAAGGAGAACAATTTGGAAATCACTATACATCAGGGAAATTCAGGTCAAAACCACAATGAGCCAGGCACAGTGGCACATGCCTGTAATCCCAGTGGTTTGGGAGGCTGAGGCAGAAGGATTGCAAGTTTAAAGCCAGTCTCAGAAACATCGAGGTGCTAAGCAACTCAGTGAGACCCTGTCTCTCAATAAAATATAAAATAGGACTGGAGATGTGACTCAGTGGTTGAGTGTCCCTGAGTTTAAACCCCAATAGCCAAAAAAAATTTTTAAAAACACATTGAAATATCAACTCATACTTGTTATCATAAAGACAAAAATACCAAGTGTAGGTGAAAAAGAGGGAACACTCATACATTATTGGTGGGAAGGTAGATTACTATGGCCATTATGGAAAACAGTGTAGAAGAGCTGGGGATATAGCTCAGTTGGTAGAATCTTGCCTCACATGCACAAGGCCCTGGGTTCAGTCCCCAGCAACACACACACACACACACAAAAAAAAAAAAAAAAAAAAAAAAAAACAGCGGGAAGTTTTCTCAAAAAGCTAAAAATAGAACTACCATATGGTGCAGCCAAACCACTTCTAGATATGTATCTGAAGGAAATGAAATCAAATCAATGTCAAAAGATATCAATCCTCATATATTCATGTGGCATATTCATAATGATGAAGATATGGGAACACCCTAAGTGTGTATTGAGAGATGAATGGATTAAAAATATTGTATATATGCACCATAACATACTATTCACCCTCTAAAAAGGAGATCTTGCCATTAGCAATAGCATGGGTGAAACTGGCAGGCACTGTTCTAAGTGAAATAAGCCATACAGAGAAAGAAAAATACTGCATGAACTCACTCATATCTGAAATCTAAAAAGAGCTGAATACATAAAAACAAAACAGTGTAGACTAGGGATGGGGAGGGGGAGGAAAAGGAGATATGTTAGTCAAAGGGTAGAAAATTGAAATTACATAGGATGAATAAGTCTAGGAATATAATGTACAGAATGACTCTAGTTAATAATATGGTATTGCACACTGAAAAATTTGCTGAAATAGTATATTTTAGGTGCTATTCACACAAAAAGTAAAGGTAACCATGTGAAGCTATGGGTATGTTATTTTGCTTGACTGTGGGAATCATTTCACTTTGTATATGTCTATAAAAACATCATTTTTGGAGGCTGAGGGTATAGCTTAGTGGTGGATCATTTGCTTTGCATACATAAGGCCCTGGGGGTAATCCACCAAAAATCTATGTCATGACCCTTAAATGTATATAATTTTTACAGTTTTCCTGAAAAAAAGAAACCAAGTCATGCCATAAAAAATGTAAAGTACTAATTTTCTTAACCATTTAGGGCCTGTTTATCCAATGAAAGCTATAGATATTTTTCTCCAGAAAAATACACACAAATAAACTTTTCCAGGGTTGATGCATTAGAGTCCACATTTTAAAACTCCTAATACTGCTTTCTAATTTTACAGATGAAGGAATTAGGATACCAAGAAATCAAGTTAAAATATCCATGGTTAAAAACTTGGCACAATACATCCATTAACTATTCTTTTCCTTGGTTAATTAGCTGTTACAAATGGAATAACCTTGGCTAAAGTAAAATAGGTGGTAAACCTAAAAACAATAAAGCCTGATTCATTTCTGTGTACTCAGAATTGACTTTCTCCTTTAGCATATTTAACATAGTGTCAAGAAACAATTCCCTCCATTCTGATACTTCAGGTTTTAACATACTTGGCCAATAATGAATCGTGATTTTATACATTGTGTAATATATTCCCCTTTTACTTTCTAAATGCAGAGAACTACCTTTTTTTTTTTTTTTTTTGGTACTAGGGATTGGACCCGGGATGCTTTACCACTGAGACCTGTCCCCAGCCCTTTTTATATTTTATTTAGAGATAGGGCCTTGCTAAGATGCTTAGGGCCTTGCTAAGTTGCTGAAGTTGGCTTTGAACTCAAAATTCTCCTGCCTCAGCCTCCTGAGCTGCAGGGCTTATAGACGTGCATGACCACGCCCAGCAAATGTTTGATTTTTCAAAATATATATCTAAAATATAACCTTATAAGGACAAGTGAAAATTCTAGTTGAGAATTTTTACATTTTAAATTAATTTTTAAATCATTGGAGATCATTTAAAAGAAACTGTAATTACCTTTTGGGGTCAAATCTAGCAGTAACCTGTGTTGCAATACCCCAATATGTATCACTTTTCCTGTGATATGCAATAGTAATGTCAATATGGTTGAAAAGGTTTATTCTTTTTGTTAAGTTCAGACTACTAAAAGATAAATAAATTTTTAAACTTGAGCTTTTCCTAGAAATTAAAAAATTAAATCTGATTATCAAATAAAATTAAATACACTAGTTCTAAGAAAACTGAGCTATAAATTAAGCATACAGAAGAAGAAATGTGTCTTTATAAGATTAAAACTGCATATGGGTATGGTGGCACACACCTGCAATCCCAGCAATTTGGGAGGCAGAGGCAGGAAGATCACAACTTCAAAGTCAGCCCTGGCACTTAGCAAGGCCCTAAGCAAGTTAGTGAGAGCCTGCCTCAAAATAAAGAACGAAAAAAGAATGGATATGTAACTCAGTGGTAAAGTACCCCTGGGTTCAATCTCCTGTACCTCCCCCCAAAAAAGAAAAAACACCAACAACAAAATACTGGGGCTAGGAATATAGCTCAGTTGATAGAGTGCTTGCCTCACATGCACAAAGCCTTGAACCAAAAAAAAAAAAGCAAAAAGGCCTGGCGCCACCAGCAAGAGATGCAGACTAGGCAGCTTGAGGCTCCCACCTGCAGGCACCTGAGCCTGCAGGGTACAAACAAGCTTGAGCCAACACCTGCTCTGAGGCTCTTCCTCCAGGCCATGCCTCTGATCCACCAAGGCTGAGGCAGGCAGACTGCAAGTTCAGGCCAGCCTTATTTAAAAAAAAAAAAAATACTGAAGCTATGAGCATTTGACCTAAAATTAAGAATTAAGGGCTAAATGTGGTGGCACATGCCTGTAATCCCAGCAACTCAGGAGGCTGAGACAGGAGGATTATGAGTTTAAAGCAGCCTCAGCAATTTATTGAGGCACTTAGAAACTCAGTGAGACCCAGTCTCTAAATAAAATATAAAAAAGGGCTGGGAATGTGCCTCAGTGGTCAAGTGCACCTGAGTTCAATCCCCAGAACCAAAAAAAAAAAAAAAAAAAATATTTAAGGTGCTACAATTCATAGTAGCTAAGCTATGGAGTCAAGCTAGGTGACTTCAACAGATGCATGGATAAAGAAAATGTGATGTGGGGCTGGGGCTGTGGCTGAGTGGTGGAGTGCTTGCCTAGCATGCGTGAGGCACTAGGTTAGATCCTCAGCACCACATAAAAATAAAATAATAAGATAAAGATATTGTGCCCACCTATAAGTAAAAAATAAATATTTTTTAAATGTTTATTTTTTAGTTTTAGGTGAACGCAATATTTTTATTTTATTTTTTATGTGGTGCTGAGGATCGAACGCAGTGCCTCACGCATGCCAAGTGAGCGTGCTACCACTTGAGCCACATCCCAAGCCCCAAAAATAAATATTTTTTTAAAAAGAAAGAAAATGTAGTGTGTGTGTGTATATATATATATATATATATATATATACACACACAGACACACACACACATAATGGAGTATTACTCAGCCATTAAAAAGAATGACTTTGGGGCCAAGGTTGTGGCTCAGTGGTAGAGTTCTTGCCTAGCATGCGTGAGGTACTGGGTTCGATCCCCAGCACCACATTAAAATAAACAAATAAAATAAAGGTATTATGTCCATCTACAACTAAATATATATAAATATATATATATATTTATATATAAATATATATAAATATAAATATATATAAATATATATTTATATATAAGTATATATAAATATAAATATATATATATGAATGACTTTATGACATTTGCCAGTAAATGGATGTATCTGGAGACTTATCATGCTAAGTGAAATAAACAAACCCCCAAAACCAAATGTCTAATATTTTCACTGATATGTGGAAGCTAACTGACAATGAGGAGTGGGTGAAGAATAAAAGTTCAGGAGATTAGACAAAGGGAAATAAAGAGAAGGAAGAGGGGATAGGAAAAGGAAAGACATTGAAATGAATGTGACATAAGTATCCTACGTACATATATGAATACACCACAGTGTAGATCAATTAAAATGAATCAATTAAAGGGACTGGGGTTGGGGCTCAGTGGAGTGCTCACCTAGCATGTGCAAGGTGCTGGGTTCGATCCTCAGCACCACATAAAAATAAATAAATAAAATGAAGGTATTGTGTTCAACTACAACTAAAAAGTGAAATTTTTTTTTAAAAAGAACCAATTAAAAAAGAATTAAGGTGCTAGTTAACTGTGTAATTGTCATCTTCTTTTTTTGTGTGTGTGCCACAGATTAAACTCAGGCGCTAGCATATGTTAGACCAGTGCTCTACCACTGAGCTACATCCCCAGGTCCTTTTAGTTTGAGACAGTGTCACTAGTGAAACCTGCAATCCTCCTGCCTCAGCCTCCCAAGTCACTGGAATTACAGGCATACACTACCGCACCCAACAACTCTATAAATAGTTGTTATAAAAGAATATTGCAAGACTGTATTGTATTATACTGCATTTTTTTCTGTGTTTTAAACACAGGAAACTGTGAAGTAATGTAAATTAAAGTGTTATCAGTCTACAGGGTTTAAACGTATCAAGAGTCTGAGTTTCTAGGTCTCTAATGTACAGCATGTGGAATATAGTTAATAATATCGTATAAACTGAAAATTTGCTAAAATAGTAGATTTTACATGCTGTTACTTCCTCTTACCCTCCCCCCACATCCACAAAGGGTAATTTTGGAAAGTGATGGAAATGTAAATTTTAGTGTGTAATCATTTCACTCTGTGTATCAAAACATCACATATACAGTAAAAAATAGAATTTGACTTTTATCCATAATAGCACAAGAAAAAGAGGATATGTTTCAGAGTGTTAATAGGGTACTTTCTGGGTGCTAAGATTATAATCAATCATTTTTCTGTTTTTTCTTTTTTTTATAATTTCCAAATTTTCTATCATGAGGATATATGTACCTTTATAATTAGAAGTATCAACAGAAGAAAAGAAAGTGAATCTAACTCTCATTACTAGCCAAGTATTCATCAGTTCACACCCTAATAGTCTGGTGAGGCCTGAGCTTGTATGACAAGCTCCGAGGTGATGCCAGTGCTCCTGATCCCACACTACACTTTGAAAGCCACTGCTCTAGTCCAGAAGAAAGAACACTCTTGACTATTTTTCTTTTCTTTTTCTTTTTTTTTTTTTTTTTTTTTTGTGGTGCTGGGGATTGAACCCAGGGCCTTGTGCATGCAAGGCAAGTACTCTACCAACAGAGCTATATCCCCAGCCCTTGACTACTCTTTTTTGACAGGAGTGGTCAGGGGAGAGTGAACAACTATTTTCCATAGTGATTTGGGGGCAGTTTTGAAATAAAAGTTATTCTGGGTTAGATTGTGTCCCCTAAAAAGATACACTGAAGTTGAAAGCTCCCTGTAACTCTGAATGTGACCTGATTTTGGAAAATGGTGTCTGCAGATACAAACATGTTACAAATAGGCCATTAGGGTGAGCCCTAATCACAACAGGTGTCTTTATAAGAGAAGGAAAACACAAGGAGATTTGGGGTGAAAATGGGAGTTCAAAGCACAATTTGAGTCTAATGTATGAAAGATGATATATCATGAACTATGTAATGCGATAAATAATCAAAAAAAAATGGTATCGTTTTAAGGAAAAAAAAAAAAAAAGAAAACACAAGGAGAATGCCTAATGACGCAAAGGCAGAGATTGAAGTGATATGGATACAAACCAAAGAATGTCAAAGGCTGCTGGTTGCTGACAGAAGCTACAGAATCTTCCTCAGAGCCTTCAGTAGGAACCAACTGTGCCAACACCTTGATTTCAGACTTTTAATTCTAGAACTATGAGAGAATAAATTTCTGTTGTTTCAAAGCTATGCAATCTGTGGTACTTTGTTATGGCAGCCCTTGCAAACTTATACAAGGGTTAAGAATATAAACTTTGCAATCAGACAGCCTTTTGCTAGCTGTATGATCACAAATAAGTAGTTTATGCATTTGCTTTATATAGATTTGCCTATCCTCAGTTTAAGCCTCAGTTTCTTCATTTTGAAAAGGAAGATGGCTGGGTATAATGGGGCCCGCCTATAATCCCAGAGATTTGGGGAACTGAGGCAGGAGGATCACAAGTTTGAGGCCAGCCTGGGCAATTTAGTAAGACCCTGTCTCAAAAGAAAAAAACAAAAAAAGGCTGGAAATGTAGTTCAGTGGTAGAGCACCTCTAAATACATAAATAAATAGGTAGGTACACAATAATTGGATTTTCAGAGGATTACTGAGAAGATTAAATAGCATAATGTATGTAAAGTTCTTGGCATAGGGAGCCTTCAATAAATGTTAGCTATATGTCACTGAGGCCTTTAATCCACAGAAAATGAGTACAAATGAGCCTTGTCAATTATTATGTTAAGTAATCTACATGTGGAAATCAGTCCAAGATGAAGAATTTTGGCTATACAAATCCTAGAATTGAGGGTAGTGGCCCTGAAGGAATTTTTGAGATCATTTAATGAAACAATGATAAAGAAGGGGGTAAGAGCAACCTTATGGGAGTGTATCAGAATCAGCTTGGGGTTCAGGGGAAACACTGCTCACTAAAGCACTGTCTATAATTGCAAAATCAGAGAAATAGCCAAAAATACATCAATTGAGTAAAATAAATTATGGTATTACCAAACAGATATAAAATGCAAGTAGTAGATTTGCATGTATTTATATGGAAATATGTCCATTATATATACCAGAGAGTTTTGTTTTGTTTTTTTGGTACTGGGGATTGAACTCAGGGACACTCAACCACTGAGCCATACCCCAGCCCTATTTTGTATTTTATTTCAAGACAGTCTCACTGACTTGCTTAGCACTTCGCTTTGAACTCACAATCCTCCAACCTCAGCCTCCCAAGCTGCTAGGATTACAGGCATGTGCCACTGCTCCCAGCTTACAAAGTTTTTTATAAGCACAGCATAATTGGTGTGGTGGTATATGCCTGTATTTCCAGCATTTTGGTAAGCCGAGGCAGGAGGATGACAAGTCCATGGCCAGCCGTGGCAACTTAGTGATACCCCATTCTCAAAACAAAAAATAAAAAAGGTCTTGGAATGTAGTTTAGCAGTAGAGTGCCCCTGGGTTCTTTCCCCAGTACCAAAAACAACACAAAACAAAAAACAACACAGCATGGTGGTTAAGGATATAGACTCCCCTACTAGATTCAAAGCTCAGCTCAGGTATATCCTATACTAGTATGTGAGACCTTGACCATGTCTCTCAGTGTCTCACTTTTCTTACCTATAATATATACATCATAACAATACTTATCTTACAGGGTGCTATGAGGATTAAATCAAATGGTGAAAAGTATTTCAACCACTGTTTGACATAAAGTAAGTAATTGATATAATAGGTAGAGTTAACAAGACCCTTCAAGATCAGAATCCCACCTATCTCTCCAGACTCATCTCCCACCACAGCCTTTTACTTCTAACCCTCTAAATTACTAAAGAGAATCCTTTGTTCTATGATTTCAAAACACTCAGCTCATTATCTCTGTTGCCATGTTTATCAAATGGTAGTTCATATATTTATATGTTTAAACCCCCTAGTAAATTGTATTTCCAATAGATCATAAGGCTAGGAACTTTGGCCCATTTAGTTATTTACTCACTGACTCACTCATTCAACAATATTTTTTAACTTCTACTATGTGCCAAGAACTTCTTAGCTGTATATACAGAGTTGAGATCCTGTAGGTGCTCAAAAATATAAGACATAGTTTTATTAGATAGATGATCAGCCCTGAGCAGGTGGGTTGAAGGAGGACATTAACAGGAGATAACTTACAGGGGGGATATCAAACATACACATCAGGGCTGGGGCTATAGCGCAGTTGGTAGAGTGCTTGCCTTGCATGCACAAGGCCCTGGGTTCAATGCCTAGCCCTACACACACACACACACACACACACACACACACACTATATATATATATATATCTAAGTCACAGGACTGGGAATCACTGGAAATATTATCAAAGCAGGCAAACATCTGGAAAACAGGAATTGTTATGTTGAACCTCTCCCAAATATAGTTAATTATAACTCCTTAAGGATCTCTTGTGACCAGTTCATCACGACCCTCGCATATTGATCACAAAGGAGAATATGAGAGAATAAGAATCCCTTTGTTCTTACAAAGGGATCCAAAACCCTTAAAAGCCCAGACTCTATAAGAAATACACCATTCTTTGTCCACTCAGTCCCCACACTGTGTGTTTTTATCCTTTGTCCTGCCTAAAATGCCTGTTACTCTGTGCAATTTTCTTGAAATTCTTCCTGCAGGATCACAAGGCCCTGTCACTGCAATCCCCAGAGTCACTTCTAGTCCATGGGACCAGCTCTACAATAGTCTGATAGAGAACAGAATTTGCATTGAAAAACACTAGGCTAGAATTGAGTTTTTGTCATACACAATCTTTTGAATATCAATCTTTTGGGAACTTGTTTTTTTAGCTATATAAAATTGAAACATGTAACTCATAACCTGGCACAGGACAAATAGGCCATTAAATGTTAATTTCCTGCCTACTAGGTATTAAAATTATGTTTTAAAACTAACAAATTTTCAAGTCAGGTGTGGTGGAACAAGACTGGAATCCCAGGGATTCAAGAGACCAAAGCAGGAGGATCACAAGTTCAAGGCCAGCCTCAGCAACTTAGCAAAACTCTGTCTCAAAATAAAATTTTTAAAAGGGCTTGGGGGGATGGGGATATAGCTCAGTTGGTAGAGTGTTTGCCTCACATGCACAAGGCCATGGGTTCAATCCCCAGCACCACAAAAAATAAATAAATTTAAAAAAATAAATAAAAGGGCTGGGGATGTATAGCTCACTGGTCTAGCACTTGCCTAACATTCATGAGACCCTGAGGTCAATACTTAGCACCTGAAAAAAAAAAAAAAAAACTTTAACAAATTTCCAATTCCAATCTTATTTGGACTGCTAAAAACTACAAATGCTAAATAAAACATAACACACATCTCCATAAAAGCAACATGAGCTGTTGGGAAATTAAATAATTATCATGCCAATTTCTAAGGAAAAGCAGGAAGCCATAGAGGACAGCTGGTTAAGGTGCATTGATTTTCCCCACTGCCCTGAGGACACCTGCTGATGGGAGAAATTTAGGCTTCAGTTTGTGTTGCCTCATGGAATAAGGAGATACATTTGTACTCATTTTCTAAGGACTTAAAGCCTGGGTCACTGGGATGGAGATGTGGCTCAAGCGGTAGCGCGCTCACCTGGCATGCGTGCGGCCCGGGTTCAATCCTCAGCACCACATACAAACAAAGATGTTGTGTCCACGGAAAACTAAAAAAAAATATATTAAAAAAAAAGTCTGGGTCACATATTAGCCAGCATTTATTGAAGGCTCCCTATGCCAAGCACTTTACTAAGTACTTTACATACTTTACATACATTATTCTATTTAATCCTCATCCAGGGCCTTCCCAGATGAGAAGGGTAATTTGAGACCCTCTGCATTTGAAACTGAAACCATCCACCCCTGCCAAAAGGTAAAACAGAAGTAAATGTGCTCCATGCATCCAAAGGACCATAGGAAGACTGCCAGGATGCTACACAGAACAAGGGGAGAAAAGGGAAAGAAAAAGAACTCTACCCTTGAAAAGTTGTGCCTACAGCCCAGCCCTAACATTGATTTTCTTTTTTTTTTTAAAGAGAGAGTGGGGGGGGGGGCGGAGAGAGAGAGAGAGAATTTTTAATATTTATTTTTTAGTTCTCGGCGGACACATCATCTTTGTTGGTATGTGGTGCTGAGGATCGAACCTGGGCCGCACGCATGCCAGGCGAGCGTGCTACCGCTTGAGCCACATCCCCAGCCCCTAACATTGATTTTCAAAGCCAGGTCCTAAGTAACTTAGCAAGACACTATCTCAAAATTGAAGCACATGAAGAATAAGCCCTAGGGTATTTTCCCTATCTGCAGCCGTTCCCCCACCCACCTTCCTGTCACATTAGCAGGGAGTCCTCTGTGGTAAATTGGAGCTTTTGTCATTTATAGTGAACTGACACCAGACCCCCATCTGACTGAAAGAGCTGACTCCAGTACAATAGGTCCCAGGAACTTCCCTATCTACCCTCCTGTCCTACTCTAAATGATCCTGCCAAACCAACTCATCCCATGACCTGGCTCTGCTGAATTCTATAAAACCCAGACCCTTGTTGTAGCCCACCACTATTTTCTCCCTCAAAAATTTGCCCCTCCATTGCTTAATAAAGCATTACCGATCTGTCAAGGTCTGTCCCCATTTCAGTTAGTTTTGCTTGCAAAAATAAAAACAAAATGAAAAAGGGCTGGGGATGTGGCTCAGTGGTAAAGCATCCCTGGGATCAATTCCAGACACCTAAAAAAATTATGTATAATTGTAATGTACCAATAAAAAGGAGTTAAGAATAAACAAACAAAAGAATTAAAGGCAGCATACTATATGGAAGGATAGGCAAATCTATATAAAGCAAATGCATACAAAGAGGAAGCAAGGGAGCTGAACCTTATGGAATAACACAAGACCAGATTTACCCTCCCACCTTAAACAACTTAAAAATGGGTAAATAAATAAAACAACAATTTTCAGATATTGGATAACAAAGAGTATAGGAGAGAAAGGGAACTGGGTCCTACTATCCAACCACCCTTTGCTTACTTTGCAGAGAGAATTTCCAGGCTGTGGTATAGGGAAAGGGTATCCAAGCAGGGCCCTTTGGTCCCCCTGAGTTGAGAAAACAAAGTTCAAAATTCAGGGAGGCCAAGAGGCTAAAATTTATGGAACAGACATCAGAAGGAAGAGTGCTTCACCCAGAGAGATTTTTAGAGATAGTACAGGGTTCTCTTTATCTGATCAGTATGAACATATAAAGTATGCCCATTATTGATTGACATACTGCCTCTCCAAATTAATGGCTTTTGCCCTGGGTGAAAATAAGCTGGGCCCTTCAGTTTTCTTCTACAAACTAGAGCTAAACCAAGCTTTGTCAGTAGAGGGCGATGGACAGACTTGCAAAGCAAAAGGGTTTTGTTTCTTAGTTGATAGGGTTCACTCCACAGGCTTGTTTCTCCAGCATGCTGCAACCCATTATAAGATAATGGATCCAGGTATCACAACAACAAAGAAAGAGAGATGAAAAGACAGCATGTGCCTCTTCACAAAAGAACACACCACCACCTTATCTTGTCAAAAAAACTAAATCTGAAATCAGTTCAAGCTGCCAGATCCAGCTGTGAAATTACAGTAAATAAAAGGACAGAAGAACATTTACAATGAATCAGACTGAATGATACAGGGATGGACAGATGGATAGACATGTAATGAATCAAATGTAGCAAAACGCTAATTTTAGAATCTAGGTGCTGGGTATATGAGTTTCCACTACATATAATTCTTTCAAGTTTTCTGTGTTTGAAAATGCTCATGATAAATTGTTATTGGATGTTGTTAAAAGACAAAAAAAAAATGTCTACTGAACTTCTATTCTTCCCCTCCCAGGTCTTAATTAGAATAAGATATATGCCAGGCTTGTATAATTATATCAAAAAAGATTTTACTGTCATGTATAACTAAAGAGAACCAAAATAAAAAAGGCATAAAAATAGTAAAGTCTATAGTGTCTAAGGAACTATACTTGAGTGATAAAAAACTATAAAAGAAACTAAAAGAAGTGATTACAGTTGACCCTCCTTACCTGCATGTTCCATATCCATAGAATCAATGAATCACAAATCAAAAATATTTTTAAAAATAATCACTTCTGTATTAAATGTGTACAAATATTTTTCTTGTGATTATTCTCTAAATAATGCAGTACAACAAATATTTGCATAACATTTGTATTGTATTAAGTATTATAAGTAATCTAGAGATGATTTAAAATATATATGAGAATGTGCAAAATTTATGCAAAATTTATGCAAAATTTTATGTAAGGGATTTGAGCATCAGTGCATTTGGGTGTCCATGAAGGGAGAAAATCCTGAAACCAATCCTAGTCTAGCATGACCACAGTATAAAAATTACGATAGCAGGACACATGCCTGTAATCCCAGCAATTTAAGAGGCTGAAGCAGAAGGATGGCAAATTTGAGGCCAGCTTCAACAATTAAGCAAGACCCTGTCTCAAAATAAACAAAAAGAAAAAAGAAAAAGCTTAAGATATGGTTCAGTGATAAAGCATCCCTTGATTCAGTAAAAAACAAAACAAAGTTAATCTCTTAGTTACCTTGGGAGAAAGAATGTTGTAAATGGGCAAGGACACGTAGAAACCTTCTGATATAGGTGGCTAAATTCTATTTCTTGACATGGTTGTGCATACAAAGGTGTCCCACTTATAATAATTCATTAAACACTGTATAATATCTGTTCTGTGTGGTTTTCTGTACCTGTATTTTACAAAAAAAAAAAAGATTGTTTTGAAACATCTATATTCCTTTCCTAGAAATTACACTTATATGAATTTATCCTAAGGTAATAGACAAGTTCATAGTTGTGCAATAACAGCTATCATTTTTCGAGTAGCACTATGTATGAGATGATGTTCCTAGCACTTTACAAGAATTATCTTACTTAGCTTCATAATGACTCTATACGGTATATACTATTCTCATCTCTATTTTACAAATGAGGCTCAAAGAGGCAAAAACAATGTTCACTGAACATTGTTAATAACAAAAATTTAAAAAATCTGATCATGATTGGATGGTTTAAAAATTATGATCTGTCCATACAACGGAATGCAAGAAACTATTTAAAAGGACAAGCATTCTCTCACTCTCTTGTTCTGTTTCTTTCTCTCTTTCTCTCTTTCAATACGAATATACAGATCATATGTACATATATTATTACATAGTACATGTATAACAAACATGGAAAGTCCATTATAAACTTTTCAGTAAAGACAAAACAGTTAGATTTCAAAAAGTGTATATGTATACACGAAATCACTTAGACTTAAAAAATTATGTATATAGCTATGCATGATGGTACACACCTGTAATCCCAGTGACTCTGGAGCATCACAACTTTGAGGCCAATCTTGGTGACTTAGCAAGACCCAGTTTCAAAATAAAATTTAAAAGGCTGGAGGTGTATCTCAGTGGTAGAGGGCTTCTGGGTTCAATCCCCAGTACTGGAGTAGGGGTATTTTATATATATATATATAAAGAATCCACAAGGGCTGGGGTTGTAGCTCAGCGGTAGAGCGCTTGCCTTGTATGTGTGAGGCCATGGGTTCGATCCTCAGCACCACATAAAAATAAAAATAGAGATATTGTGTCCATCTACAACTAAAAAAAAAAAAAGGATCCACAAAAGTAGGGAAGTGTTACAAAGAGACTCTCATTTTATACTTTTTAAAAACATTTTTAGACATCAATGGACCTTTATTTTGTTCATTTATTTATATTCAGTGCTAAGAATTGAACCCTGTGCCTCATACATGCTAGGCAAGCACTCTACCACTGAGCCATCACCCCACTTCCATCACTTTATATTCTTTATGCTCTTTATACCTCTGTATTATATAGGATTTTCATAAACATGCATTACTACTGGGCACTGTGGCATACGCCTGTAATCCCAGTGGCTCAGGAGACTGAGATTGGATCACAAGTTCAAAGCCAGCCTCAGCAACAGTGAGGCACTAAGCAACTCAGTGAGATCCTGTCTCTAAATAAAATACAAAATAGGGCTGGGGATGTGGCTCAGTGGTTGAGTGCCCCTGAGTACCCCCAGGACCCCCCCCCCCAAAAAAAAGCATGCATTACTTTTGGAATTATGAAAGCCATAATGTTCTCATGGTAAAGAGATGTGAGATGGAGGGCCATGATAGAACAAAAGCAAGTGTTGGGTGAGGCTGGGCTTGTGGTTCAGTGGTACAGTGCTTGCCTAGCATGTGTGAGGCACTGGGTTTGAACCTCAGCACCACATAAAAATAAAAATAAAGGTATTAAAAAAAAGTCTCATGTTCATGGGCATGAGGCCATGATTTTAGCATCTCAAATCCCCAGAAACACTTCCATGTTCTTAGCTGAGAGATGCAAGGAATAATTTTTAAAAAGCAACAGGAATGAAACTGAGCACAGTGGCACACGCTGATAATCCCAGTGACTCAGGAGGCTGAGGCAGGGGGATTGCAAATTCAAAACAAGCCTCAGCAAATTAAAGAGACCCTAAGCAATTTAATGAGACCATGTCTCAAAAAATAAAAAAAAAATAGCTCAGTAGTTAGGTTACAGCTCTCAAAAATCTAACTCTTTTACCTCTGAACATTCCTTCATTGTCTAATATGAGCTTTTGGGGGGAACACCTCACATCCAAACCATAACAACTACCTCCAATACTCTGCTAAAATGACAGCGTGGAAATAGTATGTCAAAGTAAATATGCAAAATGACCTTGTTTCCACAGTTCTGTAAGTTAAGGTGGTCAATCATCAAAATAAAGATTTCAGTTAATGATAGTTATTACTATACACACACCATTCTACTAGCACAACATAACCCACTGTGGTTCACAGTTGACTCTGTGCTAAGCATCACCATGAGCGCTCTCACCTAAACACATTCATGGGACATGCATATTGGCAATCCTCAACATGTTTATCTGTAGTATGAATTCCTGCCACTAGGATTATTAGCCAAAATATATGTATCTTTTTATGTTTGTTATGTGTATTGTTGTCCCATGTTATTTTGCAAATGTTGCATATTACTATGCATATTATATGCCTATTTTATTTAACCAGCTATAGCCAAATATCATTAAGAACTGTATTAGTTTACTGTAACACAATGCGTGCTTCCCTCCACCCTTAACATGTTTATAGATCTGATAGATGAATAATACCACTTATCAGTGTTGTCTTCATTTGCATCTCTTAATTATGACCATGACCGTAGTATCATGTTTCATGGCCATTTGCATATATTTTCTGTAAACAGACTGCAGGCTTTGCCCATTTTTCTATTGGGGGGGGTGTCTTTTTCTGATTGATTTACATGAGGGCTCTGAGACAGAGATAAAGGTCAGACAGTCAGTGGAGAGGATGATAACTAGTTATCAAAGAAAGAACAAAGGGTTGCTAACAATTAACATCTGAACTCTGAACTGTGTATATAAGGGAGGAAAGATAATGAAAAACAACAGTTAATGAAAGAAAGAAATTCTGGGGGCTATAAGAAAGCAAATTGCACCTCCTCCCATGGACACCCAGCTCTGGGGCCCCTTCTCTTGAGACAAGTCTGTATCTATCATTTTCTTAAATAAAACTGGCTTGCTATGCTTGCTTTGGCCATTACTCTTGGTATTCATTCTTCAACTCTGGGGAACACAGACCCCATCTCCACTGGAGCAGTATCAGCTCTATGGATGAAAGTAACGAAATAAACTAACCTTTCATCACTACATTTGTAAATAGTTTTTCTTGGCATACCAGTTGAATTTTACTTTACTATTTACTTTTACAGAGTCAGATTCATCAATCATTTTCTTTATCATTTCTGAAGCTTATATCTTTCTTCTGCATTCCTTGTTTTCTCCTGATTTTTAATGTTTCAAGTTTTAATTCAATTGAAGATCATTTAAATATAAGGATTTTGGTAGGAAACCTGCTCATTTTTTAAAACAGTTATTTGTATCAATATCATTTATAAAACCATCTTTGCTGACTTGATAAATTCCCATCAATGGTTATAGAACTTTTCTAGACTCTATTCTAGCCCACTGCTTTGTTCTACTATTCTTTTTTTCTAATAGTTCTTCAAAGAAATTAGATTAAATTTAAAACAGAAAAAAATTTTTTTCTTTATTGTGTGAGTGTCAGGAATGAAGACAATACTGGGGATTGATCCCAAGTACACTGTATCACTGAGACCCATCCACAGCCTATTTTTTTTTGGGGGGGGGGGGACAGGTCTCACTAAGTTGCTGAGGGCCTTGCTAAGTTACTGAGGATGACCTCAAACTAGTGATCCTCCCACCTCAGCCTCCCACACTGCTGGGATTATAGGCATGCACCACCACACCCAGACCAGCCTTGTTATTTTATTTTGGGCCAGGGTCTTACTAAGTCACTGAGGTTGGCCTCAAACTTGCAATACTCTTACCTCAGCCTTCCAGTCATTGGGATTATAGGCATGCACCACCATGCACAGTGAAATAAAAACTTTTTCTTAAACAACCATAATTAGCCGCTTTGATTCCAAACATCTAACTCATTAATTCTCAAATGTTTTTGTCTCAGGACCCTCATCCTTAAAAAAGTTTTAAGGACCTTAAGAATTTCTGTTTATGTGATTTATATCTGCCTAAATTTTCTGCATTGCAACTTAAAATGTGATATTCTTGAAACACAAGAATACAGAAGCATACATTCCATTAGCCCTCAGAGTCATGACATCATCATGCTTCATGTTGACTTTGGAAAATTCCACTGTACACTCAAAAAGGAAAGAGAGTGAAGAAGGCAAACAACAGCTTAAAACTATTATGAAAATAGAGTTAAATTTGGGAACTCTCTGAAAAGCTCAGAGACCCCCCCCCCACACCCCTCACTTTGAAAATGGCTGGTCTAATTATTCTCATAAAAATTATCAATGACACTATAAACAATTTTTAAAAATCTTGCCTGGGGCTTTAATTTTGCATTGAAAAAGAGCCTATGTGTATAGGGGGCAGTGTCTGGGAGGGAGAGGATATCAGTATTTATCTTTAAAATATTTAAAATAAAAATAAATACAATTTATAAGAAAGAGTACTTCTATGTATAAAAGGAATAAGATTACTGTTGATTGTACTTAGTTTTTTGCTTCACCTTGGTAATTTTAGGTTGGCTCCTACAAATGTTGATAAAGTTACTACTACCCTTGCCAACTGGTGCTCTTTCATTGTATTAGTCCCTTTATTGTCCCCAGATCTGATCTAAAAAACTTAATCTTCAAGTGTTCCCGAAGAACCCATTTTCATATACAGTGTCAAACACAGATTATGGTTATAAAAATTTCTCCTGTTCATTAACTCCTCTCTTCTGCCAGTTTATACTCACTTTAAAATAAGTGTTGTATTCAGCTTTTTTCACTGCTGTAACTAAAAGATCTGACCAGAAAAATTTTAGGGAAGAAAAGTTTATTTGAGGGCTCACAGTTTCAGAGGTCTTAGTCCATAGTCAGCCAGCTCCATTCCATGGGGCTTGAGGTGAGGCAGAACATCATGGCCAAAGAGTGTGGTAAAGGGAAGCAGCTCACATGATGATCAGAAGGAGAGAGATTCCACTCCCCAGATACAAATATATACCCCATAGCCACACCCCCAATGAATACTTCCTCCAGCCACAGCCCACCTGCCTCCAGTCATCACTCAATTAATCCCATCAGGAACTAATTCACTGATTAGGTTAAGGCTCTCATAACTCAATCATTTCTTCTCCAAACCTTCTTACATTGTCTTACACATGAGCTTTTGAGGGACACCTCTCATCCAAACCATAACAGTATCAATTAATTTGTTACTTCTCCTCCTCCCATATTCACTATCTTGCTGTTTCCCATTGTGAACCATACAAACCACTGGGATATAGGATTTTGGGGGTGGGGTACTAGGACTTAAACCCAGGGGCACTTAATCACTAAGCCACATCCCCAGCTCTTTTTGGATTTAGAGACAGGGTCTCATTGAGTTGCTTAGGGCCTCGCTAAATTTCTGAGGCTGGCTTTGAACTCATGATTCTTCTGCCTCAGCCTCCCAAACTGCTGGGATTACAGAAGTGTGACAATACTCCCAGCTATATGAGATTGTTGGGAAAAGTATAAACGGCAGCCGTACCCCAGAGAAAAAACCCCAACATGGCGCCTAAGGACTTCTCCTTCCTACCTTCCTCTTCTCTGCAGTGGCTCGAAAAGTTCCCGCCCTTGTGAACTCTCCCGCCGGCGCCAATTTCAAACCTCGCTGGCGGGGAACCTTAGCCCCAATGAGAACTAATGCCTGGGCACGGGAACTGACATCTGGAAAAACTTGCCAATAAACGGGTGGCCTGCCATTTATCTAAGCCCTACCATCTCCCCTTTAGTTCTATATAAGCACACAGCCTTTTGCAATAAAATTGGAATTCTCCTGGCGAAGTGTCTTTGCGTGGGGAATTCTTTCAGAGATGATTTTTAGGAAGCAGATGGAAAAACAATTTGTATATTTCTTTTTATAGATTTACTTGAAATTATATGAATAAAAATATTAGTACATTAATTCTGTAACTTTTGAGATATCTGTTTTCTTTCCACATAAATCTAAATTAAGTATTGGATTTTTTTTTTTTTTTTTTTTTTTTTTTTTTTTTTTTTTGGTGCTGAGGATTGAACCCAGGGCCTTGTACATGTGAGTCAAGGACTCTACCAACTGAGCTATATCCCCAGCCCTAAGTATTGGATTTTAAAAAAAATAAATAAATAATGGAACTGGGTATGGTGGCACATGTCTGTTATTCCAACAACTCTGGAGGATGAGACAGGAGAATTGCAAGTTTGAGACCAGTCTCAGCAGCTTAGAAAGGCCCTCAGCAACTTAGCAAATCCCTGTCTCAAAATAAGAAATACAGGGGCTGGGGTTTTGACTCAGCAGCAGAGCACTCACGTAGCATGTGCAAGGCACTGGGTTCGATTCTCAGCACCACATAAAAATAAATAAATAAAATAAAGATATTGTGTCCAACTACAACTAAAAAATTTTTTAAAAAAATAAGAAATACAAAAGTACTGGGGATGTAGCTCAGTGGTAAAGGTCCCCAGGGTTAAGTCTCCAGTATCTGATGATAATGATGATGATGATGCAGCAAATGCCTCAAATATACAGTCATCTACAGATGTCTGAAATTTAAGAAACACTGTCGTTTTATTCTGGAAATAAACAATTAAAAATACCACCAAGCCTGGTGCAATGGTACACACCTGTAATCCCAGCCACTTGGGAGGCTGAGGCAGGAGGATTGCAAGTTCAAAGTCAGCCTCAACAACTAGAAAGGCCCTAAGCAATCAGCAAGTCCCTGTTTCTAAATGATATGTGTATACACACTCACACACACACACACACACACACACACACATATATACACACACACACATATACATATATATGTGGCGTTATGTTGTGGTGATGTGGCTCAGTGGTTAAGCCTACCTGAGTTCAATCCCCCACACCAAAAAAAAAAAAAGTACCATCAATTAGACAACCAAGCCAAAAACCTTGGAGTCATATTATATCCTTTCTTCTCCTTCCCCTTTACTACCACCATTGATCAAAATTCTCCACATACAAAACAGAATAAAAGTAGAGCTTCCCCGGTTCAGTTCTTCCATACCCACTCACCTTCTCCTTTAGGCTCCATTGTGACACAAGACACTTCCATTACCCTAGAGCCCATCAGAAGACAGTATGAGAACAAGGCAGACTTCAAATCACATGATTGGAAACTCCAGGCTAAAAAGATCTTAGATCTGACCTCTGTCACTAGAAAGTATTACACTATATCTGTATTACCCTAATCAATTCAATGACCTTCTCTGAGACCCTCTCAGTTTCTTCATCTGTAAAATATCAGTAGTAGATTCTAGCAACAGAGCCGTTATGAAGATTAAATCAGTCAGTCAGTGCATGTATAGTCGCTGCTGGCACATAATAGGCATTCAGGATATTTTCTTTAGCACCTGGTTTCTGCCTACCCCTTTGCAGCTTCACCTAGCTATGCTTAAATTTCAGAACTTCTGCCACAGACATGCCTAACTACTCATTGTCTCCCATGGTGTGCTGTTTCATGCTTCCAGCTAATGATAACATTAATTTCCCTACAAGAAATGCTCAACCACCTCTTTGCCTGATAGTTTTTCACTTTCTCCACTGTATCCACCCTGCCTTTTAGTCTCATATTACATAAGATTTTATTGCATTGATCTGTTTACACATCCATTTCTCTACTTAAGATTGTGAACTTGTATTGGACAGAGACAATGCATGTTTATATTGTCTTTGTATCCCCAGCACCTAGCCTAAAGCCTAGAAGATGGAAGATGTCCCATAAATGTTTGCTAAATGCCTACAATAGAAAGTGAATTGTAGATAAACCAACATTCTTAGCCTTCTATAGTAAGTTCTCAATACTTACACTAATAACAGAAGCATCATTTAGAAAAACAGTGGCAGAGTACTTGCCCAGCACGTGTGAGGCACTGGGTTCAATTCTCAGCACCACATATAAATAAATAAAATAAAAGCCTGTTGACAACTAAAAAAAATATTAAAAAAAAATAAAAAGAACTAGGGATGTGGCTCAGTGGTTAAGCATACCTGGGTTCAATCCCCAGAATCAATCAATCAATCAGAGAAACAGCTTTCAATATGCTACTTTTGATTATAAAATATCCTATTGTAAATCCTGTTATGCAGTAATTTTTCCAGCTGTTATGTCATGACACCATCATACTGGCATATTATCAATAATCCTTGGTATGAATACTTCTTAAAAATTAATAAGCATTTCATGTCAAGCAATACAAACATCATCTTGCATATGTTTTAGTTCAAAGTTTTAATCAAATTCAAGTCAAAAATAGTACATAATTTTACATATCTTATTAAAAGTAATTTTGAAAAGAATTGAAAAATTAAGTTAGAGATTTGCTTTTCATAAAGAGTTTCTGAATTTGCTTTGTTGCTATCTGCAAAAATCCTCTGGTGCATTTGGAAATGAATTGATAACCAGTTTGGTGAAATTAACATCTTAATAATATTGAGTTTTTCAATAAATAAATATAATAGAGCTCTCAGAAAAATTAACTCCGATGCCAAACCTACCAGTGATGTTAGTTAATTCAGCTTTACCATTCTCTTCAAAAAAGTCACTTGCTCATTTGTGCTTTATTTTTCTGGATCTTAAGATTTATACATGGGGCTGGGGATGTGGCTCAAGCGGTAGCGCGCTCGCCTGGCACGCGTGTGGCCCGGGTTCGATCCTCAGCACCACATACCAACAAAGATGTTGTGTCCGCCGAAAACTAAAAAATAAATATTTTAAAAATTCTCTCCTCTCTCTCTCTCTCTCTCTCTCTCTCTCTCTCTCTCTAAAAAAAAATTCTCTCTCTCTCTCTCTCTCTTCAAAAAAAAAAAAAAAGATTTATACATGTCTGTCTTGTTAAAAGAAAACTGTTAAGGCTGGGTGTGGTGACGCATGTCTGTAATTCCAGCAGCTGGGGAGGCTGAGACAGGAGGATCACAAGTTCAAAGCCAGCCTCAGCAAAAGTGAGGTGCTAAGCAACTCAGTGAGACCCTGTTTCTAAATAAAATACAAAATAGGGCTGGGGATATGGCTCAGTGGTCAAGTGCCCTGAGTTCAATCCCCAGTACCCAAATAAATAAATAAATAAAATTTTAAAAAGAACTGTTAACCATTTTAAATATTTAGAAAGTTGGCTTAATTCCATGAGTAAAATGATTCAAAATAAGCAATTTATCTTATAGGTAAAACTTTTCTTTGAAGACTTTTTCTTTTAAAGAGAGAGAGAGAGAAAGAGAATTTTTTTTAATATTCATTTTTCAGTTTTTGGTGGACACAACATCTTTATTTTATTTTTATGTGGTGCTGAGAATCAAACCCTGCACCCTGAGCACGCCAGGTGAGCACGTTACCACTTGAGCCACATCCCAGCCCTCTTTGAAGACTTCTTTATGCCATCATTTTCAACACTCTAAAAAAGCTTAATTCATAACTGAAATTATTACACTACATATACACAGAAAATGCTTTCACCATTGAACAAAAGAATTTGCCTTTTTCCATAATACATGCTAGGGTTTGAATATGATTTGTATCCCAAACTCATACAAGGGTACTTTTGTTGGTGGTACTGGGGACTGAACCCAGGTCCTTGTACATGCTAGGCAAGCATTCCACCAAGTGAGCTATATATATCCCCAGCCCAAGGATAATTTTCATTCCCCAAAGTTGTATGTCAATGGCATTAAAAGATTGAAAATTTAATCTGACTATGGAGTTTAGAGTTGAGACATTTGGAAAGTGATTAGATCATTAGTTTGGGGCCCTCAGGATGGAATCCTAGTTGCTTTAAAAGGAAGGGAAGAATGACCAGTGAGATACACATGCACTCCTACCATGATGCAATATAGGCCAGAGGGGCCATCACAAGAACCAACACAATTGTTGTCTGGACCCTGTATCTACAGAACTTAAGCAAAAATAAACCTCTTTTCTTCATAAGGTAGCCCACATACAAATATTAACCAAAAAATTCCTACTGGAAGCTAAGTTGAACGCTGCCTATTTTTTTCAGTCCAAAAGAGTATTTCCTTTTTTTCCCCTTTGCTTTTTTGTTTCATTTTGTTTCCGTTTTGCTTTTTGTTCTTCCAGGGGACAGCATTTCTTGATAAGGTACACTTTCCTGTTTGGCACTCCACAGCGTATTGTGTGAAATTTTAATCATCAGAAAGGTAAGGTATGGGGCTGAGGATGTGGCTCAAGTGGTAGAGCACTTGCCTAGCATGTGTGAGGCATTGGGTTCAATTCTCAGCACCACATAAAAATAAAATAAAGATATTGGGGCTGGGGATGTGGCTCAAGCGGTAGCGCGCTCCCCTGGCATGCGTGCGGCCCGGGTTCGATCCTCAGCACCACATACCAACAAAGATGTTGTGTCCGCCGAGAACTAAAAAATAAATATTTTTAAAATTCTCTCCTCTCTCTCTCTCTCTCTCCTCTCTCACTCTCTCTTTAAAAAAAAAAGATATTGTGTCCACCTGAAACTAAAAAATAAATATTAAAAAGATAAAGGGAATATATGATACACAAAGCAAGGTAACAGATCAATAGAGAACTCAGAAATAGACCATGCAACTATGCCTAAGTAATTTTTTATAAAGGTACAAAAGCAATTCAATGAGGGAAGAAGTGTCTTTTCAACATTGTGTTGAGACAATTAGACATCTATAGGCAAAGGAGAAAAATTATTTTCAACCTAAACTTCATATATTATTCAGAAAAGCTGAAAAGAGATTGCAGATTTACATGTATAAAGGAAACTTATAAAACTTAGAATAAAGCATAGAAAGTCTTCAGGACATGGGTCATATGAAATCCTCTTGGACTTGACATCAAAAGTGTAAGAAATAAAAGAAAAACTTTATAAGTGGACCATGTCAAAATTTAAAACTTCAGCCAGGTGTGCCGGCACATACTTGGTAATTCCAGCAATGTGGGAGGCTGAGGCAGGAGGATCACAATTTTGAGGCCAGCCTGGTCAACTTAGCGAGACCCTGTCTCAAAATAAAAAGTACTGGGGATATAGCTCAGTGGTAGAGCACCCCTGGGTTCAATCCTCAATACTGGGAAAAAAATTAAAACTTTTACTTTGTGAAGACCCTGTTAAGAGAATGAAAACATAACCTGCAGAATGGGGAGAAGTATTTAAAACCACTGTTGCAACAAAAGACTCATATCTAGGGGCTGGGGGTGTGGCTCAAGTGGTAGCGCTCGCCTGGCATGCATGAGGCACTGGGTTCGATTCTCAGAACCACATAAAAATAAAAATAAAGATATTGTGTCCACCTAAAACTAAAAAAAAGATTCATATCTAGAATATATTCAAAAGTCTGCCAACTCAACATCAAAAGAACAAATAATCCATTTAGAAAATGGGTATAAAATATACGGATTGCAGGGCTGGGGTTGTGGCTCAGTGGTAGAGCACTTGCCTAGCATGTGTGAGGCACTAGGTTCAATTCTCAGCACCACATAAAAATAAATAAAATAAATGTCCATTGACAACTAAAAAAATATTTAAAAATAAAAGATATATGGATTGCAGATGAGCACATGAAAACATGTTCAATGATATATGTTACATCTGCACATGTAACAGAACGACTAAAATAATAAATAGTGACAACATTAAGTACTGACAAGGATGTAGGGAAACCGATCACTCACACATTGCTGGGGGGGATGTAAAATGACACAGTCACTCTGGAAACAGTTTGGCAACTTCTTACAAAACTAAACATGCAACTGTCATATGATCTAGCCATTGCTCTTTTGGGCGTTTATTCCAGAAAAAATGAAAAACAACCTACACACATACAAAAAAAACTATATATAAGTATTCATAGCAGTTTTATTCATAATAGCCAATAGGTAGAAAAGATCCAAATGTCCTTTAATGGAGTGAACAGTTAAACAAACTGGTATATCCACACTATAGAATTCTACTCAGCAATAAGAGTAGAATTGGAATTCTACTCAGCAATTTTTTTTTTCAGAGCTAGGGGTAGAACCCAGAGCCTCATGTGACCTAGGCAAATGGTCTACCACTGAGTTATGCCCCCAACTGAGGAACAAACTGTGGACATAACACCACAACCTGGATGAGTCTCAAGGGAATTATGCTGAGTGAAAAAAGCAAATCTCAAAAGGTTACATAGGTATGATTCCATTTATGTAACAGTCTTAAAATAACAACATTGTAAAAAAGGAAGAGATTAGTGTTTGTCGGGGTTAAGGAATGTGGGAGAGGGGTGGAGGCAGCTATAGAAGGGAAGCACAAGCCAGTCTCCTGGTAATGTAACTATTCTTTATTATCTTGATTGTGGTGGGGGTTGCACAAAATCTGCACAGGTGATAAAATTGTAAAGAATCAATCTCTCTCTCTCTCTCTCTCTCTCTCTCTCTCTCTCTCTCTCTCTCTCGCATGCTTTCTCACACACACATATACAAGTGCATGTAAGTGAAATCTCAATAAGCTCTGTGAATTGTACCAATGTCAGTTTTCTGGTTTTGATACTGTACTATAGTGATGCAAGATGTTACCACTGGGTAAACCTGGTGAAAGGTACATTGGACCTTCCTGTTCATTTTGTTTTTGCAACTTCAATCTATATTTATTTCAAAATAAATAGTTTTCTTTAAAAAGCTAGTGCTTATGATTTCTCGTGTATGTGTGTTAACCAATCAAATTAAATATGTGCAGTTTAGTGTACTTCAATTATTCTTCAATAAAATTTGGAATAAGGATAAATAAAGGTTAATGCTTCACATCATAACTGCTTATGTAAACATCTTTACTCTATCCCCATATCTATTAAGTTATTGAAAGCAAAAATCAATAGACACTCCAGGTCCAATTACATCTGCTTATATCACCCACCCAAAATGTGCACAGAACAATAAAATAACTTTTTTCTTTATAAAGCAAAAATAAAATTTGAAATAAAATCTTTATATGGGGCTACTAACCACTGCAGAGAGCTGAGAAAGTGTATTTTAATCCATTCTCATGACAACACCATACTCTACCTCCTTTTCTTTTGCTCTCCCCATTTGACATAGACTCCACTATAACTAAGTTATAAGTTTTTCTAAATCTTTTTTAGTTGTAGATGGACACAATATCTTTATTTTACTTTTTTTTATATTTATGTGGTGCCAGAAATTGAACCCAGTGCCTCATGCATGCTAGGCAAGCGCTCTACCACTGAGCTACAACCTGGGCCCCACAAGTAATCAATTCTAAGAATATTCATTTAAAAAGAAGATTTAATAATAAGATCAGCTGTATAACCTTATAAGCAAATGATCTAACTCATTCTGCAAACATTACATGTCCAAGATTTTTCAGAAGGTCTTTTCAGAGTCTTAATAGAAATCAAAGCTAAAAAAGGTGCAAGTAAGATAAAACATCAGCAACGAAATGGATCTTAGTAATTCATCTAGCTTCTGTGCTATTAATGGTATTGCTCTACAAAATATGACCTAGAATGTCTAACTATAATTTATAGACCTCACTATATAGCTCTCTTTAGATTGTTTAACCTCCAAATGCATAATTTATATGCTCCTGTCACTGCTGTTGACTTTTTAAAAGTAATCATAACTTTTAAATACAATCAATAATATTTTCAGAATTAAATTTCAAATTACATAAAAATAAGCAAACAATAGTTTAAAGTCTGTGCTACTTCTAACATGAAACAATTTCTATAACTGTAACTATTAAGTCCAGACCTAGGAAAACTTAAAGAACAGAGTCCTCCCACAACATTACTCACTCACAAATCAAAACCTTACTAGATGAAAACCACTTTTCAGTAAATCTGAATATAAAATGAATTTAAATAGAAAACAAAATAAATTGTTTATTATCTTAAATTATCTTGTTTATTATCTTAAATACTCATAGTAATACTTACATATATACCTGTCATTTTAATGAAAATCAAAACTGATCATATTTTTGCTTTATTATAAGAAATAAAGTAAAAACAAAGGGAACAACAACCATTTTTTTTCTAAAAAGTACATCAATATTGCTATTCTCAAATGATAGAGCACACTTAATCTTGATCATATGGTAACTGGTCAGTACTAAACAAATTGCTTTAATTCATTACAAACTTTAATATAAACCTGTTTTTTCCATGTTAGAAATTAGGCTATAACTCCCAGAAGATATTTTTAAAAGTCTAAAGTATAGTAAATTCATAAGTTGCTTTGCTTATAATTAAGTATAGAACTTTCTAATTCTTAAACATTGGTTTCATTTTGAAAGCCCTTTTTTCATTTTTCCTCTTAGTTTCATTACAAATTATACTTCTTATTATATCCAGGGCTTTTGTTCATTATCTTTAAAAACTTAAGGCATATTTTATTTTATTTTTTAAATATTTTTATTAGTTATTGATGGACCTTTATTATTTATTTAATTGCTTATATGTGGTGCTAAGAATCAAACCCAGTGCCTCACACATGCTAGGCAAGCACTCTGCCACTGAGCCATTCCCCCAGCCCCTTAAGGCATTTTTCAGAACAATTGTCATGCTACACTTACCTATTATATTCATAGGCAGATTTCAGTGGACCCACTTATGACTGTTAAGAAGGAAAAAGAACATTCATTACTAACACACAGTAAAATGAGGTAGCACTTGCAAGATACATAATGAAGCAACTGAAAGGTAATTAGCGTACTGCTACCATAATATCAACTATCATGATGAATTTATAATTTAGTGTAGTTATAAATGTATAAGTTATAACTTGGTAGTTATAAATTTTTAACACTGTATAGCTATAAATTCTTTTTTTAAAAGAGAGAGAGAGAGAGAGAGAGGGAGAATTTTTAATATTTATTTTTTAGTTATTGGCGGACACAACATCTTTGTTTGTATGTGGTGCTGAGGATCGAACCCGGGCCGCATGCATGCCAGGTGAGCGCGCTACCGCTTGAGCCACATCCCCAGCCCCCCATAAATTCTTAATACTTCATTTATGAAATGAAATCTTTAGGTTCTCTGGCTACATAAATTTTTCAGATACCCCCACCATTCTTAACTTTTTTAAAAAATTATAAAATCATTTTAGAATATGATAAAAAGCTATGGCCTTCTCTCCCCAGAAACACACACATATTGCACAAATTCTCTGTTCACTTTTAAGAGGCTTCATTTGGGACCCTGGGGTGCATGGAACTCACGTTAAGGACTTGAGATAATTAAAGCTATCTATATAAAGTGCTTTCCTTGTATTACTTCAACTATTTTCATAAGATTCCTTCTAAAATATACTTTATTCTTTCCCATCCTCAACAAAGAGTAATGATCACAATTTGACCTCCCTTGATAACTTGGAGTCATTTTGGACACCAATCATTGTACCTGCTTTGACTCTATAACATTCTTGGGATCAAAAAAGATTAGAAGAGCTGCCCCCAAATTAAATGCCCATAGATGACTTCCCACATTCCTTTATCCCCATCAAAGAGCTTAAACTTCTTTGTAAAGTTCTTATGTCTATTTCATTTTGGTTTGTCAGCTATTATTGTCTCCTCCTCCTCATTCTCTCCCCTCTTTCTCTCCCTAATCTGTTTGAGAGCAGGCCTTCCAACTGTGGAATAAATAACCAGATTTGTTACTAACCTGAAAGAGTATCTGAGAGCAAGAGATTTAGTGCATGAACATTATGACATCTATTCTGGCTCTTCATGGGACATTTTAGCTTACTTCTGTAGATTTCAACTATATTTCTGACAGTTTACCAGATCAGAAATTTTAAACCACTAAAACAGCACACTTAGATAAATGCATTATCCTTTCTCAAAATTCCATATGCAACTTAGAAAAATAAACATCTGCTATAAGCTTTACCATATGGCTAGATTTTTTAAAAGAAGAGAATATAGAAAAATATCAACTTTGGGAACAAATATAAATAGCCTTACTATGACTCTGTAAAATGAAAGAATTATATCTGCATTTAGAGCAGTCTAATCAAAACTTTGCAACTGCAACATAAATCAGTTATAGCATTGCCAGGTGTGGTGGCACACACCTATAATTCCAGTGACTCTGGAGGCTGAAGCAGGAGGATTGCAAGTTCAAAGCCAGCCTCAGCAAGTTAGAGATACCCTAAGAAACTTAGCAAGACCCTGTCTCTAAATAAAAATATAAAATGATTGAGGCTATGACTCAGTGGATAAGCACCTCTGGGTTCAATCCCTGGTATTCCCTCCCCCCAAAATCCATTATAGTTTTATAAATGTGAACAGGCAAAAGTTTCTAAAAGGAGCCAAGAATGGTGGCTTACACCTGTTATCCCAGCTACTTGGGAAGCTGAGTTAGAAGGGTAGCAAGTTCAAGGAAACCAAAGTCAATATAGCAAGACCCTGGCTCAACATAAAAAAATTAAAAAGGGTGAGAATGTAGCTAAGTGGTAGAGTGCCCCTGGGTTCAATCTCTAGTACCAAAAAAAATGTTTAGAGTACCAAAATTGACAAAGTACTACTAGAAACTAACATCATTTAAATAATATTTTAACATGCACCAAGGCTTACTTAAAAGAAACTTGATGATTTCTCAAATCAAGTGCAGTAAAGATTATTATTCAATAAATGGTGTTATGACAATTGGTCAGCACTCTGAAAAAAAAACATGTAAGTTTGACCTTTAATTTAGACATTACACAAAGAAATATTAATTTTACTTAAATGATAAAAACTCAAACTAAAAAATACCATGTGAGAACTACTTTGTAATCTTGGCTAGCATGGGAAAGGTTTTAAAAATAGAACACAATACTTAGAAGCCATAGAAAACTTGACAGATTAAAATTAAAATCAGATTTCTAAATGGTAAAAAAATGCAAAACCCAAAGACAACTGACAAACTTGAAAAAAGCATTTGTCACATGTCACAGACAAGGGACTGATTTCCTGACTTATGAGTTCTTACAATCTTTTCATATGAAAAGATTTTCAATCTTATTCCTAATAAAGCAATGCAAATTAAAACCACAGTGCACAATTATTCACCACTTAAATTGTCAAAGATCTAAAAGTTTCATAAACCTTTGTTGTCAAGCTGTGAAGAAACAGGTACTCTCACACTGTTGGTGGGAGTGTAAATTAGTATAAGGTACTTAGAGAACAATTTGGCATTGAGATTGTTAAATGTATGTATTCTTTGACCCAGCAATTCCATTCCCAGGAACTTATTCTACAGAATAATTTCACATGCAGCAACATTTGACAAGATCAAAGGACAGAAATAAGTGAAATAGATAAATAATAGATTAAGTAAAACAATTATAGTGCATCCATGATGTAGTGCTATGCAGCCATTATTAAAAAGAATGAGGATGAGCTGTACGTAGTAGCGCATACTTGTAAACCCAGTGACTCTGGAGGCCGAGGCAGGAAGATCACAAGTTTGAGGCTAGCCTCAGCAATTTAGTGAAGCTCTCAGCAACATAGAGAGGCTGTGTCTCAAAATCAAAAATAAAAATAGTTGGGGATGTAACTCAGAGGTAAAGTGCCCCTGGATTCACTCAACAGTACCCCCCCCCAAAAATGAGGATTTTTCTCTATGATATAAAACAATCTTCAACCTCTGTTGTTAAATGAGTAAAGTACATTAAGATGAGAATAGTGTTACCATTTTTGTAAAAAAAAAAGGAGGAAGAAAAGTATATAAATACATATTCATCTGTATATTCATAAAATTCCCAGAAGGATGCACAAGAAACTGACAATATTGATATCTTCCAGGGAGAGCTACTGTGTACCTAAAGGATCAAGGTAGATGAGAGAAAAACCTCTCATCTTCCTGTGTCCTAGCATATCATTCTAAATGTAATCATCACAAGATGGATGGATATTTTTTAAGACTTCAATACATATTTCAACTACTTTTCGATAACTTGAAGTTTAACCATTAAATCAAGTTAAATGCCATCACAAGGGAGGAAGCAGACAAATCTAAGAGGGACATTCCTTCCACAGAACAAAACAGACTGATCCCTTTTATAAGTCAGTGTCATGAAAACATATAGGAAAGGGACCATGTTTGATTAAAAAGAACCATAAGAATAACAACCATATGCGATCTGTAGTCCTAGATTGGGGAATGCTGACTACGAACTGGGTAATAGATGCGACAAAGATGTACTAACATGGGAAAATGGAGTTGTTGAAAGAAAATGTCTGCTTACAAAAGAACATGCGTACTTTGATTTTATTTTTATAAAAAATGCATGTGACTCTCATTCATTGCTTATGGGAATGCAAAATGGTACAGCTAGTTTGGAAGACAGTTTGGACATTTCTTACAAAAGTGGACATACTTTATCATACAAGCCAGCAATTGGGTTCATTGGTATTTACCTAAATGAGCTGGAAACTCATGTGTATGCAAAAACCTGCACATGAATGTTTATAGCAGCTTGATTCATATTTGCCAAAACTTGAAACTAATCATCATGTCCTTCAGTGGGTGAACAGATAAACTGGTACCCCGAGACAATGAAGTATTTTGGGGTAGTATAAAGAAATGAGCTATTAAACATGAAAAGACATGGAGGAAACATAAATGCACATTATTAAGTGAAAGAAGCCAATCTTAAAAGGCTATATACTGTACAATTCCAAGTATATGACATTCTGGAAAAGGCAAAACCATGGAGAAAGTTAAAAGATCAGTGGTTGCCAGGGGTTAGTGGGGAGGCAGAGATGAACAGGAGAAGCATAGAGGATTTTGGTGGCAGTGAAACTATTCTGTATGCTATAATGGTAGATACACATCATTATACACGTTTCTAAACCCATAGAATGTTTAACACCAAGAGTGAACCTTAAAGTAAACTCTGGACTTTGGGTGACAATGATGTGCCAATGTACATATAATGATTGTAACAAATGTACCACCCTGGTACATTATGTCAACAGTGGCTAGAGTTGGGGGAAGGGCAGTTGATACATGAGAACTCCCTATACTTTCTGCTTAATTTTGCTGTGAATCTGAAACTCTTTTAAAAAATAAAGTCCAAGCCAGGCACAGTGGTGAATGCCTATAATCCCAGTGACTTGGAAGGCTGAGGCAGCATGATTGAAAGTCTGAAGCCAGCCTGGGCAACTTAGCAAGACCCTGTCTCAAAATAAAAGTAAAAAAGGGCTGAGGGCATAGTTCAGTGCTAGAGCACTTGCCTAGCATATGCAAGGCAATGGGTTCAATCCTCTAAAAAATAATAATTAAAATAAAAATACATTTTAAAAATAAAATATAAATCCACGAAAAATGCATGTGTGCATGAACATGTATAGAAAAACCCTAGAATATATGTTTAAATAACAGCAGTGGGCTGGGGATATAGCTCAGTTGGTAGAGTGCTTTCCTGGCATGCATAAAGCTCTGGGTTCAATCCCCAGCACCACAAAAAATAAATAAATAAAAAAAGATAACAGCAGTGATAATTTTCTAGATATTATTTTTTTTAAGTTTGCCTATCCACATTTTCTAAAGTTCTACCATGAATATTAGTGCTTTTATACCATAAAAGTTTTAATTTTTTGTTGTTGTAGATGGACACAGTACCTTTATTTTATTTATTTATTTATTTTTAATGTGGTGCTGAGGATTAAACCCAGTGCCTCACGCGTGCTAGGCTAGTACTCTACCACTGAGCCACAACCCCAGCCTCCCCCCATAAAAATTTTTTAAATTTATTTTTTAATTTATTTTAGACTTATTTTTAAATCTTAGGTGGACACAATATCTTCATTTTATGTGGTGCTGAGGATCAGACCCAGTGCCTCGTGCTTGCTAGTTGAGCACTCTAACACTGAGCCACAACACCAGCCCCACCATAAGTTTTTTTTTTTTTTTAAAAATGAAAACAAATTAGGGAATAGCTTACTACTGAATTAGGAAAGTGTGGTGTGTAAAACATACAAATGAGGGCTGGGAATATAGCTCAGTTGGTAGAGTGCTTGCCTAGCATGCACAAAGTCCTGGGTTCAATCCCCAACACCACATACACACACACCTCCCCCCAAAAAAACATACAAATGAGAGACTCACTAAAGGACAAAAGGTGCAATGTCAGAAAAAAAAATGGAACACATTCGAAGATGAGAGTAAATGCCTAAAAAGAAAAGAGCTTACAGGAAAAGAAATTCCAGATATTTGTTATGATTAAACATTGTGTTTCCTTGCTAGGAAGTATGCTGAAATAAAGAATAAAAAACCAGGACTAGACACCAATGGTCAGGGAAAAGACAAATATAAGAACACCATTTCTTACATATATTTGGCAGGATGTTGCCTCAAAACACTACTGGCAACACTTCTTAGAGAAAAAGGCAAAAATCTGGGTGTCAACAGCAAACACGCAGCACCTAGACCAGGAGGGGTCTTTAAAATCTCCTCAAACCGAGTTGGAGGTAGTGGTGCAAGCCTGTAATCTCAGACACGGGAGAAGTTGAGGCAGGAAGATCAGGCAGTTTAGTGAGTCCTTGTCTCAAAAAGGGCTGGGGATGTACACACAAATTGGAACCTTCAAGTTGGCTAAATCTGTTTTCAAACCACACTCTGGGAGGTTCCCACCTGGTACTGCATTTGTTGTATCTTCTACCAGAACACTCTCCCTCACACTAGATTAGGTAAGGAGAGGTCAGAAATTAATTCTTTTGGGCTTGGGATATGGCTCAGGTGTGGCTCAGTGCTCAAGCACCCCTGAGTTCAATCCCTGGTCCAAAATAATAATAATAATAATAATAATAATAATAATTATTATTATTATTATTATTATTATTACTTGATTGCTCACCCTCCCCTCAAAAATTCTTTTCGAGTCAGTTTACAATTAAGAGAACAAGGCTGCAGGGAGGTGGTACATGCCTGCAATCCCAGTGACTTAGGAGGCTGAGACAGGTGGATCACGGGTTCAAAGCCAGCCTCAGAAATTTATGGAAGCCCTAAGTAACTCAGTGAGACCCTGTCTCTAAATAAAATACAAAATAGAGCTGGGGATGTAGCTCAGTGTTTGAGAGCCCCTGAGTTCAAGCTCCAGTACTGAGGGTGGGGGGAATAAAGAGAAGGAAAGGAAGAAACCAAGGAAAGAAACCAAGAAATTACAGATGGCACATTCCTGTAATCCCAGCAGTTCAGGAGGGTGAGGCAGGAGGCTCATAAATTCAAAGCTAGCCTTAGAAACTTATTGAAGCACTAAGCAACTCAGGGACACGTTGTCACTATTTTTTAAATTATTAAAAATAAAAAATGTGACTCAGTAATTAATTGCCCCTGGATTCAATCCCTGTTGAGGAGGAGGAGGAGGAGGAGGAGGAGGAGGAGGAGGAGGAGAAAGAAAGAAAAGGAATAGAAAAACAACATTGTTGGGGATTAGGGATATCACAGAAGAGGAATTGTGCCAGAAATCCCTGGCTAAAGAAAACTAATAATGATAACAGTTACCATTTACTGAAAGCTTAGTATGTATCATTGTAAGTGTTCTCTGTACATTCTCTCATTTTATTCTTACCAGTCTCTGGAGTTAAACAATATTATCTTGGGCTGGGGATGTGGCTCAAGCGGTAGCGCGCTCGCCTGGCATGCGTGCGGCCCGGGTTTGATCCTCAGCACCACATACCAACAAAGATGTTGTGTCCGCCGAGAACTAAAAAATAAATATTAAAAATTCTCTCTCTCTCTCTCTCTCTCTCTCTCCTCTCTCACTCTCTCTCACTCTCTCTAAAAATAATAATAATAATAATAAAAATAAACAATATTATCTTGGTGTTTGCTGAGCCCAAAGTGGATCAGGAAGAATTAGGGAGACAGAAGCTTGAAACCATAGGAGTGAGGTGTGACAGAAACAATAGGGATGTATCTACAAAGACCACAATGAGTGTGTTGTCCAGAAAGGGAGATGGTATAAGGGGAACTAGGGGGTGGAGGGAGGAGGAAGGTTTCAGACGGTGAGAGGCAGAAGAAAGATGGGGGAGGGGGGCTACTGCAGGAAAAGAGGAACTAAACAGAGGTGAGGGGGCGGAGCAGGGTGGGGGATTGAGAGGGAGATGGAGAAGCACAGGGGAAGGAACTAAAGAGCCCAGAGAAGGGAGGATGAGAGGAGCGAAAGGAAGGGGAAGAGGATGAACCCTACAGGGAATTGAAAAGGGAACCAAATGGGAGCCAGAAAACCAGCTGAGGACAGGGAGAAACAGCATAGGGCGGGGAAGGGGGCAAGATGGAGGGGAGGAGCTAAGAGGGAGTTGGCTGAAGGAAAGGAAGGAATAGGGTGGGAGGGTAAGAGTCAAGATAGAGAAGAGGCGGAGCCCAGCGGGAGGGGAGGAGCCTAGAGGGGTGGATCGGTAAGGGAGGAGGAAGGGAAGGAGCTGAGAGTGAGGGAATTGAATCCACAGAATGAGAAGGGAGGAGCTGTGAGGGACTCGGAGATGCCAAAAGGGAGGGAAAGAAGATCAAAGAAAAGGAGATCCAGATTCGCTAAGTGGGAGGATCAGAGATTAAGGATACCCTGAGACACACCCAACAAGAGAGCGCTGGCATTCCTGATCCCGGGCCATGAGCTCTCAACCCTGGTCTGCCCTCCATTCCCCTACCCGAAACCTTCCCCTCGCATATCGCTCCTTCCCTCTTGACCTCACCTTGCAGGATTCGGTCTCTAGGTCAGTCTCGCAGAAGTTGACTAGGGGCAGTCCGGCAAGGTAGAAAGCTGTGCAGCAGCAACTCGAAGTCCCGGAAACGGCTGCAGCCCCAGTAGCCACCTCAGCCCGGAGAGGGCGGACCAGGGGTGGGTTCCTACGCGGAACCACGAGTATTGATTTCAGGGGCCGGTCCAAGTGCTCAGGGACCAGCACCCTGAACCAGATCAGAATCAGTTAGTAGGGAGGAGCAGAAATGATAAGAGCTGTAGACAGGAAAGAGCCGAGACAGACTGGTGGGACCACAACTCCTGGGAAGAACGCATACACAAGAGTAGACACTGGTTAAAAATCCGGTTGCCAGGGTGTGTGGCGGGGAGTTGTGAGCACGCAGAGTGCGCATGCGTGGGGATCCCCACTGCGCCTGACACCCCCCTCCCCATCTCCCCACTTCACCCCTGACATTTTCCCACGGTTCTGGCAATCCTTCCTGCGGTATCTCACAACCTTGCTGGGCTCAGGGGAGCAGGGACCCTAGGAAGGGAAACGAAGAGGTCTCAACATCACAGACTCTGGCCTTTTCTAAAGGTTGCCACTCTGTCTCAAACTAGCAGTGTTACTGCGCCCACCCGCATCTTCATTTCTGCCTACAGGGAATGGGGGTTGTGGGAGTGAATTCCAAGGTCAAGCGGTCCAAATCCGGGGGCTATTAAGCAGTTGAAATGCAGCTACTCCGAATTTTATGGTCTACAAGTTCAAATGAACACCGGGTTTGAAAGAAAAAAAAATGTCGAAATTCCCAGTAATTTTTATAATATTAGCACAGGAATGATAATGTTTTAAGTTTTTTAAAAACGTTATTAGTAATATTACCTGTTTTTTTAATGCAGCTACTAGAAAATTTAAAATCACACGTATGGCTTACATTGTATTTCTATTGGACAGCACTGGATTGGGGAAGGAAGGAAAATAGAAGTAAAAGGGAGGAGGAGGATGGGGTCTGTTCTAGGGTATTGGAAGAAGTCTTTCTCAGCAGCAGGAATCTTATTTTGCCACCTCTGTAAGAATCCATGTCGCCCTTACCTTCTGCTCTTTGTCTTATAAGGCCAAGTGCTTGGGTTTGGACCAAGAGGTATCATAGGACAAAGATAGTAGAAAAGCTTAATTATTTTCCTTCTTTGTGCTTCAAGAGCTCTGGAGAACAAGAGGTCATTTGTTTAGGCTGAGACGTGTGCGCCTCACCAAGTGCCTTTCTGTCCAAGTTCCTTTCTCAAGAGGTCTGCTTCTTCTGGTGATTGGCAGGAGGCGATTCAAGACAGAACAAAGGCAGTGAGCAAGCCCTTAGCTGAGGCGTGTAGAAATTTAGAGAGTTAACTCTTGGACTAGCAGCATAGGAATAGTTGTACGAGAAATGAAAGAGAATGTACGAACAATCAGAAATAGGGGAGTTGTGAGAATGAAAAGATTGAACTTGACTAAGAGAATTGGACTATCCCATGTAAAGATTCAGGGTCAGAATAGCAGGATTAGAAGGGCACCGCCTTTGTGAAAAGGAATGGGAAAAGGGAGAATAAAGATTGAGATGGGTAACGGTTGGAAGTAACCAGAGCTTGAATAACAATCTTGCGTTTCACTGCTGCATAATCGCTGCTCCCTGTTCTGCTTTGAATGAAAAGGTGTATAATATTAAAATAAAAGGAAGGCTCTGCCAGCATCCCAGGCCTGGGCTGCTGGGACCAAGTAAGTACACCTACAGGTGACTGTAGGGACTGCATTTTATAGTATTTCAACCACTTTTACAAAAGGAAGCCCTCCTAGTGTCAAAAGCCCTCCTAGTGTCACCCGTGTATCACTGTGTAATTATCACCAGCTCCAGCCACTTACTGAGCACCAAGCTGAGCCAGGAGAAGAAACTGAGACTGTGGGCACTATTCACATAAATGATGCCACCAAAGGCTACTCAGCTGATGTGGAAAACAAGAACCACCTTTTAAAAGTGTGGTGGTCCATGATACCATATTCTGTGTGTAGTGGGGGTCTCTAGGCATTTGTCAATCAGGTCTGTCCAAACCATCTTCATGTTTTGCCTGTTCAACCCACAGCAAGATGCTTAAGCCCCAAGACAGCCTTGTGCAAATCATCCACTTACCCTGTGAGACTTGCTAGGACAGGTATAGGCCTCCCTGACTCTGAGAAGCCCTATAAACCTTCTCATGTTGTGTGCAAATAACAAGCAGTTTCATTTCCTTTCCAATCCATATGCCTTAGGTTTCTTTTTCTTGCATAGTTGCACTGAGTAGGATTTCTAATGCAAGGTTGAATACAGGTAGGGAGAGTGGACTTCCTTGCCTTATTCCCCACAATCTTAAAGGGAAAATTCTTCCACTATTAAGTGTTATATGAACTGTGGGGTTTTTTGTAGCTATACCTTTATCACTTAAGGACAATCCCTACTCTTCCTAGTTTGCTGGAAGTTTCAGGTATTGAATTTTACCTTTTTTTTTTCATCTGTTTGACATTATCATTTTTTTTTCTTAAGACTGAACATGATGAATTACATTGATTTTCAAGTATACAATCAGCCTTGCATTTCCAGACTAAACCTTGCTTGGCTGGTTGTTGTGTAAAACAACAACAACAAAACAAATGAGCAGGGCTGGGGTTGTAGCTTGGTGGTAGAGTGCTTGCCTCGAATGTATGAGGCACTGAGTTTGATTCTCAGCACTACATAAAAATAAATTTCAAAAAGTCCATCAACAACTAAAAAAATAAATATATTTTTTAAATGAGCAATAATGTGACATCAAAAAGATAAAATTTTAGAGGGGCTGGGGATATAGCTCAACTGGTAGAGTGCTTACCTTGCATGCACAAGGCCCTGGGTTCAATCCCCAGCACAACCACCAAAACAAACAAAAAAAAGATATAATTTTAATTCATTTATCAATGTAGACTATTTCCCAAAGTCCAGAGAGATATAAGTTGTCCCTCCTGTGCCATGAGGGGTATTTTGATGGAAGAATAGAAAACATTTTATTCATTTTATTTGTTTACTTATCTCCCTCCCTCCTCTGGAAATAAGCTTCTTGCGCACAGGGTCCATTTCCTCCTTGTTTTCATATTCCTAGTGAAGACCCAGGAGCTTAGTGAGAACATTAAACATAGATTCAGAACAGATTTATTTTTAATATTTATTTATTTATTTTTTAGTTTTCGGCAGACACAACATCTTTTTTTTTTTTTAAAGAGAGAGTGAGAAAAAAAAGAGAGTGAGAGAGGAGAGAGAGAATTTTTAATATTTATTTTTTAGTTCTCGGCGGACACAACATCTTTGTTTGTATGTGGTGCTGAGGATCGAACCCTGGCTGCAGCATGCCAGGCGAGCGCGCTACAGCTTGAGCCACATCCCCAGCCCAAAGATAGATTTTTATTTTTTATTTTTTTTTTAATATTTTTATTTTTAGAGAGAGAGAGAGAATTTTTAATATTTATTTTTTGGTTTTTGGTGGACACAACATCTTTGTTGGTATGTGGTTCTGAGGATCGAACCCCGGCCGCATGCATGCCAGGCCAGCGCGCTACCACTTGAGCCACATCCCCAGCCCAGAATAGATATTTAAAATGAACAAATGAATGGATACCATGTAACTTACACCATCATAAGCATTTTCATGTATTTTGCTGCATTTAGACATCAAAGGAGAACCAGGCAGTGTTTTATACCTAGGATACTAGCTACTCCAGAGGCTGAGCCAACTTTGGCAACTTATGAAGTCCCTATCTCAAAATAAAATAAAAAGGTCTGGCATTGTTGCTCAGTGGTAGAGCACCCATGGGTTCAATCCCCAGTTCAATCCCCAGTACCAAAGTCACAAGAAGATATGGTCAAAAGACCAAAGTAAATGTAAATAACAAGGGTAATGCCCACTCCCTCTTTTGATGTAACCATAGAGTTTGCAAAGTTCTTTCTCATCCATTGTTTCATATGATCCTTCCAGTGAAGCAGGTTAGTTACTGTTCTCTCCATTTGGAAGAAGGGTATTGGGGATTGCACCCAGGAGCATTTTACCACTGAGCTACAATCTCAGTTCTTTTTAAAAAAAAATTTTTAGTTGTCAATGGAACTTTTATTTTTATTTATTTGTATGCAGTGCTGAGAATTGAACCCAGTGCCTCACACATGCTAGGCAAGCACTCTACCACTGAGCCAAAATCTCAGCCCCCAATCTCAGTTCTTTTTATTTTTTTAATTTTGAAACAGGGTTGTTTCTCACTAAGTTGCTAAAGCTGACCTGGAACTTGCAATCCTCCTGCCTCAACCCTCTGAATCACTGGAATTACAAGTGTAATTGTAATTACTATGCCCAGCATAATCTCTCCATTTTATGTGAAGCAACTGAGGCCAAGAAAACAGAACCTAATTTGCCTGTCTTAGATCATAAAATTAATAGAAAGATATTGACAGTAAAAGCAAGTGTAGTATTTTGTAAAATAAAAAAGACAAACTTCTTTTATATATCTCTAATTTGTCACTTATCACTGTGTTTTATAATTTTGTCTGCCTCCCCATTAGTCAGTCTTAACTCTGGATCTCCTTTTTTTCCATACCTTCTACTTTAATAGAGCAAGGCAGCTACTGAAATAGCTTGATTTCACATATTCAACATTTAGAGAGGTATGTATTCCATCTGGGTAATTAATCCTGCCATTTATATACTCTGATATGGTGAGAGAAAAGTTTTATATTTTCCCTTAGAGTGTAAATATTGGACTGTGAATCAACTTTTTATGGAAAGAGTATACACATTTATTACAGGTTTATAAATACCAAAATTTTTATAAGGATAATCAAACTGTTAACAAAATACAAAATCCTAATTATGTACAACAATCTTGTTCTAAGTCAGCAGTCTTTTGTCCTTTCTTGCCTTTCAAATTTAACCTTGATCATAAGATTTTCTCTTCTAAAACCTATCTACATTTATCTTGGTATCTAAGCCTGTAGCTGTGCCATTTTATCTTAGTCTCCAGGTCCCTGCTGTCCTGTCCTTCACACTGTTAATAGACAGGGCTGGGGCTGTAGCTCAGTGGCTGAATGCTTGTCTAGCATGTGTGAGGCACTGGGTTTGATCCTTAGCACTATATACAAATAAAATAAAAGCATCTGTCCAGCTACAACTACAAAAAGATTTTTTTTTAAAAAAAGACAGTTTTTTCTTTTTAAAATTATTTTTTTTTAAATTTATACATGACAGTAGAATGTATTTTGACATAGCATACATACATGGAGTATAACTGCCCATTCTTGTGGTTGTACCTGATGGGGAGTTACACTGGTCGTGTACTTATTTATGAACATAGGAAAGTTATGTCCAATTCATTCTACTGCATTTCATATTCCCATCCCATCCCATCCCCACTTCCTTCCCCCATTCCCCCACCTCCTCTTCAATCTGGTCGTACACTCCTCCCCCTCCCCCACACCCTGCTGTATATTGTGAGTCAGCATCTGTCTATCAGAGAGAACATTCAGTCTTTGTTTTGGGGGGGGGATTGGCTTATTTCACTTAACATAATAGTCTCCAGTTCCATCCATCTACCAGCAAATGCCACAGTTTCATCTTTCATGGCTGAGTAATAGTCCATTGTGTATATGTACCACAGTTTCTTTATCCATTCATCTATTCAAGGGCACCTAGGTTGGTTCCAAAGCTTAGCTATTGTGAATTGAGCTGCTGTGACATTGATGTGGTTGCATCACTGTAGTATACTGATTTTAAGTCCTTTAGGTATAGACTAAGGAGTAGGATAGCTGGGCCAAATGGTGGTTCCATTCCAAGTTTTCTAAGGAATCTCCATGCTGCTTTCCAGAGTGGTTGCACCAATTTGCAGTCCCACCATCAATGTATGAGTGTCCAAAAGATAGTTGTGTTTCTTTTAAAAAAAGAATAAATTGGGGCTGGGGTTGTGATTCAGTGGCAGAGCACTTGCCTGGTATGTGTGAGACACTGAGTTCAATCCTCAGCACCACTTATAAATAAATAAAAAATAAAGGTATATCAACAACTAAAAAATATTTTAAAAAATAAAAAATAAATAAAAAAGGATAAATCATGACTGTCATACAAATATAAAAATGAGCTAATGCTAAAGATTATATTTAGTTCATGTGGGAACTAGGCCAATTTCATAAATACTTCAAAGGAGAATCCAAAGAAACCCATTAATAGATAAGGAATAGTGACAAGGATGTGCAAATGGAGATAAAATTAGTAGAACCTAACATAATTTTCAACCACATTGAAGCTCAACCAGAACTTTTAGAGTCTACAAGTTCATATCCAATAATTATTTCACATTGTAATCAGTTATTACAGAGTTATAGAATAGTTTTTATTCAATCAACAAAACTGAGAGGGCTGGGGATGTGGCTCAAGCGGTAGTGCGCTCGCCTGGCATGCGTGCGGCCCGGGGTTCGATCCCCAGCACCACATACAAAAACAAAGATGTTGTGTCCGCCGATAACTAAAAAATAAATATTAAAAAATTCTCTCCTCTCTCCCTCTCTCACTCTCTCTTAAAAAAAAAAAAACTGAGAGATATCCTCTAGAACCTGACAATGCATAGATTCCCACCGAAGCACAGACTTTTCCCTCTAACAGAAAATCATCTCTCTTGGGCTATCTACTCCCCAGATAAAGGGTAAGCTCCTTAAAGGCAGCAAAAATATTTTATTGATAAATGTAAAACCATATTTTATCATTGAGATATCCAATTAAAATAATTACTACTTTCCATTTGTAACAAACCAGCAAGACCCTGGCTTGTTCTAAAAAGTGCAGGCATTGGAGCTGTATTAGTGGCTCTGCCACTTAAGGCCTGTGACATCTTGAGCAAGTTCCTCAAAAACTTTATGCCTCAGTTTCTTCATCTGTAGATGGGAATTATTATAGTTTGAGTCTAAAGTGTCTTCCAAAATTTCATATATTAAGGGTTTGGTTGCCAGTATATAGTAGAAGGAAATTAGATCATTTGGGGTGACTTATGGAGACCCTGTCTCAAAATAAAAATAAAAATAAAACACCTGCCAAGTACCTCAGAATGTGACTGTATTTGAAGTAAGGTTTGTTTGTTTGCTTTTATTGTACTAGGGATTGAATTCAGGAATGCTTTGCCAAGGAGCTACATCCCCAACTGTTTTCATTTTTTATTTTAAGGCAGGGTCTCAGGCTGGGGATGTGGCTCAAGTGGTAGCGTGCTCGCCTGGCATGCGTGCGGCCCGGGTTCGATCCTCAGCACCACATACAGACAAAGATGTTGTGTCCACCGAAAACTAAAAAAATAAAATATTAAAAGTTCTCTTTCTCTCTCTCTCTCTCTTTAAAAAAAAAAAAAAAAAGACACGGTCTCACTAAGTTGCTTAGGGCCTTGCTAACTTGCTAAGGCTGTCCTTGAACTTCTGAGGCACTGGGATTACAGGCATGTACCAACATGCCAGGCTGAGAAAATAAATTTCTGTTGTTCAAAGCACCCAGACTGTGGCCCTTTGCTATGGAAGCCTTAGCTGAGTACTATAATCCAGAGGAAAGTTAAGAATGGCTAAAGTTGGGGGCTGGAGGTGTGGCTCAAGCGGTAGCGCGCTCGCCTGGCATGCGTGCGGCCCGGGTTCGATCCTCAGCACCACATACCAACAAAGATGTTGTGTCCGCCGAGAACTGAAAAGTAAATATTAAAAAAAAATTCCCTCTCTCTCTCTCTCTCTTTCTCTCTCTCTCCTCTCTCACTCTCTCTTTAAAAAAAAAAAAGAATGGCTAAAGCATGACATCTCAAGGAATCTTCCTGCCTTGACTGGATGTAGCTAATTCTATAGTGTGTACCACTGTAAGGGTCCGGCGAAGGTCGGAGGAATAGACCACCAAGAGACCGGCTCATGCAACAGCAAAAGGGGATTTACTGAGGATCCAATCCAGCGCGCTGGGGCTCCAGGCTCACTCATGAAGGGAGAGCGGCCAAGAGCCCTGAGCAGGGGTTGAGCAGTGCTTAAGTGCACTTTTGGGGAGGGCGGGGGCTTTGCATACATCAGAGCAAATCATCATGAGGCGCGGGAAAATTGAACAAAAACTCTCAAACATGATTAGTCCATTCATTGTCGGGAACAGGTCGGGCGGGGGTGATAGGTCACTCCTAAAGAGGGGGATACATTTAAACTGATTGGTTTGGGCCCTGAATGCCTATGTGCCAAGGTGCACAGGGTCCTAGGTTATTTAACAACTAAATGGTCAGTACCGGGCATTGTCTTAACTGTCTCAGGAATTTCAGGTTCTGTGTGCAGTTCAGAAACTTTACAATACCTAGTCCTTTACATTTTAACTCAGGCTTTACAGCTTAGAAACTTTACCCTTTCACCACCAGGTCTTCTCAGGACTCTTTTATGTACTTGAAAATGATTGAGAAGCAGGCACTGAGGCCCATGACTGTAATCCCAGCCACTCAGATGGCTGAGGCAAGAGGATTGTAAGTTTGAGACCAGCCTCAGCAATTTAGCAAGACCCTGGCTTGATATAAAAAATAGAAAGGGCTAGGGGCTAGGGATGTGGCTCAAGCGGTAGCGCGCTCGCCTGGCATGCGTGCGGCCCGGGTTCGATCCTCAGCACCACATACCAACAAAGATGTTGTGTCCGCCAAAAACCAAAATAAATAAATAAATATTTTAAAAAATAGAAAGGGCTAAAGGGCTGGAGATGTGGTGTTATGCTCGAATTCGGGACCCCCAAAGACCACCAGAGACCCAAGATCGATGTAAGCAGCAAAGAGGTGTTTATTGCGAGCTAGCTAGGTCCTCCGCGCGCACACAGCAACTGGTGACGCTGAGAGGCTCCAAACCCAGGGTTTGCAGCATTTTTATACATTCTTTGGAGAGGTCAGGGACTTCACATACATCATAGCATCTCTTAGCAAATCATCACACACCGCGGGAAAATCATAAAACAACTCTAAAACATGATTAGCACATTCACTGGCGGGAACAAGTTGGGTAGGAGTGATTGGTCAGTACAAAAGGGTATTTATTTGAACTGATTGGTTTAAGCCAAGAAGGGTGTACGTGCTAAACTACATGGTTTGCCAAATTGTTATCAACCACCATAAACTACTGGGAGGGTCATCTGGCATCCCAGGTATTTCCCTGTCTCATGCTAATTGGTGGCTGCTAGGGGGCTGCTATGGATCCCCACCTAGCCTGACTGAGTCAGGGACACCTGGCGCAGCAGATCTCTCCTATTATTTGTAGATAAGCAACTTAGCAGGGTGGGAATGTGCCTAGGAGTGCTCTGTGGGTTTTTCCAAGGACAAAGGCCATGTCCCTTCCTTGGACAGGCTTTGCTCTGAGATAGAGGCTGTTTTTTTCAGTGGCTCAGTGGTAGAGCACTTGAATAGCATGGAGGTGGTACTAGGTTCCATTCCCAGTGCTGAAAAAAAAAATAGAAAAAAAATATGGGTGAGAAGGGAGAGAGACAGGGAGAATGAGTCAGGAATTCCATAGAGCTTTTGTTTCTGTAGTTTAGATCCATGGGTATTTACCATATTGGTAAGTAAAACTGAGAAAAATTGTATTGTAAAGATCTTTATTAATTAATTCAAAATAACACTTATAAACCTATAATATTTTAACATAAGTAGTACATGTCATAAAAATATGCATAGTTTTTTTTAAAGGTAGTATTAAGAAAAGTGGTATTATTTTCATTCTTGCAAATCTTTTTTACCATTCTCAACTTGCTTCTACATTCAGTTCATCATGATATCATGTCATGTAGCCTCTGGACCATTGTATATTCATGAAAGAATGAGAGTGAGAAAGCAAATACTATTTTGGTATTAATATGAAAATTGGTTTGACTTTATGGATGTACTACATGGGTCCCTGAGGCCCCCAAGGATTCTCAAACTCAACTCTTAAGAATTACTTCATTAGAAGTGCTGGGGCTGTGGCTCAGTGGTAGAGCGCTCGCCTCACACGTGCAAGGCCCTGGGTTTGATCCTCAGCACCACATAAAAATAAATAAATAAATAAAATAAAGTTATTGTGTACAACTACAAAAAAAATTAAAAAAGAATTACTTCACTAGAGTGCTAACAATGCACATAATGAACTTCTTAGAAGATAAAACAGATGATTTGGTAATCAATGGATTTGATGGCATGTAGTAAGGAAGAGAGAAATTTCACTGCTACTCATTGGTTTCTGGCTTGCACAACTGAGCATGATATGTAAGAAGAGGACCAGGTTTAGCAGGTGATAAAAAAAAGATCAGGAGTTTGAAGATGTGTTATACTCTGAGACATACAAATAGAGATCTTAAGTATGGAGCTGAACGTATAGCTAAGGAATGGAAATTCAAATTTGATTATTTATGGGGGAATAAAAGAAATCATATAATGAGAGCGTAGAAATGAGAAGAGAACAGAATCTAGGACCAATCTTTGAAAAAAGTCCAACAATTTATTGTCTAACAGAGGATGAGCTGCAGAGTTTCAGAGGATGAGCAGAGAATTAGGGGAAAAACCAGAACAATGTGATGTCGAATATAAAAGTAGAGTTTGGGAGCCAAGGAAGGGAATGTTAGTCAGCTTTTTGTTGCTGAGACCAAAACACCTGACATAAACAACTTAAAGGAGGAAAGGTTTATTTTATTTTGTCTCAAGTTTACAGAAGTTCAGTCTATGATTGGACCAGTTCCATTGCTTTGTGCCTGGGGTGAAACAGAACATGATAGTGAAGAAAAGCTGTGCAGTTCATGGCAGGAGAGAGAGAGAGAGAGAGAGAGAGAGAGAGAGAGAGAGAGAGAGAGAGAGAGAGAGAGAGAGAGAGAGAGAGATATAAAGGGGGTAACAGAGGCAGACAGAGGGGGGGGGAGCAGAGACAGAGAGAAAGAAAGAGGCCAGGGAGAAGACATAGTTACACTCCCAGTGAACTATGTCCTCCAACCATGCCCCGCTTGTCTATGTTTCCACCTCCTCCCAGTAGACCATTCAGATTATTCATTCATCAAATGGATTAATTCACTAATGAGCTTGGAGCCCTCATGATCCAATCACTTCCCCAAAGCCTCACATTACTGCCCTGAGGACCAAGTATTCCACACATGTACTTTTGGATGACATTCCAAGTCCAAATCATAACAAAGTGTTTCCAGGAGAAAGTAAACAAGAGTATCAAAGGCCAAGTAAAAGAGCAAAAGATATCTTTTTTATTTGGTAACATGGATGTCACTGTTGACAAAAGAAAACTATTTGGAAGGAAATCATAAGTATAAAAGCCAGAATGGAGTGGTGAGAATTAAATGAGAACTCATGAAATGGAAGTAGTCAATATAGATAACTATTTTTTCTTTGATTAATATTTTTAAAAATGTTTTTGTAGTTGTGTATGGACAAGATACCTTTATTTTGTTTATTTTTAGGCCCTTTTAAGGATTGGACTCAGTGCCTCACACATGCTAGGCAAGCACTCTGCCACTGAGCTACAACCCCAGCCCAATAGTTGATTAATCTTTGTGTGTGTGTGTGTGTGTGTGTGTGTGTGTGTGTGTATGGTGCTGGGGATTGAACCCAGGACCTTGTGCATGTGAGACAAGCATTCTACCAACCCCAGCCCTGAATTGATCTTTAATGACATAAGTACAAAAAGTTTATATCCTCTTGTAACGGTGTTCCACTTTACCTTTTGAATATAGACTTAGCTGCTCTGAGGCCTGTGTTAAAAGGGAAATGTTTTTCTTTTCTTCTCTCTCCCCACCCCATAACCTGCAGGAGGAGAAAAACATTATCTTTTACTGTCCTAGACCTAGTTTTATCTGTATATGAGCACACATTTGCCTGCCTCAGGAACCAAGTAATTCAGACTCGGGGGATGATGCCAGAAGATCTAAAGAATGGCTATCTTCCAAATTAACAAATGCATCCCAATCCTCTGTTGGGGCACACTGGGAATGCAGCCTTTGAACAACTTCTTTAAAAGCCCTTTGTTCTCCCTTAAGGGGAGAACCACAGTCTCTGGGTCTGGAGTCCCAGGTGCTTCTCCTTTGTTAGTAAAGCAATAAACCTTTTTTATCCTTTTTCTCAAAAACAAGTCCTCATTATTAAACTGGTGTGGCAATTGGGGACAAGAACCAACCTTTTAATAACACTCTTTAAAAAAATTGTTTAAACATTACAAAGAAGACTAAAATCCTCTTTTGACCACTTCTATCAACCTGGTCTTCTCCCTCATCTTCCAGATATATTTCTTGATACTTGTTTGGTGGGTGTACTTAGCATATTAATACCATATATAGTATAATTTTACATATATGTATACAAATATGAAGGCACAGGCCCAGCATGTTGGCACAAGCCTATCATCCTAGCTACTTGGGAGACTGATCACAAATTTGACATCAGTCTCAGCAACTTAGCGAGACACTGTCTCAAAATAAAAATAAAAAGGGCTGAGGATGTGAAGCTAGGGATATAACTCAATTGGTAGAGTGCTTGTCTCACATGCATTAAGGCCCTGGGTTCATTCCCCAGCACCACAAAAAAGCGGGGGGGGGGGGGGGGGGGGGCTGAGGATGTAGCTCAGTGGTAAATCACCCCTGTGTTTTAGTCAGCTTTTTCATTGCTGCAAACAGAAGACCTGACAAGAACAATTTTTAATATTTATTTTTTAGTTATAGTTGAACAAAATACCTTTATTTATTTATTTATTTTTATGTGGTGCTGAGGATCCAACCCAGGGCCTCTCATGTGCTAGGCAAGCGCTCTACCACTGAGCCACAACACCAGCCCCGGACAAGAACAATTATAAGGAGAAAAGTTTATTTGGGGGCTCAGGGTTTCAGAGGTCTCAATCCATAGAGGTCCAATTCTATTATTTGAGACCCAAGGTGAAGCAGAACATTATGGTGAAAGCATGTGGCAGAGGGAAGGGGCTCAAGACATCAGGAAGCAGCAGAGAGAGATGAGAGACTATATATAGAGAGACTATATATATATATACATATATATATATATATATATATATATATATATATATATAGAGAGAGAGAGAGAGAGAGAGAGAGAGAGACTATATATATGTGTGTGTGTGTGTGTGTGTGTGTGTGTGTGTGTGTGTGTGTGTATATATATATATGATTAATTCACTGATTGGGTGGTTAAGACTCTTATAATACAATTATTTCACCTCTAAACCTTGCATTTTCTCACAATTAGCTTTTGGGGAACACCTCATATGAACCATAACACTCCACCCTTGGCTCCCAAAAGCTCATGTCCATTTCACAATACAAAATACATTTAGTCATAAGACAAGAGTCCCCATAGTCTTATTGTTAATTAAAGTTTGGTCCTTGTCTCTGATACCAATCCAATAACAAGGACACAGTTTTAAGAAAGAAGATATTTTGGTTTTGGTTTTTTGGTACCAGGGATTTAACTCAGGGGCACTCGACCACTGAGCCACATCCCCAACCATATTTTGAATTTTATTTAGAGACAGTCTCACTTAGTTGCTAAGCACCTTGCCATTGTTGAGGCTGGCTTTGAACTCTGATCCACCTGACTCAGCCTCCCTAGCCACTGGGATTACAGGCATGCATTACAGGCATGTGTGGTGAAAAAGAAGTTTTATTGCTTTACTAGCAAAGGAGAAACACAGGAGAATCCTGTCCTAGAGGCTGTAATCATGTTCATCAGGGAAAACAGAGGGATTTTAAAGAAGATCTTGGCAGGTGGTTCCAAGGTACCCTGATGCTGAGTTAGGATTCACTTGTTAATTTGGGAGCTATGAATTTCCTAGATCCTCAGGACACTTCTCCTTCCAGTGGTGGGTGTTTTCAAGGACAATTAACTAAGGGAAGAAAAGATAACATTGGGGGCTGGGGATGTGGCTCAAGCGGGATCGCACTCGCCTGGCATGCGTGCCACCCTGGTTCGATCCTAAAAAATAAATATTAAAAAACTCTCTCTCTCTTTAAAAAAAAAAAAGAAAAGATAACATTGTCTCCTTAGTCTTGTTAGGTAGGGGGAGAATGGAGAAAAAAAGAAAAGAAAAATGGCTTTTTAAAAAATAAGCCTCATCTATTGAAGGGCATCTAGGTTAGTTCCACAGTTTAGCTATTGTGAATTGTGCTGCTATAAACATTAATGTGGCTGTGTCCTGTAGTAGGCTGTTTTTAAATCCTTTGGGTTTAGACCGATGAGAGGGATAGATGAATGGATAAAAAAAATATGGCATATATACATAATGGAATATTACTCAGCAATAAAAGAGAAGAATAAATGGATGGGGTTATAGAAGATAATGCTAAGTGAAGTTAACCATTTCCCCAAAACCAAATGCTGAATATTTTCTTTGATATAAGGAGGCTAATTCATAGTGGGATAGGGAATGGGAGTGAAGGCATGGGAGGAATAGATGAACTCTAGATAGGGCAGAGGGATTGGAGGGGAAAGGAGGGGTCATGGGGTTATTAATGATGGTGGAATGTGATGATCATTATTATCCAAAGTACAGGTATGAAGACACAAATTGGTGTGAATATACTATGCATACAACCAGAGATATGAAAAATTTTGTGTATATGTGTAATAAGAATTGGAATGCATTCTACTGTCATATATAAATAAAAAATAATAATAAAATAAGCCTCAGCCAGGGGGGCCAGGCGTGGTGGTGCACGCCTGTAATCCCAGTGGCTTGGGAGTCTGAGGCAGGATGATCGTGAGTTCAAAGGAAGCCTCAGCAACTACAAGGTGCTAAGCAACTCAGTGAGACTGTGTTTCTAAATAAAACACAAAATAGGGCTGGGGACGTGGCTCAGTGGTTGAGTGCCCCTGAGTTCAATCTCTGGTACCCCAAAAAAATAAAAATAAAAAAATAAGCCTCGACCTGGGGATATAGCTCAGTTGGTACAATGCTGGCCTCACATGCTCAAGGACCTGGGTTCAATCCCCAGCACCACAAAAAATAAATAAATAAGCCTAAGAGGGCTGGGGATGTGGCTCAAGCGGTAGCGCGCTCCACTGGCATGCGTGCGGCCCGGGTTCGATCCTCAGCACCACATACCAACAAAGATGTTGTGTCCACAGAGAACTAAAAAATAAATATTAAAAATTCTCTCTCTCTCTCTCTCTCTCTCTCTCTCTCTCTCTCTTTCTCTCCCCTCTCTCACTCTCTCTTTAAAAAAAAAAATACGCCTAAGAGCAATGAGGGTTATATTCAAAAGGTGAAGTATATAACTGTTACATTAACAGTTCCAGGATTGCTCAAAAGTCTAAGTCCAAAGTCTCCTGAGATCCAAGGCAAACCTTCATTGTGAGCCCCTATAAAAATCAAAAGCAAGTTACATGTATCCAACATATAAAGACACAGAGTAAACATTCCCATATCACAAACAAGTCCTGTCCCTCCACATCTGACATCTGGAGCACATGGCATCCTGCTTGTGTAGCTCTGCATCAATGGCTTTTTCTGGTTGCAGCCCACATGTCCTCTCTGCTCTATCCCTGAAGATTTCTTCAGTAGATGTTCCATGGTACTGGCATTTCTTAATCTTTGGGGGGTCTCCACTGCAGCTTTGGCTTCCTCCTCACATATACATGTAGTGCCCTCACAGGACAGCCTGCAGGGACTTTGACCCCAGGGCATTTTGCCTGGCCTCCCAGACCTTCCTTTGAAATCTTGGTGGAAGCTTCCATGACCCCCTAACTCCAGCATCCTATAGTCCTGCAGAACCAGCGCCACCTGGTTGATGCCAAGATCTGCCACCAATCTTGAGCAGTAACCAGGCCTCCAGGGACCCTGGCTGCAGCAGCCTCTGAGTAACTGGCCACTGAGCATGGTGAAACAACTTCCTAGGCCCTCATGCACAAGCAGGGTGCCTCATTAGTCTCCTTTCAAAGGAATTTTTACTTTTACACCCTTGAGCTTGAGATGAGTGTGGTTTTACTAATTCCTGAGATGCCCTCAAGCCATTTTTCTTATTGTCTCTGGGCAAAGTCTTTAGCATTTCTTTAGTGGCTGTCACGTCTAACAACCACACATTCCTCAGCCCCAGTTTTACTCAGTTTTCAGGCCAAACTGCAAGATTCTCAAGTCTTTTGCTTTGCTTTCTGCTCCAGATTATCAGGATAAACTTGGCTTAAAACCACCAGCAATATCTGTTCCACCTACTGAAGGCTGTGCTGTCTTAAATTTCCTCCACCATATTAATCAGTCCATCATCTTTAATTTCAGCCTCACACCAAGTTTCAGGACATGGGCAAAATGCAAACAACTTCTTAGCCAGAATGTAACTTGAATGGCTTCTAGTCCAATTCCCAATGGAATCCTCCTCCTCCTCTGAAACCTCATGAGCACAGATTTTACTATGCAACAGTCCTATCAGCATTCTGGTGTTCTGAGCTCTCATCAGAATCACCTATTAAGCTCCACTTACAACAATCTAAAGCTTTTCCAGCTTTCATCTCTAAACTTTCCAAAATTGCTCCCACAAATTCAAAAAAGCTCCCAAAACTTCTGAACCACATGGTCAGATTAGTCACAGCATCGCCCCCATTTCTCAGTACCAATTTCTGTTTTAGTCAGCTTTTTTGTTGCTGTGACTGAAAGACCTGACAAGAACAATTAGAGGAGGAAAAGTTAATTGGGGACTCAGTTTTAGAGGTCTCAGTCCAAAGACAGCCGGCTCCATTCCTCAGGGATTGAGGTGAGACTGAACATCATGGCAGAAGAGTATGACAAAGGGCTGGGGATGTAGCTCAGTGGTAAAGTGGCCCTGAGTTCAGTCCCCAGTAACAACAACAACAACAACAAAAGGACAGGGTTTCAATAATTTGGCAAAGCTGGCCTTGAACTTGGTCCTTTAAATGGCCTGATCCAGCTGAGCAGGTGTCACATGCTTATAATCCCAGTGGTTCTAGAGACTGAGGCAGGAGGATCACAGGTTCAAGGCCAGACTCAGCAACTTAGTGAGGCCCTAAGCAACTTAGTGAGACCCTGTCTCAAAATAAAAAATAAAAAGGATGTGCCTCAGTGGTAGAGCATCCCTGGGTTCATCCCCCAGTACCTAAATAAATAAATACAATTTCTTAAAAATAAAATGAGCTCAGGATATAGTTCAGTGGTAGATTGCCCCTGGGTTCAATTGCCAATACAGCAAGAAAAAAACAAGTCTTTATTCCTTGCTTGTTCTAATAAGTAGGCTATCTTCTGGACAGTGGCTACATAAAGTGGTTTGGAAAGTGTCCTAATCTTTAATCACATACAATTCTTCCCTCCCTTTCCTCCTTGTTGCTTCACACAAGATAACAACAGACTATTCAAGAACAGGAGGCAGGACTTTTTCTACCATTAGGACAGCAGGCATACCTACAGGACCTTTCATATGCCCTTAGTTTAAAATGCAAGCCTGGGCTGGGAATGTGGCTCAGGCGGTAGCGTGCTCGCCTGGCATGTGTGCGGCCCGGGTTTGATCCTCAGCACCACATAGAAACAAAGATGTTGTGTCTGCTGATAACTAAAAAATAAATATTAAAAATTCTCTCTCTCTCCTCTCTCACTCTCTCTTTAAAAAAATAAATAAAATAAAATGCAAGCCTGACAGAGCAGCTGAAATTTACTCATCTGGGTGATCCCTAGTTTGATGACTGAAAAGTTATTTATTCATTCGTTTACTTATTTTACAGTGCTGGGAATTGAACTCAGAGTCTCATGCATGCGAGGCAAGTGCTCTACCACTGAGTTACATCCCCAGTTCTTTTATCAATTTTTGAGACAAATCTCACTAGGTTGCCTAGGATAGCCTTGAACTTGCCATCATCTTGCCTCAGTCTCCTGAGTAGCTAGGATTAAAGGTATGTGCCACCATGCCTGGATGTAAGATTAGTTCTTAAATTTAACTGGTCTAAGCTTTTATATCTGTGAAGTTTTTTTGCTTTAGGAAAAAATGTGAGCCCCTTCTAGGTAAGTTGGAATTAAAGCAAGGCCACCAGTTATCATTAAATACTTATCATTCTGCTCCCATCTCATGCTAAGTGAAATGGGGGATAAAAGCTTGCAAGTCAATTCAGCCAACATTTATCACTGGTTATATTCCATGGTTACCTTGTGGTGAAGTAATATTGCTTAACTCGGTCTATCATCACTGAGATAGTATCTGGAGAGAAACAATGAGCCAAACAAAACATTATAGTATAAAGAAAACCTAACTACATACATTTAATGACAATCCCAAGGAGTGAATAGAAAGAGGCCAAGTGAGCCACATGTGGTGGCACATGCCTGTAATCCCGGCAACTCAGGAGGCTGAGGCAGGAAGATCACAAGTTCAAAGCCAGCTTAGCAATTTATTGAAGCTCTACGTAACTCAGTGAGACCCTGTCTCTAAATAAAATATAAAAAGGGCTGGGGATGTGGCTCAGTGGTTAAGCGCCCTTGGGTTTAATCCCTGGTTTAAAAAAATGAAATAAAAAAATTAAAAAAGGAAAAATCTAAAAGATCCATTAGAAGGAAAGATGAGATTCAGAGATAACTTTTGGGCAGTCTGAGACCTGCTTATCTATCTGACTGTCCATTCACCAAAGTTCCTTACACTCAGCATGCCCATGTCTCTCTCCTCTCTTGGATTACAGCAGCAATACCTTCCTATTTTGCTTCCTGTTTCTTGTTTCTCTCTTCCCCAATGTAGTCTCCAGACTTCTGCCACAGTAATCTTATTAAGGTGAAATCTGATTACCTTGCTCCACCTCTTAAAATGGTTCCTGTTTCCACTGCATTCTGGATCTAGCCAGTAAACCCTCTGCCTCCTCTGTCTTCCATTCTATGCTATGGCCATACTGATCCCCTTGTACAATTCCCTCCAACCCCCTCCCTCTCTCTTTTGGCACTTACAAAGGCTGCTGTCTTGGCCCTCCACTCCATCCAGAGTACACTCTCTTCTTACCTCACATTGCTGGCTACTAACTTGCACAGCCAGAGAGATCTGCTCCACAGGGCTGCACATTTCCTTCTTTTTCTTGTTTTGTTTTTCAGTGCTGGGAATGGAATCCAGGGCAAGTGCTCTACCACTGAGCTACAGCTACAGCCTTTACATTTCCTTCTAGAAACCCAGGGAGACAGGGTCATCTATAGAGGAACCTGCCCTGTTCTGCTCTAGACTAGGGGAGACCTGGCTTAGCCTAGGAGCCTGAAGTGTATCCTGTAGTCCTTCAGTCTGGATCTGAGACAGAGAAGGAAAGTGCCTGCTTCCCCAGAGTAGGCGATTTCTCTTGGCTTCCCCTGGAGGTACAGGCTCTGCTTGTTGGGTCTGGTATTTCAATAATTTTTGCCAACCTGACCAATTCCCAACTATTCTGAGTCAATAATTTACATAACTCATTTTAAAGGCAGACATAACTTTTGCTTTACATGTTACTATTTGGCTGGGGGAAAGAAGAAACAAGAACAAATATATTCTTGTCCTATTGATCATTATTCCCTCCATTAATGTTAATGATTTAGAGCTACTTGCAAAGTTCCTTGGGGGCTTTTATTCATGACCTGAAAATTATTTACTGCAATCTTCCTGGTATATATCATAATTTACTATGTGTAGGTCAATGTTAACTATGAAGAAGAAAAGTGACCACTGACCATAAATTCCATTACACACCCCAAGATAAATAATAACATTTTAACCTGGCATGGTGGCATATACAGGTAATCTCCCAGGGACTTAGGAGGCTGAGGCAGGACTGCAAGTTTGAGGTCAGTCTCAGCAATATAGTGAAATCCTGTCTCAAAATAAAAAATAAAAAGGGTTGGGGGTGTATTTCAGTGGTTAAGTGACCCTAGCTTCAATCCTCAGTACTGAAATAAATAAATAAGTAAATAAATAACATTTTAGCATATTTTTCCTTCCAGTTATTTTTCCCTCCATATACATTGTATGTGTGTGTGTGTGTGTGTGTGTGTGTGTGTGCGCGTGCGCGCGCGCGTGTCCTGGGGATCAGACCCAGGAATCCACACGATAGGCAAGTGCTCTATCACTGAGCAACATACCCAGCCCCACCTTTTATTTGTATTACTGGAGATTGAACCCAGTGGTGCTCTACTACTGAGCTATAACCTCAGCTTTTTTTTTTTTTTAATATTTATTCATTTATTTTTTAGTTTTCAGCGGACACAACATCTTTGTTTGTATGTGGTGCTGAGGATCGAACCCGGGGCCGCACGCATGCCAGGTGAGCGTGCTACCACTTGAGCCACATCCCCAGCCCCTAACCTCAGCTTTTAAATTTTTTTAAAAATATTTATTTTTTAGTTATAGGTGGACACAATATCTTTATTTTATTTGTATGTGGTGCTGGGGACCGAATCCAGTGCCTCACGAATGGTAGGCGAGCACTCTACCTCTGAGCCACAGCTCCAACCCTAATTTTTTTTTTTTTAAATTTTGAGACAAGGCTGGCTTTGAACTTGCCATCCATCTCAGTCTCCCTAGTAGCTGGGATTACAGGTCTGCACTGTATTTTAGTAGCTTATAATGTGTGATCTGGGGCCTTCTTTTTATACTGTACTTTCTTCTTTGGTGGTTTCGTCCATTCTGTTGGCTTTTATTACTGTCTTTAAGGTGTCAATTTAGCACAGATGTGTATTCCAAGCCTTAGATTTCTCTAACCCCATTCCCCAAACTTGCTCTTCTGAAACAATTTTGGTAAATGACTATCACCATTTGCCATACTAGTACCAGCTATTTACTGTCATCCATAATGATTCCCCCTGTTGCTGCAATTCCTTCCCAGTTGTACCCTATTTGCTTAGTCCATTCAGGCTGCTGTAACAAAATACCATAAACTGGGCAGGTTGTAAACAAGAGAAACTTATTTCTTATAATTCTGGAGGCTGGGGAGCCCAAAATCCAGTCACCAGCAGATTTGGTGTCTGGTCAGGGTCCACCACCACCAGTTTCCTTGTTCGTAGATGGTACCTTCTCAATCTGTCCTCATATAGTGGAATGGGACGCTTATTTTTTTTATTAGTGTATAATAATTATATAGGATGATAGGCTTCATTGGTGTGTGTGTGTGTGTGTGTGTGTGTATAAATAAATATATATATGTAATTTGATTAATTTTACTTCCCAATAGTTCCCCACCCTCTCATATTCCCTCTTCCCCAACCCTTTTGCCTACTTTAATGATCTCCCTTATACTTTCATTTTTTTCAAACTTGTGGTACTGAAAATTGATCCCAGGGGTGTTCTACCTCTGGGCTACATCCCCCAGTCCATTTTTTTTCCCCAGTCCATTTTTATTTTTTATTTTGAGACTAGGTCTCACCTGAAATTTGCCATTCTCCTGACTTTGCCTCGTGAGTGTTGGGATTAGAGATGCTGTGCTTCCCTTCTACATTCATGGAATCCCTTATTTCCCCTTCTAGTTTCCACATATGAGAGAGAGAACATATGATATTTCCCCCGAGTCTGACTTATTTCCACTAGAAATTATGGTCTCTAGTTCCATCTGGAGTAGGATACTTTTATAAAGACCCTCAAGACTTTAATCACCTCCCCCAAGGTCCCACCTCTTAATACTATCACCTTGGGGCTTAGCATTTCAACAAAGGAATTTGGGACACAAATATTCATATCATATTACCTTCTAGTTCATTAGCAAATTCTGTCCATGCTACCTGCCATAGACATCCAGCAACTATTCCTTTCTCTCCATGTCCACTGCCATCACCTTAATTCAAGCCATCATCCTTTCTCATCTTCTCCCACAGTTCTATTAGTGTCCCTGCTTCCATATTTACCCAGCTATTATAATTTAGTGGAGTCACAGGTCCTGCCCACCTTAGTTCCCTTATATCATTCATGTCCCTTGAATTCCCATCACCTTGGTCCTCTTTCTGCCCCTTGACACATGCCTAGCTCTTTCCTTTTATTTAGTGTTCTTTTCCGGAAAGGTTTTTCCCTCAGTCCTTCCCAAGGTTTCTTCTCTACCTTCAGCTCTGACCTCCAAAGTCACCTCTTCAGAAAGACCCTCTCTGATGTCTTAATTTAATTTGGTCTCCCTAATGTTGCTCACTGAAGTATCTAGTTTCCTTCCTCCCTGGCACTAATCACAATATGGAATTATTCTGTTTGTTGTTGCATTTTAGAGAAATTTAATTTAGAAAATCGCTTTTTTTATCCCCCCTCTCCAGTAGCATGGGTAGAATCTTTGAATCAGTTAAATTTTATTTATTTTATTTATTTTTTTTAAAGAGAGAGTGAGAGAGAGAGAGAGAGAATTTTTAATATATATTTTTTAGTTCTCGGCGGACACAACATCTTTGTTTGTATGTGGTGCTGAGGATCGAACCTGGGCCGCACGCATGCCAGGCGAGCGCACTACCGCTTGAGCCACATCCCCAGCCCTGAATCAGTTAAATTTTAATGTCAGATAGACAAAAAATATTTTTGTACATATTTTGAACATATACAAAAGAAGTGCTCCTTATCTGACATTCAAACTTAATTGGGTGTCCTGTACTTAATATATCTGGAAGCCTTACCGTGACAGGAGTGCCTGGTTTATGTCTTACTTGTTATGGGTTGTATCCTCCTGGCCTAGCCCAGCGCTTGCCATTTAGTTAGGTGTTTAGTAATTGCTATATACGAATAAACTATCTGCATGCCGTTCGCTAGGTTTTTTATTCTCAATTGACATTCATTTATAGGAATTTCTCCCATTCATGAAAGATTCTTGTTCAGGATAATTTTGGCAAATATATTGTATTACCTAAACTTCTTTGTTTCCCATTTCTGCAAATTGCGGTAAGAGTATCTGCCTTTATCGTCTTGTTTTTAGAATTAAAAAGAGTTAACGCAAAAGTATAAGTGAAAGTTTTTAACCGTGTCCGGTCCACTAGAATGCTCAACAAAATTTACCTTTTTATTAAATGAAGTCTGTGCACCATTTTAGCAGAAAGCAAAAACGCGCCTTTGAGAATGGGTGGGGGTAGGGAAAACGGTTAGAATCGGGCGCCGGCCAGAAGACCTAGGGCCTGGGGAAAGGGGAGGAGCGAAGAGTGAATGACATGGAATACAGCCAATGAAGACACTGAGAACTGCTCCCCCTCCCTTCGCGCTTCAAATTCTAAGCTTCGTTTCCATCCGGGTTCTTCAGCCTCGTTCCCGGGTAGTATAAAGTTTGCTGTCTCCTTTGTTCGCCCTCGTTGCGCAGTAGTCCTAGCGGCTTCTCTGTTCCGTTCCTGGGTCCAGCAGCTGTCAGTCGTGTTGAGCTGCTTGGAAAGCCTACTCGGCGAGCTCGTAGGAGCTTGAGACCGTAGCCACCCCTCCGGTACGTGTCTCCTTTCCTTGGTTCGTTGTTTCCTACGTTCTTGCCTTGTTAGAACTTGGGATTATCTCCCTGGAGATGAGGGTGGCGGGCGCCATTTTAAGACACCCAAAGGTGCCGACCTATTTAAATAAAGCGGGGGGGGGGTCGGTCAAAGGAAAACACATTAGGGGGTTCGTTTCATAGTATGTCTCTCTTGAAAGTTTGGCCGTTGCCTGCTGGGGCGAGGGCGGAGGCGGAGGTCGGCGTTTTGTAGCTTGAGCGGGACGCGGAGCGACCGCGCCACCGCGGTACCTGCATTGGGATGGCGCTGACGCTAACGATGGCATGTGGACTTCCATGCGGCCTCCTTGTTAATTGGCAGCCCTGAAGACGAAGCCCTTGGAATTTTCCCAGCCAGTATTGATGGGAAAAGTTAGTTTCCTGACCAGTGTCAGTTGCTCTGGGCTGAATCCAAGTGTCGCCATTTTGTCGTTTCCACGCGGTTTTTAATGACTAGTCTTAATTGGGTTCGGTCGCAATTGTAGCGTGTTGAGTGTTACAGTGTGCGCTTCTGTGTGCTGTTATTTAATATGAAATGATGTTGACACTTTGCCTTTTTTCCCCCTTAGGCAGTAACCTTTTTGGCGGGTGGGGGCTGGTGGAGATGAGGCGGAACTTGGCGCAAACTTAAAAGATATCTGCTTAGATTTACTAACATACTAATGAGAGAACGGGGAGCCATTGAATGAGGGTTTGGTGTTGAAGTCTTGCCGTCTGGTTAGTGACCTTGAACTAGCCATTAGTCTTAAAATCCATCACTGGGAGGGGTGTGATTGAATCTGTAAAAGGCATCAGACCTAGGATTAAAACTAAAATTGGCTTTTTCAAATGTTAAGTACCTGTTAACTCGTTAAAAACAGCCAAGGAAGATTAGGGTGAAAGTGAACTTTGTGTCGGCCCTTTCAACTACTTTAATGTAAAATTGCACTATTACCACTTAGTTTAAATTGGCTCCCTACTGTGTTGGAAGCTTATCGTTGTCTTTAGTTATTAAAGAATAAAGGTTTTAGTAAAACAATCCAAACCACATTTAAAGGTGTCCCATAAACTTGGGGAACTTCTTCTGGGAGGTAATACTATTCTTTTTCAGCAGACTCATCAGGGGGGAAAAATGGTTGAAGCAGATCGTCCAGGAAAGCTCTTCATTGGTGGGCTTAATACGGAAACAAATGAGAAAGCCCTTGAAGCAGTATTTGGCAAATATGGACGAATAGTGGAAGGTGAGTTATATGAAAGTACATGCTGGGATATTATAATTAAAAGATAAGCTGTGATGAATTTGATTACATTGATCATCTGACATGATGTTGTATTTTTGTCCTCTAAGAAGTTCTGAGCTTTCTTCTCAAGTAGGTAGTTAGTTTCATTGTTTGATTCGAATTAGTGACACTTTTTCTTAAACTTTGTTAAAGTGCTCTTGATGAAAGATCGTGAAACCAACAAATCAAGAGGATTTGCCTTTGTCACCTTTGAAAGTCCAGCAGATGCTAAGGATGCAGCCAGAGACATGAATGGAAAGGTGAGATTGCACAATGAATACCATGTATCCTAGTACATAAAATAGCATGTGCAATCCCAACTGTGGTTCAGGGAAGCTCTTGAATTATTTTGGTTTTGAATATATACCTCTCCAAGATCTTCTCACCATAGCCAATTTGTAGTACTCTTTTGAAGTATATCATGAGTTTTTTTTTTTTTTTTTTTTTTTTTTTTTTGTGGTGCTAGGCATGCCGAACAAGTGCTCTACCACTGAGCGACATGCTCAACTGAAGCATATTATGAAATTCCAGGGTCAAATGTTGTAGACAAAGTTATAGATTGTACCCTTTCTTCCCCCTTGGATTGGACTTATGCATGCTAGTCAAGTGCTCCACCTTGAGTTACATCCCCAACCCTGGATTGTGCTCTTAAGTGTTTCTCAGTTCAGAGTAGCATGTAATGTTACAGATAAGCATTGTATTTTATCTTGGGATCCCTAAACCATAGCTTGATGGCTTGGCTTTTAGCATTGGTTATTACTTTTGCTTTTTTTTTTTTTAGGTGGGGGGTACTGGGGATTGAACCCAGGGGTGCTTTACCACTGAGCCACATCCCCAGTTCTTTGTATATTTTATTTTGAGACAGGGTCTCACTGAGTTGCTTAGGGCCTCCATAAATTGCTGAGGCTGGCTTTGAACTCAATCCTTGCCTCAGCCTCCTGAGCTGCTAGGATTACAGACATGTGACACGATTCCTGGTTCCTTTTTATTTTTTGAGACAAGGTCTCACCAAGTTGTTGAGGCTGGCCTCAGCTTGCTATCCTGCTTCAGCTTCCTGAGTTAACCTGGAGTTGCTGGGATTATAGGCAATGTGCCACTGTACCTAATCTGGTTATTAGTTTTGAAAATGAGCTGATATACCTACCTAGCATTGCTTTAAATTTTACCAAGTGCACTGAGTTTACTTTATGCTTTGTATTCTCAATGACTGGGTAGACATTTTAAGTAAGTGGAAAAGTCATTCTTAGAATTACTACTTCTAGGATTTTACTTAGAACAAAATTAACAAAACTGTATTTTGGTGTCAATAGTATATAGTGGATCTGTAAGTTCTTTTAAAATGATACAATTTAACCATTTTGATTTTTGTTGTTTAAAGTCCTTAGATGGAAAAGCCATCAAGGTGGAACAAGCTACCAAACCATCATTTGAAAGTGGTAGACGTGGCCCACCTCCACCTCCAAGAAGCAGAGGCCCTCCCAGAGGTCTTAGAGGAGGAAGAGGAGGAAGTGGAGGAACTAGGGGACCTCCCTCTCGTGGAGGGCACATGGGTAATAATTTAGGTGGATCTTTGGCTTGGTGTATAAGAACGACAGTGTATACTTTAAGCCCTTGTTGAAAGGCTCTCTTGCCTTTGAAATTAAGAATATATGCTTACCTCTTGAAGTGATAATGACTCAAAAGGAAAACATGGAAGGTGTCCTAAGTTAAATGCATGTTGATTTAAATGATAGATCACATTATTTCTTAGCTTATTACTTAATGTGTAAGAAAAGTACTTAGAAAATCTTTTTCAAGATTCAGTTTGATACATTGAGCATATGAAAGCAAAACAATTATTTTCTTTGAAATAACTTTAGAGACTACCCTTCATTTTCCTTATTTTCCCAGTCTACATGACTTCATGCTTGGCATTGTGCAATTGAAAATATAAGTTAGACCCCTCAAAGAGAAAAGATAAAGAGAAGGTAGTATCATCAAATCATAGAATTCTTTGTTTTGTTTTTTAAATTCTTGTGTTAACATATTTTTTTCTCCTTTCTAATGTAGATGATGGTGGTTATTCCATGCATTTTAACATGAGTTCTTCCAGGGGACCTCTTCCAGTAAAAAGAGGACCACCACCAAGAAGTGGGGGTCCTCCTCCTAAAAGATCAGCTCCTTCAGGACCAGTTCGCAGCAGCAGTGGAATGGGAGGAAGAGGTAAATGTTGCATGCATAACAATCTGTGCTATCACCATAGCACTAAGAATTAAGAAGTAACTCTTAAAAATGACCCTTAAGACTTGTTCAGGAATTCCAGGTGATCTGGTAACATGAAGCTAATGAGTACTCAAAAGATGTGAATAACATTTCTTGATCTGTGTACGTATTATGTTTAAGTCACTACTTTTCATTGTCTGAATATAATAAGTTCACATTTTATTTAACTTTTACCAGGCTACATTTTAAAAAATTATTATTTTTCCTTAAGCTCCTGTATCACGTGGAAGAGATAGTTATGGAGGCCCACCTCGAAGGGAACCCCTGCCCTCTCGTAGAGATGTTTATTTGTCCCCAAGAGATGATGGATATTCTACTAAAGACAGGTAACTCAAAAAAGTGCAGTTTTTTCATTAATTAAGGTTAAAGGAGAGCTCATCAAAAGCATAGACCAAATTACTTTTGTTTCTATAGCTATTCAAGCAGAGATTACCCAAGTTCTCGTGACACAAGAGATTATGCACCACCTCCAAGAGATTATACTTACCGTGATTATGGTCATTCCAGTTCACGTGATGACTATCCATCAAGAGGCTATAGGTAAGTGAGTGCTTCTGTGGCTCAAGTATAATATTTTATTGTAAAAGTTGGTGCTCTGGGACTTAAAGGTTTTTCTCTTTAATTTAGTGATAGAGATGGATATGGTCGTGATCGTGATTATTCAGATCATCCAAGTGGAGGTTCCTACAGAGATTCATATGAGAGTTATGGTAAGATACTGTTAAGAGTCTTGAGTTTCAGCAGCTTGAGTTTTTAGGTTCATGAGCCAGTTTAATAGGCTGCGTGGTGCTTGCTTTTAAAGGGACGTTTGCTTGCTTTTTTTAAAGGGTTAACTATCAGCTGGGCTTTTCCTAGTTTTGTGAGGGGCTTTTGTTCTTTCCTAAGTTTTTTTTTTTTTTTCTTTTGAGGCTGTTCGCTTGCTTTGGAGGGGATTTTGCTTGCTTAAATTGGCAGCCTTATGTGTTTTCCCCCAACAGTGAAAATACAATTTAAAAATTTTAGTAACAAGATCAAATGTTTACCATTGCAATATGAAGGAAACTCTACAGTTCAAAATTGCAACTTATCACTGGAAAGTGGCTGAGTGTCTACTATAAAATAACAAGCTGGAATATCCTCTTGAAATACACACCGTCTTCAGTCTTTTCAAACAAACATTAAAATCAATCCATTTCCGTATTTCAGCAGATGAGCAAATCCTTGTTATGGCCAGCAATGGTAGAGTTTAAAACCTCCCAGTTGAGAAAGTAAACTTTTAATACAAGAATTCTGTAAATTCAGATTTAAATGTTGTATATATACAATTTATAGTGTTGCCATATTACCTGACCATTGACCCTGCAGGTAACTCACGTAGTGCTCCACCTACACGAGGGCCCCCGCCATCTTATGGTGGAAGCAGTCGCTATGATGATTACAGCAGCTCACGTGACGGATATGGTGGAAGTCGAGACAGTTACTCAAGCAGCCGAAGTGATCTCTACTCAAGTGGTCGTGATCGGGTTGGCAGACAAGAACGAGGGCTTCCCCCTTCTATGGAAAGGGGGTACCCTCCTCCACGTGATTCCTACAGCAGTTCAAGCCGCGGAGCACCAAGAGGTGGTGGCCGTGGAGGAAGCCGATCTGATAGAGGGGGAGGCAGAAGCAGATACTAGAAACAAACAAAACTTTGGACCAAAATTCCCCGTTCAAAGAAACAAACAAAAAGTGGAAACCATTCTGTCATAACTACCCAAGGACTACTAAAAGGAAAAATTGTGTTACCTTTTTTAAATTTCCTGTTAAGTTCCCCTTCTTAATTTTTTATGTTCTTGTGAGGGAAAAAAAGTAAAACATGTTTAATTTCATTTGATTTTGAGTTGCTTTCAACAAGCAAATGTTAAGTGTGTAAGACTTGTTGTACTAGTGTTGTATTTTCCAAGTTAAAGTGTTCCTAAAGGCCACTTCCTATACAGTTTTACCCAGTAAATGAGGCAAGCAATTCTAAGATCTTCCACAAACATCTAGCCATCTAGATGTCCATTGATCTCCACTGAGAGATGAATCGTTCTGCCTATACAAAGAAGCTAGCTAATAGGGGGTGGTTGGGGTATGCTACTCTTAGGATTTCAGGGTGTCTTCCAACTGAAATCTCCATGTTCTCAGTATACAAAACCTGAGATCAGATATCTATGTAAGGAAAGTGCTATTCACCCAGTAAATCCCCCTTCCCCCCCAAAAAAAAAACCAAGTGGATAATGCTGGCCATATTTTGCCTTTCTGACAATTCCTTGGGAATCCGCAAGAACCTCCCTTTCCCCCTCCCCCAATAAGACCATTTAAGTGTGTGTTAAACAACTACAGAATACTAAATAAAAAGTTTGGCCAAAACCAACCATGAAGCTGCAAACGATGCTTGCTCTTACTGTTTCAAATTTTTGCAACTCTGTAGTGTCTCACTTTTAAAGGAACAGCTTGATTGCAAAGGAGAAAATAGATAAGCAATGAAGTTATCTCCAACTTCCTAAAGGCTTATGACTTCTAAAAAGTGAATCTATCAGCATTCCACATCAGATTTAAAGCACCAAATGCCTGTGAAACAGCAAAGATGGTAAGCAAAGCAAACTAGTTTTTCCGTCTAAGTCGAAATTGAACACTTACCTTCCTCATAGTACAGTGAAACATACTGTACCTCATGGCAATGGAAATGTGCCTTCTAGATTAAAAAAAAAACCTTTTGGAAAAGCAAATGTTCAATAGCATATTAGAAGTCCTCCAAATTCAACACTTGGATTTTTTTTTTTTTTAAAGCATGTGTGACACTTAAAGGCCTTAATACAGCTGTTTACCAGTACCAATCTGGGGCTTGGGAGGGGGTATTTTTTAAAGTATTTTTGATGAAGACCTTTAAACATGCTTCATATGTTTTTAACATTTTTTTTCAAATTAGTCTTAGTCAATATAAGAAATGGCTTAGGTTTGGGGTCCCCTCTCTTACCCCTGTAAGCCATTGCAAACTTGACCTTTAGTTGGATGCCTGACTTGTTTTTAGTTCTATGAAACTACACTGTATGGAGAAAATCTATTGCAAGTGGTCTTTAAAAAGCAAAACCTGAGGCAGCATGACCCAGGTCCAGCCATGAAGTTGAAAAAGATGCTCTTGAATATAGTAAACTTGAAGACCTCCAACTAAAAATCCTTATACGCACTTATTCCTTCAAATAAATGTTTTGTCCGTTCAACTTATGGATTTAACGTGGCAGTGCACCATTGGAACAGAATGAGAATCCATAAGCCATGCAACTTAACCATTTAAGCCATTCCAGTCCATCCCAAGCCAGTGAATCTTCCACTACTTAAGAGAACTAGTAGAACATGAAATACATTAAACTGCAAGTCTGAACTTGCCTTTCTGGAAAGAGGGCAGTTATAGGCAAGTTTTAAAGAGTTTCCTTAAGAGAGATAACTAGTTTTCATCTGTTTAATTTTTGCAGGTTGAGGACTTATGGTCATTGTGGTCATGGAGTGCTGATTTATTCACAGTAGATAAAGCTGGCAGCAGGAGAAATCAAATGCTAAGGTAAGTTTTGAAAGCACTGGCCTTTATAGTATTTGTAGCTTTGCCACTGTCTAGCTGTGGTGTTGGCAAGTTTTTTTTTTTTCCCTGATCCACACTTCATCTGTAAAAGGGGGTAATATACAACTCTTGGAAATTAGGTTAGATTATTTAACGTGTGTTATCTGACACATCCATTTTTTTCTTAAAGAGAGAGAATTTTAATATTTTTTAGTTTTTGGCGGACACAACATCTTTGTGATGCTGAGGATCGAACCCGGGCCGCACGCATGCCAGGCGAGCGCGCTACCACTTGAGCCACATCCCCAGCCCTGGCACATCAATTTTGAATGTAGAGGGAGGTTATATAGGTATATTTCTAGTAATATACTATTAGTCATGCAATATTCTTGGCTGTTTAAAACCAATTGCAAATCTCTCTTCAAGAGTTCTCTTGACAGGATCTGTGTATACAGGTAATACTTTGGTATGTGAGCAGACTTTACATGAAGTTTGGGCTTCAGTGAATTTTCTCAGTGCTTGCTTATTTGTATAGCCATGATACAAATTGACTAAATGGAGAGTTATTGATATCAATTACAAGAAAAAGCATGTATTTAGGAATGGTGGGGGGAGTGGGGTACTATGCAGTATAAAACAAATGCTTTACCTTGTAACTTGATCCCATGCTTTTTTACAGAGTTGTTGAAGCAGAAGAATGCTGATTGTCGATCAGTCACAGCAGTCGCATAAGCAGTGCTCATCAGAATTGGTTTGGTGCAGGCAATAGATTTTGTCTTCAAGGGTTCTTGTGGATCTGAGGAAGGCATTAGTGTTGGTTAACACTCTTAACTAGGGAGTGGTAGTTACTTAAAATTGACCAAATGGAGAAAGGGAAACAAAGAAATTGGCAAGTGGAGGTACTCAGGAAGTTCTTGTGGCTATTTATGTAGAGTTTATAGCTTTGGCTTTCATTTTGATCAGCTGAAGCAACTCTGTAATTTAGAATTAAGTATCACTGGATTTCAGAAAGTTGAGTTAGGGGCTGAGGATGTAGCTCAGTGGTAGAGCACCTGCCTAGCATGCCTGAAGGCCCTGGGTTCATCCCTAACACTGCAAAAAAAAAAAAAAGTTGAATCATGATAGGCATTAAGTGGTAACTTGTAACTCTCTTTCAAGTAATATCTTGTTTTTTTTTTTTTCCAGCAAATGAAACTTATTCTGGCATTAGCTTATCAGGAATGAGGGTTCAGTTTTACAGCAAAATTAAAGCAAGGAGTAACATGGGGAAAATGAAAGTAACAACTGGAAACATTGCTAGAATGGTGGAAAGCACACTTGAAACTGGAAACAAATTGGTCACTTGGTTATTGTATCGTTTTGTAAGCTTACTTTACCCACAGCTCCCATTCTTGGAAACAAATCATGGTAAAACCAGTTTATTGCTTTGGAGACTAGAGCCAATATTTTAAGTATTAATGTTCTCAAAACAGAGTTGTTGCATTAGAGGAAGCAGCTCAACTTCTGAGAGTTTTTGCATAGTATAATACTATCACATTTAACAACTGTGATTCAGGAAACTAAATTTTAACCCTCATTGGTCACATTCCTAAGTCATAGACCATGAGGATACTGACCAATTAAGTAGTTGCACTTGAATAGCTATCTTAGCTCAAGTCTTCCATAATCTAATTACTTGAGTTGGTGCTTCTGTGAGGACTTTTTTGGCTCTTGAGATTTTAGATTTCTTGAAGACAGTGTAGAATAGACTAATTGTAGTATGAATACTAAATTCAGAGTAAGGAGTATGCTTAAATTACCAGATACTTTTTTAACAGATAACTTAAAGACCCAGAAGGCTTAGTTTTTCCATTAGTAAAAGAGTTGGTCTTGATTCATTTTACTTTATATTGGTTGTAAAAGAAACGGAATGATAAAATGTTTTCCTTGTTTGACTGGTAGTTGAATATAGAACTCAGGTATTATAGATCATTTTCACTTTTTGGAATGTTTTGTATTGAGACAATAAAACTTAAACGTGCATCTTTTTTGTGGCAGTGGGTTCTTTTTTCCTTTTTTTAAAAAAACCTTTTTGAAATTAGAAATTATTTAGGCGTTGGAGTGTTTTTCTTTAAAAAGAAAAAGTCCCACTTCACTCACATTAGTTTTGATATACTTCTGGCACTTGATATGTTGAGTCACTGATTTGGCCAGCTTCTGCAACTAGGTAGCTGTCTTTATTGGGGAGTGAACTTAGATGTACATCAAAGTAATTAATACAATGAGGCAATTCAGATGATTTCATTTAATTTTCACCCCCTAAATTTAGTGGGAGCAATCGTACCTAAGAATTGGAGACTAACATATTAATAATTATTTCTTTTACCTCTGATTTGCTTTTAAATATCAAGAGGAAAAGGTAGCAATGAATCCAAAGCACTTTAGACCAAAGTCTGTCTTAGTGATGCTGTTGACCCATATGTGCTTTACCACTGAGCTGCATCTTCAGTTTTTTTGTTTTTGATTTATTGTCTAGGCTGACCTTGAACGTGTGATCCTGCCTGGGCCTCCCAAGTCAGATTATCGGTGTGTATCACCATACCCAGCTTATTAAATATACATTTGGCTAATGGATGTTGGCACCTAAATGGTGACATTTGTGTTAGGAAGCTAAGTTGAATGACAGCCCCAAGTAAATTAGCATGGGGTTTATACCAGTTTCAGAAAAAAAGCCTATCCATCCCATCAATTCTTTAGAAAGCTTAATAACCAATTCAGTATTTATGAATTTCAGGATAAAATTTAACTCATGTCCCATCATTCCCTTTATGGACCACCTAAAGATCTTAAATTGACCAACAAATATACCACTTAAGAGTGACTTTGAAATATTTTTAAGTTTTTTTTTTTTTTTAACGTACTGGAGGTTTAACCTAGGAATTTGCTCATACTAGGTAATAGTTATATTTTGAGAAAATAGGTGAACAATTAGTGATTATATAATTAATGTTAAAGTTCAAGATTATTTCCAACCTATTTTAATGCTTGCTTTAAAATATTTTCAAACTTAAGAAAATACTGAATGTATTGAGTTGTGAGGAAAATGCATATGCTCTTATAAAGATGGAAACCATTGCCATTCCAGAAAGTTAACCTTCTGGCCCTTCTCAGGTAATTCCTGCCTTCATCCTTAAAAGATGTTATTTTTTCCCTCTAATATCTACACATTGGTCTTATCTCTTAGAACATTAAATAAATGCAATTAATCATGGGGCCTTGTAAAGCTTTCGGAGAGGATATCAGTAGTTTTTATTGATAAGAATGAGAACTTAAAATTTATTTATGATAAAAACCTGGGCTTTTTCTAGTTTAGGGACTATTAGGAATATAAAGTTGCTGTGAATTTTTCAGTACTGGAAGTTGAACCCAGGGGTATTTGACTATTGAGCTACATCCTTAGCCCTTTTATATCTTGAGGCAGTGTTCCCTAAATTGTCCAGCATGTGCTTGAACTCTTCCTTAGCTTCCTGAGTATCTGGGATTTCAGGCAGGTATTACCTTGGCTGGCCATACTTATTTTTTTAAGTTAATGAGGATTGAACCAAGGGATGCTTTACCACTGAGCCTACAACCCCAGCCCTTTAAATTTTTTGTTGTTTTGAGATGGCCTTGTGAAATTGGGGCCTCAGTAAATTGCTGAGGGTGACCTCAAACTTTTGATCCTCCTTTCTTGGCCTCCTGAGTGACTGGGATTATAGGCACCCAGCCTGGCTATGTTTTAAAAATATAATACACATTTATTATTAAACATACATAAATTATCAAAATAATTATGGCAAAATACACAGATCTCAAGTGTGCAGTTGGATCAGTCTTGAATAAACTTCTCATTTAGATTAAAATACAAAATATCCCTTAATTCCCAGAAAGTTACTGTGTTCCTTCCCAGTTAGTAGAACACTTCCCAACCCCAGGGAAGCAACACTGACCTGGTTTTATTATAGGATAATCTTGCATATTTTAATAATTTAACATTTTTTGTCTAGCTGCTTTGAGCATATTTTTGAGATTTGTTTGTGGTTGCACGTATCTGTAGATTTTTGTTTCTGTTTTTGCTGTGCTGGGGTTTGAATCCAGTCCTTGTGCATACTAGGCAGGTGCCCTGCCACTGGGCTATCCCCCCAGCAGTTCATTTTTCATTGTTGAGTAAAATTTCAGTTTATGAAATATACGTCTATTCTATTGATGGATATATGGACTGTTTGGTTTTCTTGGATATTAATAGTGCTGTGACTTCTTGTATGTCTTGGATGTATATTTTCATTTCTTTTGAATAAATATTTATTCAAGTTAAAGTGATGGGGTGATAGAATAGACAGTAATATTTAATTTTAAGAAACTGCAAAATAGTTTCCTAGTGGTTGTACATTTTATGCCCTCGGCAGTTTATGAGAATTTTGTTTGTTCAACAATAACCTTTCTCCAACATTTGCTGTGATGCTGAACACTTTTTTTAAAATAAACTTTTGGGATAATTTTTTAAATTTTCAGAAAAGTTGTAAAGATAGTGTTTCTATATATGTTTCACCCAGTTTCCCCTGATTTTATTTTTTAACCCCAATTTTAATATGTTATGTGACTACGGGCTGGGGATGTGGCTCAAGCGGTAGCGCGCTCGCCTGGTGTGCGTGCGGCCCGGATTCGATCCTCAGTACCACATACAAATAAAGATGTTGTGTCCGCCGATAACTGAAAAATAAATATTGAAATTCTCTCTCTTCTCTCTCTCTCACTCTCTCTTTTAAAAAAAATATGTTATGTGACTACTATATTTGTCAAAACTAAGAGTGTAACATTGGTACATTACTGTTAACCCTACTTTTTGATTCCATGTTTTCTATTGTTCTCTTTCTGTTTCAGGATCCAGCCCATTATCTCACATTGCATTTTATCCTGGGCAATACCTCATACTATTAAGCCATTTGTATATCTTTCATAAAGTGTCAGTGTTTTGTCCATTTTAAAAGTTGGATTGTGGATTGCCTGTTTTTTTAAATGTAGAATTTTTTTTAACATTCTGAATTATAAATTGTCAGATACATGTGTTGTGAATATCTCCTGGTTTGTCTTGCCTGTTCTCATTTTTTTTTGCATAAATGAAATCTTAAAAAAAAATAGTTGTTCCTGTTTCCTGTGACCTATCAAAGCTGTCTACTTCATGGTCATGAAGATTTCTTCTAGAAATTTTGTAGTTTTTGCTTTTATGCTAAAACTCCAGTACATTTTGAATTCATTTTTAACTGTGTGAGATAAGAACTGAAATTCATTTTTTCCCAACTATAGTTACCCATTTATTCCAGCATCTTTTGTTGAAAACACTACCCTTCCATTGAATTACCTCAGAATCTTAGTAGGTCCCATATAAACCTGTGTCCACTACTGTACTTCACAATGGATCCGTACTGTCTTTTTATCTTGACTACTGTAGTTTTACAATAAACTCTAAAGACAATTTTTAGTTTCTTCTTGCAGAGTATTTTTCTCCTTCAGAGTTGTTGCTGCTTTCTTTTCTACTTCAAACATCTTATCGGGGCCTTTCAAATGACTGGAATTTTTTTGCTCTGCTCATGATTGCAAAATGGGATTAACATGTTTGTAATCTCTGAGGGTTTTTTAACATTGAGCTTCACTGAGTATAGTTTGTTAGATAATCCCTGATGTCAATTTCTTTAGTCTTTTCCTCTTGGCTTGGTCAGATCCTTACCTTGAGAGTATAGGATGAGTTTATACTAGCTCAAGGAAAGGTTTGGAGTTTCCATGTATGCTCCCTTATCCAGTTGGGCTCTAGTGCTGCCTCAGTTCAACCCACCTCCAGATATCCTGGTACCACTATTGTCTGTCTTGCAGTGCTGATGAATTAGGGAATGATCTTGTCAGCACAATGTTGGAGAGTCCACAATTAGAAATTTCTTCTCCAGTTTCTATCCTGGATGCCTCTTGCATTTTAATTGACCCTACCCTGACTCCCATCTTCATCCTAGACTTAATCCTCTCCTGTCTCTTGGTGTTTCTTGGTTCTATCTTCATTGACTTAAAATTCTAGGTTTAGCATTACTGTATGTCAACCTTGGGCAAGATCTTAAACTCTATATACTTGTTTTCTATTATGTAAATTTGGATAATAATAGCATTTATCTCATGGGCTGAGAAGATTAAGTAATAGTGGCTGTCTTATGGTAAATGCTGTATAGGTATTTGATTTTATTACTACTGTTTGTCAGTTTTCCTCATGTGTGTCATCTTTGAGACAGATAAGGGGGAGAGAGCCAGCACCTTACATTAAGATGAGCATCTTGTGAAGGACTAAAGTCCTGGCTAGAAGCTTGAGTTTCTTTTTTAGCCTGAGTTAGTCATACTCCATTTTTAAAAAATTATATTATGGTCAGTCCACAAAGCTTTTCTTTTTCTTTTTCACTTTTATCTCCGTCCCCCCCCCCCCAAAAAAAAAAAACCTGGCAACTATTGAAACATATTCATTGAATATGTTTTTGTGTTCTTATTGAACAAATATATATTTTTGCTATGTTGGTGATTGAACCCAAGGTTGCACGTGTGAAAGACAAGTGCTCTGCCATTGAACTACATCCCCAGCTTTACATTGATGTTTTATATGTATTTATTTTTGCTACTGGGGATCTAACCCAGGGTTGCTTTACCGTTGAGCAACATCCCCAGTCCATTTTTACTTTTTGAGATAAAATCTCAGTTGCTGAGGCTGACTTTGAACTTGGAATCCTCCTGTCTCAGCCTCCCAAATCACTGCAATTACAGGTGTGTGCACTGCATCCAACTCCCATATATACATATATATAAATTAATGTATATAAATAGCGTAGCATATATGTCTTGTTCTTTATGAACTGGTTCTCAGCACTGTTTCAAGGATTTACATATAGTGAAAATATGCATCTAGTTCCTTCTAGTTATAGGATTTCATGGTGTGCCTGCACCATATTTTCTCTATCCACTCTTCCCAGTTTTGTGTGTAACTTTTCTTCCTGGCTTCTGTTTATCTGGCCACCCAGAGTATACTGAGATTTGACCCTAGTTATAAGTCTAGTGGTGGTTGTGATGGATCCGGAGAATAGTATCTTCTTTCAAGGAGTCTTCCCAGGCAAGGTTATTACAAAGGAAGACTTATTGCCAGACATTAAGGCAAGTTGCTTCTGTTTATTGGTTGCGGATTTAAAATGACTTGAAGGTTCAAGATTCAGTTTCAGCTGGGTCTATACAAATGTCTCCCAAGTTTCAGAGTACTATTTCATATCAACCAATGCTCTATTTTACACGAGACTTGACAAGACTTAAATTCAACTGTCATTATATTCAGCATCCTTTACAGCTGGTTTTCAGCAGTACCATCCCTGTAGCTACAAGAAATGAGCTTTTGTCATGGAAGCTCCCTGATTTTCAGACTGACTTGTGCTAAGGCTTAATGGACTTGAGCTTGTAATTTTTTCTTGGTAAGCACTCAAGTGAACTCAACAGAATTTACTCAATGTTACGGTCTTTATAGTCATCATTCCTTTATAACAGTGAAGTGCAGAAGTCAGTTGGGCTCTCAAAGCATGCACACATTGTGAACTACAATGAGATAGTTTGATTGTGATGCTTCTGCATGCCAAGGATTGCTAGTAGCCCATTTCCCATTTGTAAAAAAGTACTGTGCTCGAGACAAAAGAATGAACAAATCAATCCCCAAATCCCATTTCTGTGGATCTGTTCTGCATCTGTCCAGAGTCTTCTCTGGATACCAATTCAACATCAGTCTGGGTTCAGTCAGGAGAAAGAAATGACAGTATGTTGGAACAAGGAAGATTTGACAAAGAATTATGGGTAGGTAATCACCTAGTGAATAGAGAATTCTAAAAAGTATAGGAATAAGCCAGGCACAGTGGTAAATGCCTGTAATCCCAACAGCCTGAGATGTTGAGATGGGAGGATTGCACCTCACAAGTTAAAAAGTCAGCCTCTGCAATTAGTGACTAAGCAACTTAATGAGACCCTGTGTCAAAAAGGGCTGGGGATGTGACTGGTTAAGTGTCCCTGGGTTCAATCTCTGGTACCCTCCCCCCCACACATATAAATGAATGTCAGAATAACCACAGCATATATAGCTATGATGCAATAACAACAGAAATCACTGCTCCTAGGACTGAAGAGTACCCAAGGAAGAAGGAACACAGTATCCAAAGAATACCCTTCCAGGGCTGTGGTACAGGGTCCAAGGAAGAGTCGGGGCCAAAAATAACTGGAGAGGCAAGGCTGTGCCTTGTTGAAGAGTAGCCCCAGTGGTGCCACAATGACAGAACTTACTATAAACTGTCCTCTGGAGTGCCGGAGAAACTACATTGGAAGGTGTCTCACCAGAAGTGCCAAGCTATAATAAATGTTCAAGGACTTTTTGGGGAAGCTGCAAGCACTCTAGAGGCTGGAGAGACTACCCCCACTGCCCCACTGCAGAAGCCCAACTCTAGAATTGTCCCATGTTAGAGAAACATGCTGGAACCAGGAAGTATAACCTTCTTCTGCAGTCTCACTAATAGTATTTAGGGACAAAACCTGGCATCTTGCCAATTGGCAAAGGAATATTTTTAAAGGGCTTAGATTTCATTTTCATGGAGCAAGAAAAAGAATTTAGAGTTCAGAGGTAATAATCGGTATGATGGCTAATGGTGGCCTCAAACTGAAACTGAATTGGGAAATGTTTTTTTTTTCCCCCTGTGAATTTTTTTTTTTTTTTTTTTTTTTTTTTTTTGGTACCAGGGATTGAACCCAGGGGTGCTTAACCAGTGAGCCACATCTCCAGCCCTTTTTAAAATATTTTATTTAGAGACAGGGTCACACTGAGTTTCTTTAAGACTTTGCTGAGTCTGGCCTTGAACTTAAAATCCTGCCTCAGCCTTTTGAGCCACTGGAATTATAGGCACGTGCACCGTGCCTGACTATTTTTTTCCTGTGAGTTTAAGATTGGTATTTTCTTTTTTCCTTAAATGTCAGAATTCAGGGGGCTGGGGATGTGGCTCAAGCGGTAGCGCGCTCGCCTGGGATGCGTGCGGCCCAGGTTCGATCCTCAGCACCACATACCAACAAAGATGTTGTGTCTGCCGAGAACTAAAAAAATAAATATTAAAAAATTCTCTCTCTCTCTCTCTCTCTCTCCTCTCACTCTTTGTTTAAAAAAAAAATGTCAGAATTCACTAATGAAATCCTCTAGGCCTGCAATTTTCATTGTGGGAAGATATTTTTATGTTGCATATTTAGGTTTAGGTCTTTCAGTTTTTCTAATCCCTTTTGTGTCCTCTGTAGGCAAGATTCCATAATGGCCTTTTCTGGTTTCCCTTCCTTTATCATCAATACTTGGTGTGATTTGTCACAAACCTGTGATATTTGGTAAAAGGGATTTTGAAGATAAAGGTTACCAATCCGTTTGAATTACTCAAAAGAGAGATTATCTCGTGCTATGACTTGAATGTTTGTGTCCCCTCCAAAATTCATGTTGAAACTTAATCTCCAAAGCACCAGTTTTTGACAAGCCTTATGGGTAGAAATGCTTCATCTACTATAAAAGGAGGAAAAGCAAAGAATGTGAGTGTACAAAGCCAGGGGTGGTGGCACACACCTATAATCCAAGCAATTTGGGAGGCTGAGGCAGGGGATCACAAGTTCAAGGACAGTCTGAACAATTTAGTGAGACCCTGTTTTGAAACAGAGGACTGGGGATATCTGTCAGTGGTAGGAGTACCGCTGGGTTTTCAATCCCCAGTACTGTGTGTGCATGTGCATATACTTAGAATGTGGGTGTGCATTTTGAAATGTTGGTAGATTTAATTGTGGGACAATAAGGAAAATTTTTAATTGTTTTTTATTCTTTATACATGACAGTAGAGTGTAGTTTGATATACATGGAGTATAACTTATTCTAATTAGGATCCCATTCTTGTGGTTGTACATGATGTAGAGTTTACTGGTCATATATTCATATATTACTGGTTTTAGTTGTGTAGTAAGCTGAGAGTGAGCAGGATGGAGGGATGGAAGTCTAAGGAGAGTTAGTAAAAGTCATTTTGAAAAGTTACAAATTGAACGAACTAGAGAAATATTTGGTACTGTTGATTCCCACTTCAGATTTGTATCATAAATTTATAGAGAGACCAGTCAGCATGCTTGTGTATTTTCCTCCAGCAACATTACTGCTTGAGTGCAGGAGTAGGTCCCATGAATGAAGTAGTCAGTGAGGAAGAAGTAAATCCCCCAAAATAAGCTGATGTATCAAGAAAAGGCAGGGTGGACATGGAACAATAAAATCAACAATAATGAAAATCCAGTACACTGCAGCATCCACATACTACCCCATTTCCTTGTTCTCTTTTACAATACAACTATGCCTGCTGTAGCAAGTTCTTCCTCTTACATCCTTTTTAATCCACTCCATTCACATGTTGACTCATCACTTCACTGAAACTGCTCTTGTCAAGGTCACCAGTGACCTACACATGGCTAAATCAACTCTAATCTTCACTTGACCCTCAGCAGCATTTTACTCAAGTGTTTCACTCCTTCCTCACTGATAGAATTTCTTCATTTGGATTTCAGGATACCACACTTTCTTAATTTTTCTTTCACCTTCCTGGTCAATCTTGTGGATCCTTTTCCCTAACCTCATACCATAGGAGTGCCCCAAAGCACAGTCCTTAGTTCTCCTTTCTGCATGTGCTGCCTAAGTGTTCTCATCTAGTTTCTTAGCTTTATATGTCATCTATGCACCTATAAATCCCTATCAACTATCTCAGACCTCTTCTCTAGCTCCAGACTCTCATATTGACATCATTGAATATCTACATCTCAAAGGCAATGGGTCCAAAAGAAATTTTTTGGTAGTACTGGGGATTGAACAAAGGAATGCTCTACCATTGAGCTACATCCCAAGCCTTTTTTATTTTTGGTACTAGGGATTGAACCCAAGGACATTTTACCACTGAACCATATCCCTAGCCCTCCCCCACACTTTTTGGGTACCGGGGATTGAACTCAGGGACACTCAACCACTGAGCCACATCCCCATCTCTATTTTGTATTTTTAGAGACAGGGTCTCACTGAGTTGCTTAGTGCCTCGCAGTTGCTGAGACTGGCTTTAAACTTGTGATCCTCCTGCCTCAGCCTCCCAAGCTGCTGGAATTACAGGCATACACCACCATGCGTAGCATGAGTTCAAAACTTCTTTCCCCCCTGAACTCTTCAAATGTTGGCAAAAATCTTTAGGGTAATCGTTGACTCATCTTTCTTACATATTACATCTAATTTGACAGGAAATTTTATGTGAGCCTCCTTAAAAATATATCCTGAATTCTACCACTTCTCACTATTACCATTGCTACTATCATAGTTAAAGCCACTACCCTTTCTTATCTACTCTTTCAACATTCTTTTCAACATTCTTCAGACTGGTCTTTTTCTTGCCCCCTAACCCCCAACCATTTTAAAAGCAGTAATCAGCCTAAGTGGTCCTTAAAAATATATCACTTCTTTGCTAAAAACTTAACAGTTACTCCTCATTTCTTTCAGAATAAAAGCCACCATCTTTACAATGACTTTCAGGGCCCTTAATAATCTGTAACATTATCTGCTATTATCCCCCACCCCACTTACTGACTTTAGTACAGCCATTCTTGTTTTCTTGGTGTTCCTAAACTACTCAGGTACTCTGTGGCCCTAGGGGTTTTGCTCTGGCTATTCTCTCTTCTTGAATCAATCTTCTTCCCAGATACCTACTTGACTACTTTCTTGTTTCCCGAGTCTACTCACGTCTTGCCTCAATGAGGCCTACAATAACTGTCCTATTTAATACTGCAGCCTGTCCATTCCCTTTTATATCATGCTCAGTATGCCTGAAACTCCATCATCCTACTCTAGTTATGTTACCCTATAAATCTTACCACATTTTTAATGTAATATTTGCTATGGTTAGGTATAGTTCAAGTATGTCCCCCGAGAGTTTATGTGGGGGAACTTGGTCCTCAGTGTAGTAGTATTGGGAGATGGTGTAGCACCTTTAAGAGGTAGGGTCTGGTTAAAACTAATTAGGTTATTGGGGCCACTGCTTGGAAGGAATTGATATAATTCTTGTGGGACCCTGGTTCGTTCTCATCAGAGAGTTGTTATAAAACAGCAAGACTGACTTCTCATTTATTTTCTGGCTTCTTGTCATTCCATGTCATCTCTTGTGTGTGCTTCCACTATGATACTACCTGTTTTGAGGCCCTCACCATAGTTAGCAACATGCTTCTTGGACTTTCAGACTCCAAACCTGTGAGCTAAATAAACTCTTTTCTTTATACATTACCCAGTCTTGGGCATTTTGTTAAAGCAATGAAAAATGGACTGATACACTACATAATTTACCTATTTTTGTATCCATTGTTTATTTTCTTTCTTTCATGGTTAGTACATAATCTCTATGAGATCAGTGATCTATTTTTTTTAAATTGATGTATCCCCAAAGCCTAAAATGGTGCCTGGTACATAGTAGAAGTTAGACAAATACGTGTTAAAAAATGAATGCATACACTTTATCCTCCATACCTATTCTTTCAAAAATGTCACTGCTTGGGGCTGGGGATGTGGCTCATGCGGTAGTGCGCTCGCCTGGCATGCGTGCGGCCCGGGTTCGATCCTCAGCACCACATACAAACAAAGATGTTGTGTCCACTGAAAACTGAAAAATAAATATTTAAAAATTCTCAAAAAAAAATGTCACTGCCTAATAGTTTTACAATCCCAAATGTACTGCTCTGTTGCCACCCCAAAGAAAGATAAACCAAAATTTTGTGAATAATTACATACAACTCCAAGGGCAGAATCTCTGGAATCTTTTTTTTAGACAAATATTTTGTACATACCAGTTTTATTGAGCTATCACTTACCATTTAAGGTGTATGATTCAATGGCTTTTAGTTTATTTAGAGAGTTGTGCAACCATCACCACTATTTTGAGAATACTTTCACCACCCCAAAAAGAAACCCCATACTTATTCACAGTCACTTTCTATTTCTATGGATTTGCCTATTCTGTACTTGCATGTAAATTGAATCATTCATTATGTAGCCTTTTGGGATTGATTTCTTTCCTTTAACGTGTTTTCAAAGTTAATCTAGCTCTATACCAGCACTTCATAGATTTTTGACAATCAAATAACATTCCATTGAATGGATATATCACTTTATATTTATTATCCATCTATTGATGAACATTTGGGTAGGATCACTTTTGACTATCACATGTTTTAGCACATTGGGTGAAAGAGATACCTAGGTGAAAGGGATACCAGGTATATCTATGAGGGTATTTTCAAAGGAGACTGGCATTTGAGTTGGTGGGCTGAATGGGGAAAATCTGCCTTCAATTTGAGTGGGCACCCTCCAGTCAGTTGGGGTCCTAAATGGAACAAAAAAGTTGAGGAAGGGCAAATTTTTGCTGTCTCTTTCTGAGCTGGGATGCCTTCTTCTGCCCTCGAATGTCAGTACTCTAGGTTCTCTGGCCTTTGAGCTTCAGAATTCATACCAGCAACTCCTTTGGCTCTTGGGCCTTTGGCATTTCACTGAGAGTTACATCATCAATTTCCCTTGTTTTGAGACTTACAAACTTGGACTGGTCCATGCTACAGGCTTCCCTGATTCTTCAGCTTGCAGAGAGTGCCTATTGTGTGACTTCTCAGCCTCTAATTAAGACAGTTTCTCTAATAATTCCGTTTCTCCCCCTTTCTCTCTCTCTCTCTCTCTCTCTCTCTCTCTCTCTCTCTCTCTCTCTCCACACACACACACACACACACACACACACATATGTTTATAATATATATATTCTGGAGAACACTGATTAAAGCAGATTTTGAGGTTTATTTCAGTAATGCAAGACTGGTTTCTATTCAAAGATCAATTAACATAATCCACCATATCAATAGACTAAGGAAGAAAAGAATACAATCATTCAATTATTGCAGAAAATATATAAAAGCTCATTGTAAGATTTGTTTAGGAAGGCACAGGACCTAAAATACATAAAACAAAATTGGAAAATGAATAAAATGGGAGGAATGACTCTACTTGGTAGTAAAGTTTGATGCATAATTATGGTAATCAAGACAATGTGGTATTAGTAGAGGGATAGCACAGAAACCAATGGAACAGAATAAAAAACTCAGAAATAGACCCACTTAAATGATTTTTGACAATGGCATAACAGTAATTCAATGGACAAAGACTATCCTTTTCAACAAAAGGTGCTAGAACAATTGGACATCTAAAGAGAAAACTAACACTGACCTATAAACTTCATGTCTTATACAAAATTAATTCCAAATAGGTCTCATATTTAAATACAAAATGTAAACTACACATTTTTTTTTTTTTTGTCCTGGGGATTGAACTCAGGGGCACTCGACCACTGAGCCACATCCCATCCCTATTTTGTATTTTATTTAGAGACAGGGTCTCACTGAGTTGCTTAGTGCTGCACTGTTGCTGAGGCTGGCTTTGAACTCACGATCCTCCTGTCACAGCCTCCCAAGCCACTGGGATTACGGGTATGTGCCACCTTGCTGGCTTAAGCCATAGAATTTTTAGAAGATAAATATGACAAGATCTTTGAGACTTAAGGCTAGATGAAGTGTTTTTTTTTTTTTAAGAGGGGGGGGGACAGAGAGAGAGAGAGAGAGAGAGAATTTTAATATTTATTTATTTTTTCTTAGTTCTCGGCGGACACAACATCTTTGTTTGTATGTGGTGCTGAGGATCGAACCTGGGCCACACGCACGCCAGGCGAGCGCACTACCGCTTGAGCCACACCCCCAGCCCTGAAGTGTTTTTTTATTTAATGCCAAAGCATAAACTCCAAAAGAAAGAAATGGATAAATTGGACCTCATCAAAATAAAAATTTTGTTTTGCAAAAGACCCTCTTAAGAAGACAAAAAGACAAGCTTACAGCTGGGAGGAAATATTTGCAAACCACACATATCTGACAAAGTCTTCACATCTAGAATGTATAAACAACCTTCAATATTCAATAGTAAAAAATAAACCACCCAATTAGAATTTAAGCAAAAGATAAACATATTTCACAGAAATAAATGACAAGTCAGCATATAAGAAGAACAACATCATTAAGCATTAGAGAAATGAAAATCTTAAAGTGCAACAGTATATCACTATACATATATCAGGTTAACTAAAATTTTAAAAATTACAGATAATATCATATACTGGCACATACTAATAGTATAACCACTCTGAGGAAATATCTTGTTAAGTTTCCTAAAAAACTATACTTACATTTACCATATGATGCAACAAGTACACTCATGGCCACTTATTTCAGAGAAACGAAAAGTTTATGTTCATAAAAAACTTATATACGAACATTTAAAGCAACTTTATTCATAATAGCCCAAACTGCAAATAACTCAAGTGTGCTTCTGTGGGTGAATGGTCAAAGAAAATATACTGTACCGGGCTGGGGATGTGGCTCAAGCGGTAGCGCGCTCGCCTGGCATGCGTGCGGCCCAGGTTCGATCCTCAGCACCACATACCAACAAAGATGTTGTGTCCGCCGAGAACTAAAAAATAAATATTAAAAATTCTCTCTCTCTCTCTCTCTCTCTCTCTCTCTCTCTCTCTCCCCTCTCTCTCTCACAAAAAAAAAGAAAATATACTGTACCCATACCATGGAATGTTATGCAAGAATAACAAAGAATGAACTATTTTTTTTTAAAAAAATTTTAGTTGTAGATGGACACAATATCTTTATTTTTATTTGTTCATTTTTATGTGGTGCTGGGGATCGAACCCAGGGCCTCAGATTTGCGAGGCCAGCACTCTACCAATGAGCTACAGCCCCAGCCCCAACAATGAATTATTGATAACCACAACTGCCTAGAAAACCCCAGTAAAATATTGAAGTAAGTGAAAAATGTCAACCTCAGAATTTTAATTAATGTATAATTATATTTAAATAAAATTCTCAAAATGACAAAATAATAGAAATGGCAAACAGATTATATATGTAATTTATCTATTTTAATGCACTTAATATAAATATTTTAAAATTATACTCAGGCTTTTAAAATATAATGATGTGATATATGTGACAATAGCACAGGGGAGGAGAGAGAGAGTAAAACAATATTAAAGTAAGTAAATGACACCTAACAGTAATTTGAAACCACAAGAAAAATTGAAGAATACCACAAATGGTAACTATGTGGGTTAGTGCAAAAGACTTGATCAACCACTAAGAAAAATAACAACAAAAATAGTGAACTTATTTGAGAAAGAAGTTTAAAAAGTGCAATGAAAATGTGTTTAATACAGGATAAGGCAATAAAAGGGGAACAGAGAACAAAAAAGAATGAGACATGTAGAAAAAATTAGCAAAATGGTCAACATAAATCCAATCCCACCAATAATAAGATTAAATGTAAATGGGTTAAACAACCTAATTAAAGATAGATATGTCGGGGGGGGGCAAGAAGATCTAACTACCTGCTGTTTATAGACATGCTTTAGTTTCAAAGACACAAATATGTTGAAAATTTTCTTTTTTTTTAATTAGTTGCTCAAGACAATACAATGATCTTGACATATCATACATTTGATTCAAATGGGGTATGAATTCTCATTTTTCCACATATACAGATTGCAGGATCACATTGGTTATAAATGACAAAATAATAGAGATGGCAAACACATTACTGGTTGCCAAAAGTTAGGAATTAGGGCAAGGGAGAAGCTGAATGTGGCTATAATGAGACTGCATGAAAGGGCTTTGTGATAATGGAACAATTCATTTGGGTTGTGGTGATGATTCCATGAATCTACACATGTGGTAAACATGTGGATTAACATCTGTCTTCCCAGAAGAAACAGTTGAGGCCATAAAGCAGTGGAATGATATACTCAAAGTGTATTTTCAGAGCTGAGATGTAGCTCAGTAGTAAAGTGCTTGCCTAGTATGTGTGAGGCCCAGGTTTAATCCCCATTACTAGAAAACAAACAAAAAATACCCCATGCAAACTTGTTTGGTAAAATACACTTTAAGATAAAAAATATTACTAGGGACAAAGAAGGACATTTTCTAATGATTAAATGTCAATTCATTAGGAATATATAATTTTAAACATGCATACATCCAACAATAGAGTCCCCAAATACAAAAAGAAAACTGAAGAATTGAAAAGAGAAATATAAATGTACTAGTTCATGACTTCCTTATTATTCTCAATAATGGATAGAACAAAGATAGCAGGTACTTGAGCTTACACTGGCAGCCAACTTGATCTAACATCTATGGAACAGTCCACCTAACAGTAGCAGAATATACATTCTTCTCAATGCACATGAAACACTATCAAGGACTGACCATATGCTAAGCCATAAGTTTCATTGCATGTAGTAAATGAGAAAATACAAAGTATGTTTTCTGATTACATTGAAATTACATCAGAAATCGAACAGCAAAAGGAATACTTGGGGACTCACAAGTATTTGGAAATCAAATACTTCTAAATAATCTATGTGTCAAAGAAGAAATCGCAAGAGAGATTAATATTTTTAGGTGACCGAAAACAAAAACAAGATAATGGAATTTGGGGATGCAACTAAAACAGTGTTTAGAGGGAAATTTATAGTTGAAGATATCTAAATTACAAAAGACTAAAAGGATCTCAAATCAGTGACCTAAGGTTTGACCTTACAAAATTAGAAAAAGAAGAGCAAACTAATCCAAAATAACAAACATTAGAGTGAAGATCAAAGAAATAGAAAACAGAATAGTAGAGAAAACCCAATAAAGCCAAAAGTTGATTCCTTGCAAAGTTTAACAAACTTGATTTAAATTTAGCAAGACTGTAGCTCAGTGGTAGAGTGCTTGCCTGCATGTGTGAGGCACTGGGTTCAATCCTCATCAGTGCACACAAATAAACAAATACAATAAATGTTCGTTGACAACAATTAAAAATATATATTTTTTAAATTAGCTAGACTGACCAAGAAAAATATCAAAGAAGGGCTGGGGTTGTAGCTCAATGGTAGAGCCCTTGCCTAGCATATGTGAGGCATTGGGTTTGATAAAAAATATTAAATAAAAGGTATTGCATCCATCTACAACTTTAAAAAGTTTAAAAAAAACCAAAGAGAAGACGAATATTACTAAAATTAAGAATAATGAGGAGGCATTGCAACTGATGTTACAGAAATTAAAAGGATTGTGAGGGAATTTTATAAATGACTTCATGTGAATAAATTAAACAACAAAAAAAAATAAATTAAACAAAATGGACAAATTCCTAGGAAACCACACATTGAAATCGATTCACATAGAAATCTTAAAAAATTTAATACATCTTAGCAAGTAAAGAAATTTGGTTTTGAATTTAAAATCTCACAAAAAGAAGCCTAAGCCCACAGAGCTTTACAGGTGAATTCTTCCAAACATTTAGAGAATAATACCAATCCATTACAAACTCTTCCAGAAATGAAGGAATAAAGGAGGAGAAAAGAACATTTCCCAGCTCACTCTTTTGTTTTTTACTGGGAGTTAAGTCCAAGGGTACTGTCACTGAGTTTCATCCCCAGGATCTCCATAAGTTGCTGTCTGGTCTTGTACTTGTGATCCTTCTGCTTCAGCATCCCAAGTTGCTGGGATTACAAGTGTGTGCCACTTGTAATCCTAGCTCCTAGCTCATTCTGTGAGGCAAGTCTTATCCTGTTATCAAAGCCAGAGAAAAGTATTTTACACACACACACACACACACACACACACACACACACACACACACACAATTACAGCTCAGTATCAGGAATATAGCTACAAAATATTAGCAAACTAAATCTTGTGACATAGAAAAGATTATAAACCATGACCAAGTGAGATTTATCTCAGAAAAAGTTGGTTCACTATCCAAAAGATGAATTAACATTACATACCATATTAATATAGGAAAAAAATCACATATTGTCTTAATAAATGCAGGAAAAAACATTTCTCAGCATCCAACACTCATTCATGGGGCAGCTTTTATACCCTCAACAATCTACAGTTAATTCACAATGATAAAAGACTGAATTCTTTTCTCTTCAGATCAGGAATAAGACAAGAATATCCACTCTCAACATTCTAGTGAAGTTTGTATCTAGTGGCATGATGCAAGAAAAAAACATAAAAGTCATCCAGATTAGAAAAGAAGAAGTAAAGATATCTCTATTCACACATGATATAATCTTGCACACAAAAAAGTTCTAAGAAACACAGAATTAATAGACAATTTCAGTAAAGTGTGTTAATCAAAAAATAAAATATTTAAGTTCAAAACCAATTGTATTTCTATATGTTAGCAGTGAATAATACTGAAATGACATTAAGAAAGCAATATTATAATAAGAATAAAATACTTAGAAGTAAATTTAATAAAATGAATGTAAAACTAAGTGTGCACTGAAAACTACAAAACAGTGCTGTAAAGAGTAGGGGATGTGGCTCAGTGGTATAGTGCTTACCTAGCATGTGCAAGACCCTGGGTTCCATCCCCATCACTACCAGAAAATTGCTGGAAGAAATTAAAGAAGACTTAAATAATTGGAGAGAAATTCATGTTCCTTGGATTGAAATTCTCAATATTATTAAGATGGCAATTCTCCCAGATTTATGATTCAGTGCCAACCCTATCAAGATTTCAGTAGGCATTTTTGCAGAAATTAACAATCTAATTTTAAAATTTATATTGAAATGCAAAAGACACAAAAGGATTTTGAGAAAGAAGGATAAATTTGGAGGTTTTAGATTGCCCATTTTCAAAACTCACTAAAAGCTACAGTAATCTAGCCATATGGTACTGATACTAGGATAGATGTGTAGATCAATGGAAGAAAACAGAGTACAGAAACAAATCCTTACATTTATAGTAATTTGATTTTCAACAAGAATACCAATAAAATTAAACATGGAAAGAATGGTCTGTTCAACAAATGGTGCTTAGACAATTGGATATCAACCTGCAAAACAATTGGATATCAACCTGCAAAACAAAACAAAACATAAATTTAGATCCTTCCCTTAAAACACACATAAATCACCTCAAAATGGATCTGGACCTAAACATGCAGCTTAAAACTATCAAACTTTTAAAATACATCAGGAGGAACGAGGCTCCAGAGCGGGTCGGTGGCTGAGCAGACGCAGAGATGCAGATCTTTGTGAAGACCCTGACGGGCAAGACCATCACCCTCGAGGTTGAGCCCAGTGACACCATCGAGAATGTCAAAGCAAAAATTCAAGACAAGGAGGGCATCCCACCTGATCAGCAGCGTCTGATATTTGCAGGCAAACAGCTGGAGGATGGCCGCACTCTCTCAGATTACAACATCCAGAAAGAGTCCACCCTGCACTTGGTGCTTCGCCTTCGAGGTGGCATCATTGAGCCTTCTCTGCGCCAGCTTGCCCAGAAGTACAACTGTGACAAGATGATCTGTCGCAAGTGTTATGCCCGCCTGCACCCCCGTGCTGTGAACTGCCGCAAGAAGAAGTGTGGCCACACCAACAACCTTCGCCCCAAGAAGAAGGTCAAATAAAGCCCCTCCACTGGCTCCTTTCCCCAAGGAGTGGCCTCCTGCCCAAGCCCCATGTATGGCCTTGGGACCTCAATAAAATTTCCCTTACATTGACTGGAGCAGTAAAAAAAAAAAAAAAAAAAAAAAAAAAAAAAAAAAAAAAAAATAAAATACATCAGGAGAAAATCTTCATGACCTTGGATCAGGTAAAATAAGAATTTACATAATACACCAAAAGCATAATAGAAAAAAAATGGGAAAATTATAATTCATAAATAAGAAAAACTTGTGTTTCAAAATACTCGATAAAGAAAACAAGGAGATAAGACAATGACTGAGAGAAAATATTTACAAGTCGTATATGGTAAAGGACTTACATCCAGAAAACGAAAAGAACTATTTTATTTTATTTTATTTAAAGAGAGAGTGAGAGAGAGGGGGGGACAGAGAGAGAGAGAATTTTAATATTTATTTTAAAATGCACTTGCCAGTATGACTATGATAAAAAGGACAGATGTTAAATAACAAGTTATAGAAAAAATGTGGAGAAATTGGAAACTATATTCATTACTGATAGAAATATAATATGGTACAGGCTATGAAAAAGTTTAAGAGTTCCTTAAAACTTCAACATAAAGTTACTGTACAACACAGAAATTCCATTTCTAGTTATAAACGAAAGATAAATGAAAAATATATATTCACAGGCAGATTTATAGATAGTTCTATAGTTGGACTTCTGAATGTCCTGCAAAGAACATGTTAAAGGCTTGGTTCACATCCTGTGGTGCTACTGGTAAGTGGTGGAACATTTATGTGATAGGACCTAGTGGGAGGCCTTCTAGTAATTGTGTGCATATCTTTGAAGAGGATATTTTGACCCTAGTCCTTTTATTTTCCTCTCTCGGTCTGGCCATGAAGTGAATGGTTTTGCCACATACTGCTGCCATGATGTGGTACCTTGCCACAGGCCCCAAAGCAATGGGGCCCACCAATCATGGACTGGAAACTGCAAAACTATAAACCCAAACAAATCTCTTCTTGTGATAAGCTGATCATCTCAGACACTTGCTATAGTAATGGACAGTGAATGTACAGATATTCACATAAGCTTTGTTTATAACAGCCAACAATTAGAAATGATTCATCAACGCTGGGCATGGTGGCACATACCTCTAATCCTAGTGATTCATGAGGCTGAGGCAGGAGGATCCCAAGTTTGAGACCATCTTCAGGAACTTAGTGAGGCTCTGAGCAACTTAGCAAGATGCCATCAGGGAATTTGGCTTAGTGGTGAAGTGCTCTTGGGTTCAGTCCCTGGTACCAAAAAAAAAAAAAAAAAAATTATCAACTGGTGAATGGATGAATAAAATGTAGTTTCATTCAGTGGAATGCAATTTATCAATAAAAAGAACAAACTACTGACACATGTTACAACATAGATAAACTTTGAAAATTTTCAGAAACCTGATGCAAAAAAACCACATACTGTTATTATTTAATTTATATTAAATATCTAGAAAAGACAAATCTATATAAACAGAAAATAGATTCATTTGCTGTTGCCTAGGCTTGCAGGAATGGAGAATAATTGTATATGGACACAGGGATATCCTTGGGTTGATGGAAAATGTGTGGTGGATTGTGGTGATGGTTGTATAGCCCTGTAAATTTACTAAAATCATTGTTTTTGACAATTATGACAGTGAATATTGCATGTGAAAATGTTTGCTTTCTGTGCTGGGGATCAAACCCAGGGATTCATGTATGCCAGGTAAACTCTCTACCACTGAGCCACATCTCCAGCCCTCTGTAGTAGTTTTATTTTATTTTTTTGTTTTTTGAGGAGCTTCATACAGTTTTTCATAATGCTGTACTAATTTACATTTCCACCAGCACTAATTTACATTTACCCTTTCTCCATGTCCTGATTAGCATTTGTTATTTTTTGACAATGACCATTCTAACTGGTGTAAATGATATCTAATTTTAGTTTTTATTTGCATTTATCTGATGGTTAATGGTGTAGAGCATTTCTTCATATACCTGTGGGCCATTTGTATGTATTCTTTGGGAAATGTCTGTTCAGATCTTTAGCTCCTTTTTAAATCGGATTTTTTTCTATTGGCTTGATTTTCTTATAAATTCTAGATACTAAACCTTTGTTAGATGTATGTGTAGTTTGCAAATATTTTCTCCCATGTTGTAGATTGTCTCTCATTCTGTTGATTGTTTCCTTTGCTATGTTGAAACTTAAATTTGTTGCAACCCCTTTTGCCTACTTGGGGATTTGTTTCTTGTGCTTTTGGTGTCATATCCAAAAAATAAATAAATAAGTCTATGCCCAATTCCAATGTCCTGAAGCATTTCCCCTATGTTTCCTTCTCATAGTTTCACAATTTCAGGTCTTATGTTGAAGATTTTAATCCATTTTGAGTTGATTTTTGTAACTGGTAAGAGATAGGGGGTCCAGTTTCATTTTTCTGCTTGTGGCTATCTGATTTTCTCTGCCCCCATTTACTGAAGAGACTACCATTGCCCATTGTGTATTCTTAGCTACTTTATCAAAAATCATTTGGCTATAAATGCATGGGTTTATTTCTGGGCTCCCTTCTATGTTCCATTGGTCTGTTCTTATTGCCAGTACTATGGTGTTTTGGTTACTATAGCTTCTGAGTATACTTTGAAGTTAGTGTGATACTTTCCGCTTTGTTCTTTTTGCTAAAGGTTGCTTTGGTAATTTGGGATCTTTTGCGGTTCCATACATATTTTAGAATATTTTTCTACTCCCGTGAAAAATGTCATTGGGATTTTGACAGATTTTATTAATTTGTAGATCACATTGTGTAAGTATGGATATTTTAATAATATTAATTCCTACAACCCCAGAGCCTGACACATCTTTCAATTATTTATATCCTTTTTAATTTATTTCATAAATGTTTTATAATTTTCATTGCAGAGATCTTTCACCTCTGCTATCATTTGGATGTGTTTTGTCCCCTTCATGTATTGGAAGCTTGATCCCCAGAGTGACAATGTTGAGAGGTGGCAAGGAACCTTTAAGAGGTGGAGCCTGGTGGGAGGTCCACTGGGAGTGCTGTCCTTGGAAGAGATTAAGGTAGTTGCTCTGGGACCTCATATTTAGTTCTTGGAAGAGTGAGTTGTTATAAAAACTTTAGCCTGATCCTTGAATCACTCTGCATCTCATGTCTGGCCATGTGATCTCTGCCCTCACTTCCGCTCTCACTACTGTGATGTCATCCATCAGGAGAGTTTCTCGATAGAATCAAACTGATGATGGTGCCATGCCTTTGAACCTGTAGAACTGTGGGTTAAGTAAACCTCTTTTCTGTATAAAATTACCCACCCTCAATATTTTATTGTATTAACAAAATGGACAATACAATAAATGTATTAACAATATAGTCTCTTTTGTTAAATTTAATCCTAATTGTTTTCTAATGGACTATTTCTTTTTTTGTCCTTCTCTCCCACACCCCTTCTTTCTTCTTTTGATGGAACTGGAGGTGCTCTGCCATTGAGCTGAGCTACGTCCTTAGTCTTCTTCTTCTTCTTTTTTTTTTTTTTTTAATTTCAAGCAGAGTCTTGAGACTGAGTTTCCCAGGTTGGCGTCAAACTTGGGACCCTCTTGCCTTAGCCTTTGAAGCAGCTGAGATTATAGGCGTAAATTGTTGCTCCCTGGATGAACTCTTTATTACAGGTAGGAGATACAAGGCGCAATAAACTGTCATTCATTTTGGAGGGAATGTCCCAGCGTTCCCCAGACCCTAAGGCCACTGGATACTCAATGACTCGTCATTGAATCTTTTCAGAGTTTATCTCTTTCTAGAGTGTATGTATTATCAGGGTATCCAAAATACTTATGCTTCTTGTTCATCAGGTCTGGTTTACATGATACCATCAATATAATGGACCAATATGATGTTCTACAAAATACTCACATGGTTTAGGTCCTTTGAGATAATATTATCGAAGAGAACAAGGGAAATAATCTAGACTTGGGGTAAGAATGTGAATATATAGTGATATCTGTTCCATGTTAATCAGATTGTTTTTTGAACTTCTTTCTAGATAGGAATAAAAAGAATATGTGTATCCAAATCGATGTCCATATACTACCCACCAGAGGTTTAATATGTTCTGAAGATACCACATCCAGCACAGTAGATTGAATTGGGACTATTCCTGAGAAGGTGCCAGACCTATAAATTAAGTTGGGATATGATGGGGCCACTACCTAATGTTTTAAGGGTGATGTTAATCCCTATCCATCTCCTGGTTTGTGATTTTGTTTTGTTTTGTTTTGTTACCTGGGATTGAACTCAAGGGCACTCGACCACTCAGCCATATTCCCACTGCTTTTCTGTATTTTATTTAAAGATAGAGTCTCACTGAGTTGCTTAGTGCCTCACCGTTGCTGAGGCTGGCTTTGATCTTTCGATCCTCCTGCCTCAGCCTATGTCAGCTGCTGGGATTACAGGCGTGCATCACCATGCCCTATTTTTTTTTTTTTTACAGTGTCATGTATTAAATCCAGGATCTTGCACATACTAGACAAATGATCTACTACTGAACTACATCCCCAGCCCTTTTAAAGGGGTTTTAAGCAAGACAGTGTCTTGCTGAGTTTCCCATGCTAGCTTCAAACATGTGATCCTCTCATCTTAGTCTCCTGAGAGTAGCTGGGATTACAGACATGCACACCATGCCCTGCTTGTTTTTTATTCATTATCTTGGCCGTTGGAGGGCTTTTTATGGAGGAATGAGTTTCGGGGGCTCTCTCTGTCTTTTTTCTTTTTTTGGTACTGGGGTTTGAACTCGGGGCACTCGACCTCTGAGCCACATCACTAGCCCTATTTTGTATTTTATTTAGAGACAGGGTCTCACTGAGTTGATTAAGGCTTCACTAAATTCCTGAGGCTGGCTTTGAACTCATGATCCTTCTGCCTCAGCCACCTGAGGCGCTGGGATTACAGGTGTAAGCCACTGCTCCAGGCTCAGGGGCTCTCCTAATTCAAAAGCTTTTACTCCACAGATCAAGGAAGTGAGGTAATGATTCTGCCAATGGATAATATATTCATTCCAATTATTCATTTGGGAATCATGGAGATCACTACTGGGCCCATTGTGAGACAGATATGGGCCAATACTTAACTGACATCCATAATCCCCTTTCTAACAAGGGGTCACAAATACAGTTTGGATTCCTGGATGTCAGTGTATAATTAATTACCTCCTTGGTAAAATCTGTGCATTCTCCTTTCCCCACCTATCTGAGTAAACGGTCATAGATTCTTTTGGAGAAGGACTAGGAACACTGCTGGATATACTTGCTGTGTTGTTGTAGGATACTTTCTCATGGGAACCTGGCCACTCCTTCATTTTATTGGTTCTGGGTCTGAGAACTAAAGTAGGTCTGAAAAGTAGAAAAGGAGTTATGACTTTCTTTTTTTTCCCCTCTCTTTTTCGATATTGAAGCTTGAACCCAGGAGCACTTTACCCCTGAGCTGCATTCTCAGCCCTTTTTATTTTTTATTTTGAGACAGGGTCTCACTGAATTGCTTAGGATCTCATTAAGTTGCTGAGGCTATCCTTTAAATTGTGATCTTCCTGCTCCAGCCTCCCAAGTCACTGAGATTACAGGTGTGTGCCACCACGCCTGGCCGAAGTTGTGACTTTTATTGTGGCAGTTCACGTTAGACTTTTGCTTACTGAATTTTTTTTCTTTTTTAAAAAAGATTATACGTACAGCAATGCCCTTAATGGCTGTTCTTCTGTCTTGCCCCTGGGAATACAATATTCTATTATACAATTCATTAGATCTCTGTGGGTCAGGAGACATAGGTTGCCATTCTGTTATGGTTTGAATATGAGGTGTCTCCCCCAAAGTTTATTAGGCAATGGAGCAGGAACCAGTGTTGAAATGATTAGATTATGGGAGCTGTATCCTAATCAGTGGATTAATCCATTTGATGGGATTAATAATTTGAAATGGATTACTGGGTGGCAAACATAGATAGGTTGGGTGTGACTACAGGAAGTAGGTCACTGGAGGTGTGCCGTTGGAGATTATATATATTGTCTTTCTTTTCTTCCTCCTCCTCCTCCTCCTACTCCTCCCCTTCTCTTCCTCCTCCTCCTTCTCCTTTTTTTTCTGGGGTGGAGGGGTACCAGGGATTGATCTCAGAGGTACTCAACAACTGAGCCACATCCCCAGCCCTATTTTGTATTTTACTTAAAGGCAGGGTCTTGCTGAGTTGCTTAGCGCCTCACTGTTGCTGAGGCTGGCTTTGAACTCACGATCCTCCTGCCTCAGCCTCCAGAGCCTCTGGAATTACAGGAGTGCACCACCACACTGCCTCTTCCTCTCCTTCCCCTCTCCCTCTTCCTCCTGCCTCCTTCCTCCTCTTCCTCCTCCTCTCTCTATTCTTGCTGCCATGAGCAGCTGATCAGCTTGGATTAAGAGATGCTAGTAATGTGGAATGTCTGTTGCTGAAGAAAAATGCTGCCTACAGAGAGAGTCAGCCTAAGAGAGAGGCCACATGGGCTTCAACCAGCAAGATCAAAGGAGCATGACAGCACAAGCTCTTTGGAGAGCATATCTCACCATCATGTGCCCTGGGTGCAGGGCATGGAGCTATAGGACCTAATGTTTGCCCAGTTGGGGTTTGGTCTGTTTTGGTCCCATCCCTTTTTTTCTATGTCCCTATTCCTCCCTTTTGGAACGGGAATGTTTACTCTGTTCCATTATATATATTGAATATATGTAACTTGCTTTATCTTTACAGGGGCTCTAGCCAACAGTTTGCCTTCAGTCTCAAAGGAGACTTTAGATTTGGACTTTTGTGTAATGCTGGGTATGTTAAGACTATGGGGACTTTTGAGGATTGACTGAATACATTTTGCATGTGATATGGACATGAGATTTTGGGGGCTAGCGGCAGAATTTTATGGTTTGGATATGAGGTGCCTTCCCACAAAGCTAATGTTAGGCAATGTAGTAATGTTCAGAGGTGAAATATTAGATTAGAAGAGCTATAACCTCATCAGTGAATTGAAATGGATTACTGAGTAGTAACTGTTAGCAGGTTGGGTGTGGCTGAATAATAGTCACTGGGAATGTGCCTTGGGGATTATATATCTTGTCTCTGGCCTTTTCCCCTCCCCTCTGCTTTCTGGTTGCCATGAGCTAAGAAGCTTTCCTCCATCACACACTTCCACCATGATGTTCTGCACTCAGGACCAGAGCAATGGAGTCAGTAGACTGTGGACTGAAACTGAAACTGATAACCCAAAAGAAACTTTTCCTCCCCTGAGTTTTTCTTATCAAGTATTTTGGTCACAGCAATGAAAAGATAACTACCATACATTCCAGCATTGTTGCCCTTATACTCATCTTGCTTCTGATGGTTAAGTGCTGCTTCATGGCATCCCCTGTTCCAGAATTTTAACAACCCTATGCTACTATTACTTTTGTAATAGTATCTTCTACCATCAACTTTGGCTCATAGAGGACAGCTACTATGCTGGTGCTCCTTCTCCATCATATTATTTTTTTTTCTTTTTTTTGAGAGAGAGAGAGAGAGAGAGAGAGAGAGAGAGAGAGAGAGAGGGAATGTTAATATTTATTTTTTAGTTTTCGGCGGACACAACATCTTTGTTTGTATGTGGTGCTGAGGATCGAACCCAGGCCGCACGCATGCCAGGCAAGCACGCTACTGCTTGAGCCACATCCCCAGCCCTCTGTCACATTATTTATCACTTTGATAGGTGAAATATTTTGTGGGCCCCACCAAAGAACTTAGTTTTCATTAGCTGGTAGGTCTTGTTTCATAATTGATCTGTTTTAATGGATTTTGATTTATTCCTTCACAGTCTACCATTGAGTTCTAGTGTTATGACTTCATTTAATGTGAACCATTAATTTTTCCTCCCTTCTAAAAACAAATATACACACAGTAATCATCTCAAGGGCCTTTGAGGCCCTTGCCAATGTATGGAACCCAGCATCACCAAAGAGTACCTCCATATTAACATGCTTTTCCTTATCCACTTTCATAGGTCTAGCACCCTCAGATATAATCTTCCTGTTCTTGCTAATGAATATCAGCCATGTTCTGCAGCTTTTTAAATGTATAATTGCTCTTCTCAGTCAGCATGTCAAAATACTTCTGTCCTCCCTTGTTAAAATTTGACTGTAGTTATTATTCTAGTTGCCCAGAAAGGAGAGGGACAGAACATTAAAAGAGCAGGCAGTGTCTTGGACTTGAATATTCAAGTTCTTTTTGTGATCTTCAATCAAGGAACGACTGCTGTTCTCTAAAGGGGGAATTAAAGCAATTCTACAGGCCTAGAAGTTTCTGGAGGATCATGTGGTTCAAGGATCCCAAATGCATATATCCAGCAATCCCTATCACAGTTATCAAGGTTCCATGTTTTTTCTTTACTAGGTCCCTGATTTTGATGGAGGAGGGTCACTGAAACTAAGAATTCAACTTTTTCTAATTTATGCTTCTCTTATGATTTGATGTTGTGCCAGAGAACAGTCAGTTCTCTGTCCATAGAAGATAAAGGGATGTTTAAAGTCTGTCAAGAAGAGTTTACAGCTCCACATTTTGCTTTGCATTGGTAAATGATTAACTCACAATTTCTTTCCTTGGTGTCTTCAAAACCATCAGTTGTACTCAGCAACAGTCACCCAACAAATACTACAGTACTTGTGATTACTACTTCCCCATATCTTTTTTTTAGTTGTAGATGAATATGATACCTTTATTTTATTTATCTGTTTTTTTATGTAGTGCTGAACATTGAACCCAATGCCTCACATGTGCTAGGCAAGCGCTCCACCACTGAGCTATAACCCCAGTCCCTTCCCCATACCTTTTAATTTCCAGAGTTTACATTATATGCCATTTCACCTCCATTCACCTGTATCCTATCCCACTTTACCACAGATGAAAGCCTTAATAATTAATTGCTATGGAAGGTCAGTGATTACCAGTACACCAACTACCACTAGTTTTATTAATAATATAATAATAATAATTATTGTTTTTGTACTGGGGATTGAAGTCAAAGGAACTCTATCAGTAAGCTACATCCCCAGACCCTTTTCATTTTTTCTTTTTAATTTTGAGAGAAGGTCTTGCTGAGTGTGGTCTGGAACTTACGATCCTCCTGCATCAATCTCCCAAGTTGTGGGGATCATAGGTGTATGCCACCACACCTGTCCTCTAACTACTTCTAGTAACAGAGTTATCAATGCCAATTGATTGTCAGGAAACTCAATTCTAGAATCCCATCCTTTGACTTTCACTTCCTCCCAATTCCAAGTGTTTTTGATTTGGTTTTTAGAAATCCTTAGGACAGGGATTTGGGTGCTTGCAATTTATGGACAGAGTGCTTTTTATGAAAAATCTGTAAAATTTTAATGGAAGTAGAATAGGGCAAGATGCTAAGTAATAATATGATCCATGGTAAAGTCTAGCTTTGGCTGGATTCATTGGCACAGGAAGGAGGCGTCTAGAATTTCATTGCATTGCAGTTTGTCCCACCTTAGAGCAAAGAAGCTGGATTCTTATATCCCCATATTAGATACTGGTGGCCCCAGTGAGGAGGTGTATGTAACTTCCCAAACATCTCTGGGCATGTACAGTGGTAGTATAAGGACTAATACAAATTAAGAATAAGAGACTTAATTCTTCTGTTGAAAATAAGGAAAGAGATTTTCTTTCCATCTCCCCCTTTTTAGTGGACTTTAGAAAACTTTTAAGTACTTTCTCCTCTCTGTCAAATGTATATAAATCCTTTTGAAGAGTACATATGGGAGGGTAGGAGAACAACTTTGGTGGAAACCTTGCTCTAAGTAAATTAGCTAAATTAGCTAAATACCATGATACATGGTAAAATCTAGCTTTGGCTGGATTCATTGGCACTTTCCATCCCATCCCTATTCCCTATCTAGAGGTAATCTTTGTTCCTTGCTCTCCCTCCCAACCCCATTTTGAGTCACCTTCCTTATATCAGAGAAGACATTCGGCATTTGTTGTTTTTTTTTTTTTTGGGGGGGGGGATTGGCTAACTTCATTTAGCATAATCTGCTCTAATGCCATCCATTTCCCTGCAAATGCCATGATCGTATTATTTATACATGCCACATTTTTTTTAATCCATTCATCCACTGAAGGACATCTATGTTGGCTCCACAGTTTAGCTATTGTGAATTGGAGGTGATGTTCCTTTCTGTCTTTGAAATCTCTTAGCTGATTGCCTGGGACATGCATTACCTTCTGGCTTAATGCTTATTCAATAATAAAACTATTTTCTTGCTTTACTACCATTGTGAAGAGAATTTGGGGGCTAAAAAATATTTTTTGTTTTCATATCTTTTGTTTTCATATCTCTCCCACAATTGTGTGACAAGGACAAGGAAGAATCTGGTAGTTCCCAATTTGAACCCACAACTTAAGGTGTATGGCCACAGAACAATGAGGTAAAGAGACCCTGAGTTATAAAATCTCTCTTCTAGTTCTCCCTTTTTTTGGAATAGTAGCTAGAAAAATCCACCCTCTCCAAATTAAATTATTTTATTATTAAATAAGCATGGGTAATATGGACTCTAAAATTTCTTCAGCATCAATGTATGGTTAGATAATATGGGAAGCAGGAGTGTTTTCTACAGGTCTTTCATATAAATGGTTATTCTCTCTCTACTGCATGATAATACAGTCCTATATTGGCCAAAGGAGAGGTTTTTTTGTTGTTGTTGTTTGTTTTTTGTTTTTTTTTTTTTGTTTTTTGGTGCTGAGGAATGGAGGCAGGGCCTTACGCATGTGAGGCAAGCACTCCAACTAAGCTATATCCCCAGCTCTAGGACAGTTATTTTGTTTTGGATAAATGAAGACATCAGTGGAGTTTCTTGTATGTCTCTAATCCTAGTGAATGAATTTCTGGTATTAATGGGATGAATATTATTTTAAAAGTAAAGTAAAGAATGATTTAGAGGGAGTCAGGCATGGCAGCACAGACCTGTAATCCCAGTGACTCAGGAGGCAGAGGCAGGAGGACTGCAAGTTTGAGGCCAGCCTCAGCATGCAATTTGTGAAGTTATAAGCAATTTAGCATGACTCTGTCTCAAAGTTAAAAAAAATAAAAAATAAAAAGGGCTAGGGGCTTAGCTCAGTTGGAAAGCACCTCTGCTTTGATTCCCAGTACAAAAAGAAGAAGAAAAAAGGGAATGATTTAGAGGGATTGGGGTTACAGTTCAGTAGTGGAGCACTTGCCTAGCATGTGCAAAGCCTTGGGTTGGATTCTCAACACTGCAAAAACTAAAGTTTCATATAATTTCAATGTAGCTAGTGACCTAACTAGCCCTGCCTGAAGTTCATAAAAATAAAAATAAATAAAAATAAATAGCCAGAGGTGAGGTGTTTTAGTCTGTTTATTTATTTATATATTTATATTTGTCCCTATGGCCAGAACACTCGACAAGAACAACTTAGAGGAGGAGAAGCTTATTTGAGGGCTCATGATTTCAGTGTTCTCAGTTTACTGATGCTAATGCCATAGTTCTGGGCCCAAGGTAAAGCAGAACATCATGGGGAAAGGGCATGGTGATGGAATCCTGCTCACCTCATGGCAGCCAGGAAGCAGAGAGAATGAGGAACAGGTCTCAGGGAAGATGCACCCTTCCAGGGCACACTCCCAGTGACCCACCTGTTCCAGACGCAGCCCCCCTGCCTATAGTTACCACCCAGTCAGTCCATTCAAACTAGGATAGACTGATAGACCATAGCTCTCATAATCTAATTATTTCACTCCTGAATATTCCTTCATTAACAGGAGTTGTAGGGGGACACTTCATATCAAAACCACAGCAAGAGGGAGAAACCTTTGTTTCTCAATGTCCTTATCCCTCACCAACTCCTCTCTTGTCCCTTCCTTCCTACTCTCTCCCTCCCCTTCCTTCATTGTCTTTTTTTTTGTTTGTTTTGTTTTTAGTGGACAAATCTAACTCTTGTTTGCTTTTGCTTATGAAGGAGTCCACTATCTAAGGCAAAGAGTTTCTCAAAAGTTTTGAGATTCCTCTTTATAAGAAAACTAAGAAAAATTTGCTCCACCAGCAGCTTCTCTAGTTTTTCAAAATGTGGATGATTTGCTGGTAGTCTCCAATGAAGACCAATGAAAATTGACTTCTTCTTCTTTTTTTTTTTTTTTTTTTTTTTTTTTTTACAATTATTTGCTTTGTGAGAGCCTAAGGCCTCACTAAACAAATTGCAGTATTGCTTTTCTAAGGTAAAATATTTAGAGCATCTGTTATTAGCTATAGGCTACAGAATGTTACAGTCGAAGAGCCATTCTGTTTTGCAGATCAAATGGCCAATGGAAAAAAATGTAGTGCTGCTAAAAAATAACAAGATCATGGTATTTGCGAGAAATGGATGGCATTAGAGCAGATTATACTAACTGAAGTTAGCCAATCCCTAAAAAACAAAGGCTGAATGTCTTCTCTGATATAAGGGGGGTGACTCAAAATGGGATAGGGAGAAAGAGCATGAGAAGAAAATTACCTCTAGATAGGGAAGAGAGGTGGGAAGGAAAGGGAGGGAGAGGGGAATTGCACGGAAGATGGAAGGAGACCCCCTTTGTTATACAAAATACATGTAGGATGATGTGAGGGGAGAAAAAAAGAAATGTGTCACATTAGATTGGGTAGGGAGAAGTGATGGGAGGGGAGGGGAGGGGAAGGGGGGATAGGAAGGGCAGCAGAATAAAATAGACACTAGTATTGCTGTATGTATATACGTGTCTGTATAACCAATGTGATTCTGCAACCTGTACACTTGGAAAAATGAGAAATTATACCCCATTTGATTTAAAAAAATGTAGTGCTGTTTTAGTCAGCTTTTTCACTGCTGTGACTAAAGGATCTGACCAGAACAATTTTAGGGGAGGAAAAATTTATTTGAGAGCTCACAGTTTCAGAGTTTTTAGTCCCTATACAGCCAGCTCCATTCTCAAGGGCTCCAGATGAGGCCGAACATCATGGTGGTAGAGTGGGGGCAGAGGGAAGCAGCTCACATGGTGATCAGGAAGCAGAGAGAGAGGGAGAGATCTCCACTTGCTTAATACAAATATGTACCTCAGAGCCATGCCCCTAAAGCCCTGATTCCTCTAGCCACACCCCAAATGCTTTCAGTCACCACTGAATTAATCCCATCAGGTGATTAATTCACTGATTGGGTTAAGGATCTCACACCCCGATCATTTCCACTCTGAGCCCTCTCATACTGTCTCACATATGAGCTTTTGGGGGACACCTCACATCTAAACCATAACAAGTGCTAGGATCTGCATTTTTGTGTTCCACCCGCAATTTATATATGTTGAATCCTAATCTTCAATGTGAGGATATTAGAAGGTGGGGATCTGGTTAGGTCATGATGGTAGAGCCATTATAAAAGAGCTTCTAGAAAGTTGCTGGCCCTTCCACCATATAAGGACCTAATGAGAACTTGCTGTCTACAAAAAAGCCAGCTCTCACCAGACACTAAGTTTACTGGTGCCCTGATCTGGGACTTCCCAGCATCCAGAACTATGAGTAGTAAATATTTTTTTGTTTGTTAGCCATTCAGCTTATGGTATTTTTGTTATAATATCCCATGGGCTAAAGTAGGTGGTTTAGAGCCAATCCAGTATTGTAAATAGCAGGTCCCAGTTTTTGCAGAGTGGGAAAAACCTCCAGTAGAGCAATTATATGACAATCCTACAAATCTAGTTTGGTCTCTATAATCTGGATAGTCTTTTGAATACTAAAATTGGTATAGCCTCTTGTCCAGCTTTGAGGAATCCAAAATTGAAAAAAAATGACTTGATTTATATGATGTTCCTGTTCAAAATGAAGATTTAATAATATTTATCAATTTGTAATATATCATGGCTAAAAGTGCCTCATGTAAGGTTCCCTAGCTGTAGTAATTTATCAGACAGCAGTGGAAGCTTCTTTTCATCTGGAATTAAACCTGCATTAGCTATAGTTCTTGATTTTGGATATATATATATATATATATATATATATATATATATATATATATATATAATGTTATATATATAATGATATGTATGTATATAATGTTTTAAATCCAGAATACACACACACACACAAATAAAAATATATGTTTAGTATCTGTCATGTAACAGAAATTTTTTAAAAAATACAGATTTTTAACTTCAGTAACAGCTAAAAAAGTCACAGAAAATTCATAGATAATTTGTTAGACTTTACAACTGCCTACTCAGATACCAGAAGGTCGTTTTGCTGAAAGAGCTGCGAAACTCCATTTTTTTGGTGTGTGTGTATAGATGGACACAACACAATGTCTTTATTTTTATTTATTTTTTTTAGAGAGAGAGAGAGAGAGAGAGAGAGAGAGAGAGAGAGAATTTTTTAATATTTGTTTTTTAGTTTTCGGCGGACACAACATCTTTGTTGGTATGTGGTGCTGAGGATCGAACCCGGGCCGCACGCATGCCAGGCGAGCGCGCTACCGCTTGAGCCACATCCCCAGCCCCACAATGTCTTTATTTTTATGTGGTGCTGAGGATCGAACCCCGGGCACCGTGCTAGGTGAGCACTCTACCACTGAGCCACAATTCCAGCCCCGAAACTCCATTCTTAATACAATGAGAAATCATTGGTCATTATTAAAAATGCACTTCACAAAAGGAAATGGGCAAATTGATTGAAGAAGCAAGTGTTGTTTTGGATCTGGAATGTCCCCCAAAGTCTCATGTGTTGAAGGCTTGGTCCACAGTGAAGCAATGTTCTGAGGTGGGGCTTTCAGGAAATGATTGGATCAAGTGCACTCTGACTACATTATTTGATTAACCCATTGATAGATTCATAATTTGAATGGATTATTGGGAAGTAGTGGCAAGTATAGAAGGTGGGACCTAGTTGAAAGGGGTGGGTCCTTGGGGCCATGCCTTTAGGGACTATATCATGTCCTGGGTCACTTCTCTTTCTACTTTCCAGAACTCATGAGCTGAGCAGCTTCCTCAGCCACACTTTTCTGCCATGATGTTCTGCCTCACCTCAGGCCCAAAGTAGTGGATTCATCTGATTTTTGGACTGAAACCTCTGAAACTGTGAGCCAAAATGAATCTTTCTTCTTTTGAGTTGTTTTTCTCATGCATTTTGTCACACTGACAAAAAGCTGTCTAACACATGGAGTAAAAGAAATTATACTGGACTATGGAAATTACCTAACAATAATTCCTATACCTTCATCCAAAGTTGCTTGGTTAGTCTTATCAACAAAATTGCCTGAAAAAAGAGGAATTCTGATGGCACTTGACCCTTACTAGGCCTACCAAAAATATGAAATTGTTAAAAACATTTTAAGAGGGCTGGGGATGTGGCTCAAGCGGTAGCGCACTCGCCTGGCATGTGTGCGGCCCAGGTTCGATCCTCAGCACCACATACAAACAAAGACGTCGTGTCCGCCAAAAACTAAAAAATAAATATTAAAATTCTCTCTCTTTCTCTCTCTCTGTCTCTCTCTCTCTTAAAAAAACATTTTAAGAGATATGTTATCTGCCTATAGAATTCTTTGTGTGTGTATGTGGAGGGGGTGGGGGTGGTACTGGGAATTGAAACCAAGGGGTCTTATGCATGCTAGACAAGTGCTCTACCAGTAAGCTATGTCCCTAGCCCTTATTATTTTATTTTGAAACAGGGTGTCAATAAGTTGCCCAGTGTAGCCTTGAACTTGGAATCCTTCTGTTTCTGTCTCCTAAGTAGCTAGAATTACAGGTGTGCATGACAACTTCTTTTTTTTGGGGGGGGGGTGCTGTTAATCAAAACCAGGACTTTGTGCATGCCAGGAAAGCTCTATACAACTGAGTTACAGTCCCAGTCCTGCAGCAGAATTATTTATAGGCCACCTCCAAATTAAGCATAGGGAGGTCTCCCTAACCAGCTTTACCAGGAATATGGTGGTAGCTGAATTTCACAGAAATATTGCTTGTAAATGGTAAGAGATTTTTTTCTGGTCATGGCATTTATGTCATTTTTTAAAAATACATAACAACAGAATGTATTACAATTCTTATTACACATATAGAGCACAATTTTTCATATGTTTGTATAAAGTATGTTCACGCCAATTCATGTCTTTATACATGTACTTGTTGTTTTGCATTACAATTCTTATTATACATGTATACATAATTTTCCATGTCTGTTTGTATATAAAGTAGGTTGACAACCAATTTGTGTCTTCATACATGCACTTTGGATAATGATGTCCATCACATTCCACCATCCTTGCTAATCCCCTGCCTCCTCCCATTCCCTCCCTCCCCTCTTTTCTATCTAGAATTCATCTATTCCTCCCATGCTCCCCGTCCCTACCCCACTATGAGTCAGCCTTCTTATATCAGAGAAAACATTTGGCCATTTATGTCATCTTGGTGGCCTGAAATCTTTCCCTCTGCAAAATCTGATGTTCAGTTAAGCAAGATTAAGCTCTAGATATCTGCTATAATACTCTATTTAAAAGAGTAGATATCTTGCTGAGTGATCTTACTATCATAAAAAATAATAAAAAGGCAGTGTTCAGGCATTGATAAGGGCTCTCTCACTACACACAATTCCCACCTTTAGGATACCAGAGCATATTGACTATGGCAGAGGAATCTATATCCTGCCTCTATGGATTTGCCTGTTCTGGATATTAAAAAATGGAGTTATATACCATGTGATCTTTTATATCTGCCTTCTTTAGCTTAACATAATGTTTTCAAGATATAACTATGATGTAGTATGTATCAGTAGTCCATAATCATTATGACTAAATGTAACTAAATAATATTCCATTGTAACATGGACATTTGGATTGTTTCTACTTTTTGGCTATTATTAATATTACTATGAGCATTCATTATAGGTTTATGTGCATACATATATTTTCATTTCTCTTGGGTATTTCTAGGGGTAGAATTGCTGGGTCAAATGGTAATTCAATATTTAATCTTTTGAGGAACAGCTAGTGATTTCGTTCAATTATACCCATTTAGTAGATGAAATGACTTGGACAAAGAGGTTTTAGTGATTTCAGGTTGAGGTTGTGGCTCAGTGGTAGACCACTTGCCTAGCATGTGTGAGGCACTGGGTTCAGTTCTCAGCACAACATAAAAAAAAGTAAAGGTTTATTAACAACTAAAAAATAAAAATTAAAAAATAAATAAATAAGTAAAATAAAGGCATTGTATCCATCTACAACTAAAAAATATTTAAAAAATTAGTGATTTCAATGCACTGTTTTGCTGAAATTCTCATTCATTTAAAAGCAAGATTTCTGACGATTTCACACCTTGCCTTACTGACAGTTATTTCTCTGAACAGACAGAGGAAGTAACAGGAGGAAGTATTACTTTAGTCTCAATACTGACAAATATGGTGGAACTCTGAAGTGGCAGGAACCTTGGAGAAAATAACCATGTCTAAGAGTTCATGCCAGTCAAGGAAGAAACACTGGGTAAAGTGGTCTGCCTCAATTTTAAGGAAAAAAGTTAAGAAGCTGAAAGAATATGCAAATATATTGTTAGGTCTTAACCTTGTATTCTGAAAGGGAAAATGGTTTGAGGGTAGGCTCTTGAAAACTACTATTTGTTGAATAAATATTTATCAATCACCTACTGTAGGGATAAGTGTGACCATGTAAAATACGATTCTTAACCTTATTTGATCTTTTATATGGACCATATTTTTGTGTACTAAGCAATTAGCACCTAGTGGTACTGAAAAAAAATTGTTGAAAGCATAGTTGATTCCCATTGAAGTTTACCTCTCTTTTTATTTTATTTTACTTTTTATTTATTTATTTATTTATTTTGGTGCCAGGGATTGAACCCAGGGATGCTTAACCACTGATCCACATCCACAGCCCTTTTTAATTTATTTACAGAAAGTGTATTGCTGAGTTGCTTAGAGCCTTGCTCAGTTGGTAAGGCTGGCTTTGAAATTGTAATTCTCAAGCCTCCAGAGCCATTGGGATTACAGGCATGTGCCACTATGCCCAGATTTCACCTCTCTTTTTACATTATAAATTCTATGAGGTTTGGAAACATATCTATAATATTTATAGATGTATCTCCAATGCCTAGAACTGCAGTGTTCGATATGATAGCCACATATGATTACTGAGCATTTGAAATGTGGAAGTTTGAAGTGAGATGTACTCTAAACATAAAATGCATACTGAATTCAAAAGACTTATTATGAAAACAAAGTTTGCAAAGTATCTCAATAGGTTTTTTTTCTACTGTTTTTTTTTCTATTGCTATGGTTTGAATATCCTCTTCAAAACACATGTTGAGGTTTTATATCCAATATAGTGATATTGAGAGGTAGGGCCTTTAAGAGGTGATTAGGTCATGAGGGCTCTGTTTTTGTGAATGGATTAAGGCCATTGTTGTTGGAGATGGTTAATTATCAGGGGAGTGGGCTCCTGATCAAAGGATAAGTTCTACCCAATACCTTTTCTCTGTGTCCCAAATTTCTGTTTGCCCTGTTATAACAGCACAAAGGCCCTTGCCAGATGCTGGTGCCATCATGCTACAGTTTGGACCCGCAGGGTGGTGTATTGGGAGGTAGTAGAACTTTTAAGAGGTGGACCTGATAGGAGGTCCTTAGGACATTGGGGTAGTGTACTTAAAGGGGATTCTGGGACCCTGACTCATTATTCTCTCTTTCTTTTGCTTCCTGGACATAAGGTTAGTGTTTTTTCTTCTTGATGTGCTCCTGTCATGTTGTACCGCCTCACCGTAGGCCCAAAAGTAATGAGGCCAATTTATCATGGATTGGAATCTCCAAAACTGTGAGCTAAAACAAATCTTTTCTCTTTATAAGTTAATTATCTGAGATATTTTGTTAGAGATGGAAAGTTGACTAACACACATACTCTTGAACTTCATTATCTCCCAAACCATGAGTAGAATAAAGTTCTATTTTTGTAATTTACTCAGGATTCTACTACAGTAGAAAAAACAAACAAACAAACAAAAACAAAAAACAAAAAACAACCAATCAACCAACCAAACACACAAACAAATAAAAACCAGACTAAGACATGGTACAATGACAATATGTTGGATTGTTTGGTCAATATATCATTAAAATTATCTTTCCCTTGCTTTGAATGTTGTTGTTTGAAAATTTTAAATTACATATTTGACTCACATTTTGTTTCTATTGGACAGTGCTAGTCTAGAACAATGCATTGCATAATCAAATGTGTTTCCATGAATGAGGGAGTAAAGAAAAAAGATAGTCATACAAATTCATGTCATTATACTGGGAACTCTGGTGAATTCATATTTTAAGGATAGTTAGGACAATAGAAGGAAGAGTATCTAATAAAAGACTTAAAAGGACAATTTTGGGAATATTAAGCATCAAGATAAACTTTAGACTCCAGAAACACTGATGACTCAAAAAAATGCTCCTTTTTGTATGTTCAGAGCAAGAAAAAAAAAGAAGAGGATATCCCTACTTTTTGGAATAGGTGAGATATTATTAACAATAAAATTGTAAAAAAGAGGCTCATTCAACTTTTGTTTTGCTTACATACTCTTAGACTTGACACCAGATCTATATGTTATACATAACAGGAAAAATGGGTGAGTTGGACCACATCAGAACTAAATATTTTGCTCAGCAAAAGTCTATGTAAAGAGGATGAAAAGACAAGGTATATATTGTGAGAAAATATTTATAAACTCCATTTCTGAAAAGAACTAGTGTCTAAAGTTTATTAAAATCTCTAAAAATTCAACATTAAGAAAATAATCCATTAAAAAATGGAAAAATATATGAACAGACATTTCGCTGAAGAGGATATCCAAATGGTGAATAAAGCTCATGAAAAGATGTTTAACATTCTCAACCATCAGGTAAATACAGTCAGGGTCTCACTGAGTTGCTTAGGACCTCACAAAGTTCCCGAAGCTGGCTTTGAATTCATGATCCTCCTGCCTCAGCTTCCTGAGCAGCTGAGATTACAGGAGTGGGCCATAGTGCCCGGCTTCTACTTATTTTTTAGGGAGTATGAATTAAAGCTATGTGTTTATGAGTCTCAGAGGACTTCATTCTTTACAAACACCATAGCATTCATTTCTCTGTTTATAAAAGTAATGTTTTCTTATGATATGCAATATAGACAACACAGAAAGACATAAAGAATAAAAATCAAGGGGGGAAAGGAAGGACAGCAGAATTAAAAAAAAAAAAAAAGAATAAAAATCAGCCACAATACTACTACACAGAGATTAGTACTGATAGTATTTTTAAATTTCTTATTAGAGAATAATTTGCATATAATAAATTTCAGTAAATTTTTATATATGAATGCACTTGTGCAATCATCACCCAGATCAAAATATAGAATATTGTCATCGACCCATATGCGACCTCATGTACCTCCAGTCTATACCATCCACGAGAGGCAAATGCTATTCTAATTTCCATCACTGTAGATTAATTTTACCAATTTTTAAAACTGATATACATGAAATTATATGATATTTACTCTTTTATATGTATGTCTTCTTTTGTTCAAAATTATATTTTTAAGATTGATCCATGTTATTTGTATCAGTAATTCATTACTATTAACATTCTGATATAAATTTCAGAAGGTTTTCCACACATACTCAGACACAACTATAAACATAAGATCAGACTATGTGATAACATTTTTCTCCTTTTCATGTCAATATATATATATCTAAAATTGTTTTGTTCTGATTACAAAAGTAATATATGTTTACTATACATACTATATATATATATATATATATATATATATATATATATATACACATACTTACTGAAGTATATAATTTACAAAGAGACTGTCTCCCATATTTTCTGTAATTTCAGCAACTCAAAATAAATAAATAAACAAACAAACAAACAAATAAATAAGCAAGCAAGCATTTAGAAGGCCACTTCTTTTGTGGCAGTTTAAGGGATGGAATTTAGGGCTCATACATATTTGGAAGGCACTGTATCACTGAACAACACCCCAGCCCCATGGAAATTTTGACTACTTTATTCATGAACTTAACACTCATTTATTGAATGCATTCTATGTGCTAAACATTTTTCTTGACACTGAGGTTATAGCAATGAACCAAACAAAGTCTTTGCCATCATAAAACTTACTTTATAGTGGGAACTACTAACAAATATACAATTAAATATCTGATCTAATATTAAGTAATACTTGATAATAAGAGAGGTAAGGATATTAAAAGAGTGATAGGATACTCAATAGTATTTTTTTAGAAGAAATTATATTTTATTGTCAGAGAGAAAATGAAGGCAAAATCCTGAAATAATTGGAATGTGTTTGGTGTGCAAGGAGACTGGGGGAGGGGGCGGGGGAGCAGACAAAGCAAGGAGAAAAGTAGTAGAAAGTGAGGTTTGAATGTAGATAGGGTGTGTAGAGCCTAATAGTCTGGGATAAGTCCTATGGGTCTTATTCCAAATATTATGAAAGCCATTGGAGTAGTGGAAGCAGGTGAAAGAGATGATCTCATTTTTGTTTTAAAAGAATTATTCTGCTCCTGTGTAGTAAATAGACTGTATAGGGGCAAGAATAGAAGTGTGAACCTCAGAGTGATGAGCTGTTAGCAGTGATCCAGGTGAGAGGCAAAGTGGCTTAGACCAGGGTGATAGCAGTAGAAGGGGTAAGACAAGGATGGGTCCTGGACTTGTTTATTGGTGACAGGACCATTGGTTACCTGGGTGTGAGGTGTAAGAGAAAGAAAAGGAGTCAAGCATGACTAGAAGATGTTTATGCTTGGTGATTTCAGTATTCATATAGATGACCCATCCAACTCCCTCCCATCTCAATTCCTTTAGGCTTGCTGTGTGTGTGTGTGTGTGTGTGGGGTGGGGTGGGAGGTCACATACTCAAGCTGAGTCACAATGAGTTTGAGGTTAGATCATTCAAGTGAATATGGTGAGTAGGAGTTGAAATACGAGTCTAGACTTCAAAATAGATGACAGGGCTGGCAAGTTACAGCCACAAAACTGGATGAAATCACCCAGGGAGTGAGTATTGATAGAAAAGAGAAGATACCCAAGGCCTGAGACCTGGATCATTCCAATGTTTAACAATCTGGAAGAAGGAGGAGGAATAAGCAAAAGAGATGAACAGAAACTAGTGAGATCAGAGGAAAACAGTAGAGAGTCATGGAAGCCAAATGAGGAATATGTTTCAGCAGAGCCACTGCAAGGCCATGCTACTCTTTTGTGAAAACATAACAAAGCAAACAAAAGCCCTCTCTTCCTTAAGTAAAAATAAATTCAATTACTATTGTATTTACTTTCCAGTAAGAAGAAATACAAAAACCATAAAGTCATTCTGTGTAGATTATACAAATCAAATATTGAGCACAAAAGTAGAGACAATTTGCAAATTTGGTCACAGCAATTAAGAACTCAAAGAGTATAATAATTTATTATAAAAGAGTTTCATATCTTACTTTTTTTTCAGAACAGACATCTTTGTGGCAGTTTCAGTGCTTGCTTATTGTATTTCTATAGGATGGTGATTGTGCTGGAGCCCAGCCCAGGAAGATGGCACCTTCAGCAATGCTGCATCCCCTCTTGTGGCTGCTGGTCCCACTGAGGTTCCCAAGAGGCTCTTAGCAGTGCCAAAATCCTACCCGAAGGAGCCACAGAATGTCAAGTTCATATAACTATCATTCTGACTTTGAGGTGGGAATGTATCGGGAGAGTAGAACCCTGGGTCTCTGATAACTATGAAGCCACATGCTAGGCTTGGACCACCAAACTCTGGCTGTGTTATGCATGAGAGTGAGATAAAACATCTTATTCTTTAAAATAAAGAACTTCTGTTCCTTAAATGCACCATAGAATGAAAAAATGAGAGAGTAAGACTATATTTGCAAACATGTATCTGACATAAGTTTAGAATCCATAGTGTATAACATTTAGCAATTGGTAACAAAAAGATGACTCAATAAAAAATGGGAATAGAAATGAGCAAGTGTTTTACAGAAGAGAAATATATATGGCAAATAAACATATTAAAATACCCAACCTTAATATTGTAGTAATAATAGAAATAGAAATTTTATATCCACAATATAACAAAAATTTAAAAGTCTGAAATACCAAGTATTAGCTATGATATGGTACAATGGGAAATTATACCTTGCTTGTGGTAATGTAAATTCATATAATTTTTTTCCTTTTGTTGTTGGTGGCATTGGTGTGATAGCTAAGAAGTCATTGTCTCATCATTTTGGAAAACAATGATTTGGAAATCTGAAGTTATGGAAAGATGGTAGGAGTAACTGAGCAAGTAAGTTGGAAATATATGTTGTCTAGTAAATATGAGGCTTGAATTCATGATTCAAGAGGCAGAAAATTTTGTGTGATGACAAAGTATAAGGTGAAACCTTGCACATGGTTTGCTAAAGTGGAATTGTTCTTTGAAGATAACAAGGTATATTAATTTAGATTCCATCAGGATAGAGAAACCCCACAGTAATTTGAACAGAAAAGGTTTAACATAAAAAATTAAGGATAAAAAATAAAAAGGGCTGGCAATGTGGCTCAGTGGTTGAGTGCCCCTGGGTTCAATCCCCAATACAACCACCACCACCAACAACAGAAAAAAAGAAGTATAACAGGATTGGAACATTGAGGGACTGGCCTAGTAAGATAAAAGGGAACTCTAAAAGAATATAGGAATAGCAGATATAATATAGAATAATAGACAATATAAAAATAACATGTAGGGGCTGGGGATGTAGCTCATTTGGTAGAGTGCTTGCCTCGTATGCACAAGTCCCTGGGTTCAATCCCCAGCACCACACACACACACACACACACACACACACACACACACACAAAGACAAATAACGTGTAATAGCCAATACTCGTAGAACTGTGATAACCCTCCTCTCTGATATCTAGGCCATATCTTAGAGAAGTTGTTTGGTGCTGAGTCAGTGGAACTTGTTGGACATCTGTCCTCTGGAACTAGCCATAAATATGCTCCTCTAAGATACTAGTTCGCAAGGAAGGTGTCTTAACAGAGACAATTAGCTACAGAACTGCCCAAGGGCAGTGCCAAGGGAAGCAGTACATTTGGCATATTGTGTCCTGGGGAAGCTAGCGCTTCAGAAGGTGGGCAAAGTAAAAATGTTTCAAAGTTCAGGTCCATTTTCACAGAGTAGACATAATGGTGCACCAAAAGGAAAGCTGGGAGCTCAGCAAGAGTATGTGGAGGGAGCACACAGGAAACAGGAAGTAACCCCCCCCCCCCTTACTGCAGTGTTTCTGCACCATTGATTACTGGTAAAACTTAAAACCATACAAGCTGGCAAATCAAAGTATATTTCAAAGTTCCAGGTCTATTTTCACAGAACAGGCATGAAGATACACTGAAAGTTAACACATTAATTACTGGAAGAAGCAGTCAAAAACTGAGTGTACATGGTGTTGGATTGTTGTTTTGGTGGAGTTGAAGTGAACTAGGTGTTGGCAGAAACTGGAGTACACTAGAAGGTCAGAAATCAATTTATTTCTTCAAGTGTGACTGTGACGTTGGTCTATCTGCTGCAGAATCAAGTGTGATATTAATAATACATTTTCCTTTCCCCATTGCACATCTTCTGAGTTAGAATATATTTGGGAATTGGGCCCCCAAACCTTCTTTTTAACAAGTGTGCCATTAGATTTGAAATTTAAAAGTACATCAATTATGACTATTGCAAGTAGATAAAAGTGAAGGAAAAAAGTATAACAGGTCCCAGTGTACCAAATATCCAGTTTTAACAAACCTTCACACTTGCCTTATTTTCTGCAGATATTTTTATTTTACATCAAAACCTATTTTAGTTCAAGTTCCACTTACTCATTCCTTTCTCATTTATCACTCTTAGGAGGTGATTATTCTGAACTTCCTTGTTTGTCACTCACTGCTTTAGGCTATGGAGAGCCTTTGAGGGTTTTGAGTAGGGATGTTAACGCTAGAGGTGCTTTTGGAAAATTGGTGAAAATGTGCTCAGCTGGAAAACTCATAAAATGAGAAGGGGAGGTGGACAAGTACTCCAGAGGCAGGTTCAGTGTCCCAGAGGGTGTGGTCCTAGGCTTTTGCCCTTTTTACTCATGCTCATGGATAAAGTCTGCTCTTTGTGTTCCTGTGACCTCCAGTATTCCCCTGCCAACCTTATTCCCCTAGTTCATCGGTTGCTTTAGCAAGCCAGCTCAAGTTCCACAATTAGTCATTTCACCAAGATGCTTGCCACTGCCCTGAAATTCCCTGCTTTTTTGACATTATACCATACCAATTGTGACTCCAATCTTTATGTTTTTTTTTAAGAGAGAGTGAGAGTGAGAGAGAGAGAGAGAGACAGAGAGAGAGAGAGAGAGAAGGAGTGAGAGAGAATTTTTTAATATTTATTTTTTAGTTTTCGGCAGGCACAACATCTTTCTTTGTTGGTATGTGGTGCTGAGGATTGAACCCAGGCCGCACGCATGCCAGGCGAGCGCGCCACTGCTTGAGCCACATCCCCAGCCCCATCTTTATGTTAATAGAGCTGTTTCTTTTGTCTTGAGGTAGTGACCTTGCTTTTCTGGTTCTACTTTATTCCTTATATTAATTTGCTATAGCCAGCATCCAAAATGAGGCAGATTTTCATCCAGGTGACCTCAATAAACTCAAGCCTATTTTGGACTAGGCCAGGTTCCTGAAGTTACTCTTGCTTTGTTCTTCATTAGAAAATGAAAGTGGTACCTTAATAATACTGCCAAATTTTGTTGTCTGTAGAGTAAAATTTTGATGAGCAATTGTGAAAATTGCCCAAATGACATATAAAAGTGTTTATAGAGGTCAGACTGGGGAATTTAATTTCTTAACAAATGAATTCTGTTTTTATTTCCATTACATAGATTTGGCCATGGGTCAAAGGCAATAAAACATTTGACTATATTTATTTTGCTTATAAGTATATCAGCCAAAACATATGGGGGTCAAATCCCTATTATATGGATAGACTATGGATAGCCACAACATGTATGAATCTCTAAATGATGATGTTGAATTAAGAAACCCCATGAAGTAGAACCAACCTAGATGCCCTTCAATAGATGAATGGATAAAAAAAAGTATGGCATAGATACACAATAGAATATTACTCAGCAATAAAAGAGAATAAAATCATGGCATTTGCAGATAAATTGATGGAGCTAGAGAAGATAATGCTAAGTGAATTTAGCCAATCCCCCCAAACCAAATGCTGATTGTTTTGTTTGATATATGGAGGCTGATTCATAGTGGGATAGGGAGCGGGAGCATTGGAGGAATAGACGAACTCTAGATAGGGGAGAGGGGTTGGAGGGGAAGGGAGGGGGCATGGGTAATTAATGATGTTGGAATGTGATGATCATTACTATCCAAAGTACATGTATGAAGACAGGAATCGGTGTGAATATACTATCTATACAACCAGAGATATGAAAAAATGTGCTCCATATATGTAATAAGAAGTGTTATGCATTCTGCTGTCATATATAAATAAAAATGATATTATTAAAAAACAAACCCCATGAAATGAAGTAGTGTGCTGTATACTTCCATTTATACAAGATAATTAAAAATACAAACTAATCTTTTTTTTTAACCAACTAATTTAAAGAGACTGAAAGCATTGGTGTTTGGTTGTCTGAGATGTCAGAGGAAGGAAGAGAAGAAGGTGTTAAAAGAGCACAAGGACACTTTTGGGGGTGATGGAAAGTTTATCTAGATTTTGTATGTGATTATATCAAAAGTGTTGCATATGTCAAAATTCATTAATATGTATGCCTTCAGTATTGCAGTTTATTATGTATTAATTATATCTCAATAAAGTCACAAAAATAATTAGTAAGACTGTCTTATGTCATTTAAAAAAAAAACACAAGATGCAATGACACACGCCTGTAACATCAGCAGTTCTGGAGGCTGAGACAGGAGAATCTGTAGCTCAAAGCCAGCCTCAGCAATTTAGGGAGGCACTAAGTAACTTAGGAGATCCTGTCTCTAAATGAAATACAAAATAGGTCTGGGGGTATAGCTAAGTGGTCAAGTTCCCCTGAGTTCAATCCCCAGTACCAGAAAACTAAAACATAAAAAGAAAAAAAAACCCTCCAAAACAAAATCCTTGTTATAATCAAGTGTTGTCTATACCTGGGACACCATCTGAGTTCATTCATTCACACATTCAGCATTACTGAACATCTATGGTGCATACCAGGCACTCTGCTGAGAGCACAGTGTTAAATAAGGAGATGAGAGTTACTCTAGGAAGCTTACATTGTGGTAGAGGAGACAGGTCAACAAATAATAACAGTGTGATAAGTGTTCTGACAGAGCAAGAAGAGGCAGTTTTGAAAATGCTTATCAGGATTATCTGAGCTGATTATTTGATAGTAGATGCCTGAAACTGTGTTGAAAAGGATTCTGAAGCTTAGCAGGAAAGAACTGTGACTGGATGTCCCCCAGGCATCAGGGGTAGTGATTTTGGTGAATGACATACATTTGCCAATGTAGAGCTATCCTATTAAACTTGGCTTTATTTAAATTTCTCAATAATATGACTATTTTAACTGGTTCTGAAAATATGGTTGAAAATAATAGAGCTCTCTTATTATGGACTCACTTTTTTTTTTCAGAGCAGTATTTTAAATGCAAAGTGTTTCTTGTTGGGGAAACATGAACCTTCGAGCTGTAGTATAGACAGAGGACGAGTGCTCTTTTGTTCTCATACATTGTTTTTAAGTGTATTTTACCCACTTATGTGACTGTGTCTGAGCCTTTGCTAAGGGTACTGCAGCTGGATTGTGTAGTGGAACCAGGTCCAGAAAAAGAATTGCTCAAGAATGCAAGTAAACAGGATGTCAGATGTTATCCTTAGCCTATTTCCCTAAACATAGCTTTTTGGCTGCAAAGTAAAATGCCATTCTTCTAACTTCTGCTTATACACAGTGATGGCTGACAGCAGGCACAATCTTCATTTGCTTGGCACAATGTCACTGTGCAACTCAATGTGTTTTGCAAGGAAGGATCATGACACCCAGCATCTCTCTCAGATAGTATAAGTACATCCGGTCATGTTTTGGAGGTACTTTCTCAGCCTGCCTAACTTTTCCGAGCTTTGTTGTGCCAGCACAGCTCCCCACCAGGCTTAGATCTGTCTGCCCTAAGAGCCAGTTGGCATCTGCCCCCTAACAGAAGCCAGATTTTCACTGAGGCTACACTATTTATTGATAGTGTTTTCCCTGAGTGTCTCATTTCCAAGGTCCCTAAAGTGCTGGCTCACCTCTGTTTTCCACAGCACTTGCTTCCTTTTCTTTCCTCCCTCCCAGCATCCTCCTCACTTCCTTTCCTTATAGCTTCTTGCACTGTTGGTTTTGTGTGTGTGTGTGTGTGTGTGTGTGTGTGTGTGTGTGAGAGAGAGAGAGAGAGAGAGAGAGAGAGAGAGAGAGCGAGCGCATGCATGTGTGCTTCTTCTTCCTTTTTTATCTCAATGAATTTGTTTTTCAGATTTTGAAAAAGAAAACCAGTTTATCCAGGATTCTTATCTGGGTTTTTTTTTCCTGTTTCCATATCTTTGTGTATGATCTCTGTAGTTTTCAGATCCCACGTTTTTGTGTGGGTTCCACTGTTGTCTAAGGAAAGTTGTTTTAAACCTTTGCTCTGCAAGCACCAGCAGAGAACTCAGAAAAAGGAAGACAACAGCAGATGCAATCACGGATGTGGCTTAGTCCTTGCAGCTGCCCCAGAGAACTGTTCAGAGTGTACCATCCACAGTAATGAATCCAGAAGAGCGAATCGTGACATGGCTTATATCTTTGGGAGTTTTAGATTCCCCAAAAAAGACCATCTGTGATCCGGAGGAGTTCTTGAAGTCCTCGCTGAAAAATGGGGTAGTGCTATGCAAACTGATCAACAGACTTATGCCTGGCTCAGTGGAAAAGGTAAGGTCAATTTTGCAGTATCTTTGGGATTGCTTGCCATCAGAAAGCAGTAATAATATAACTCTCAAGATTTCCCACTACTAGGTTGAGAGAATCTCCTACTTGAATATGTTTCTGAAAGTTAGACATTCCTTTGTACTGCTTTTGTAGTTTGAAATAGTCAGGAAGCTAAGTGTATTCCTTCAGTAACTGGCCCCCATATTTTCGCAGAATAATAACCTATTACACTACTGGCAAGAGGGGACAGGGCAACACCCATATCACAAATTTTCTGTGTCGTGGAGATGCATACTGCACTTCCCTGTGTATCTCAGACATGTTTAAAACTTGGGGTGCATATGAGTCTTTGGAATAATTGTATGATTTATAGCAGGTCTTGATGATATTTACTGACAGGTTGCCTAAAAATTGTTGTAAATTTCCTTTTCAAAAAATTGCCATTGAAGAAGGGACTATTTAGCAAGCAGAAGTGGTCTAAAATGTCACATAAGGTTTGTGAAAACAAGAGAAACCAAATATATATTTTGAATGCAATGTGTGTTCAAAGTGAAACTAAACTTACCCTCTTAAAAAAATCCCAAGATTTTTAAAAATATTTTTTAAGTTATAGATGGACACAATACCTTTATTTAATTATTTTTATGTGGTGCTGAGGATCAAACTCAGTGCCTCATACATGCAAGGCAAGCACTCTGCCACTGAGCCATAATCCCAGCCCAAAATCCCAAGATATTTTGATGTTGGGAGCCCATTATGTTGACAATAGATAATTTCTAAGTTAGGCCCTTCAAGTAAGCTTAATGGTAGAGTCCTGCAATTATTTTCTTAAGCTCATTATGGAATATGACTGAGTAGCATTCTTTTGTCTTCTTGAACCAGTTTGTATTTTTATTGAGCAAGTAGATTTAACTTATAATCTCTTAAACCTGAGACACAGTGATAAAATGGGGGTAAAACAGAGAAATATAATCAAATTAGACAACAGCCAAGGGAAATAAGTTTTTAATAATTTGTCATGGGGAGGGGAGGTAAGAAGTATTGCTTTCTTGCTTGAAAGCAAGAACTGAACTCAAACAAATACTGTCTTGGTCTCTCTAAATTTGTTATCACCACCTGAAGGTTGAAGGCATGAGAAAACGCTTGTAAGTAGAAGTGGCTTGGTGACATTTGAAAGAAAAACCAACCATTTAGATTTTTGCATCACTTCCTTTGGTGGTTATTTCTCTTCCTGGTTTGGCAGCAGCATCACCCTCTGCCTTATTTAGCTATCAGCGAATGATGAATATGGTTTGCTGGGCATGGGATGACAATCTCCAAGTGACATTTGACTGTATTTCTCTAGTATTGTCTGGAGCCCCAAAATGAAGCCAGCTGCATCAGTAACATCAATGGCTTCCTGAAAGGATGTGCGACCCTCCAAGTGGAGGTAAGCCTACCCAGCTTATCTTCCTTGTTGTCACTATTTTTGCTCTGCTGATAAAAATTGGTGAGTAAGAGTACTTCATCGATTTTCACTGCCAATGGCCACTGACTTAAACAGGAGTAGTATGTTATAGAAACCAGAGTGGAGATTGGTGGCCTGCAGAGGTAGACTGCTAGTGTTGGTCTTTTCCATAAACCAGTTCCAAACAAAACTCAAAAGATGGTGCTGGGGTTGTGGCTCAGTGGTACTGCGCTCACCTCGTGCGTGTAACACCCTGGGTTTAAGCCTCAGCACCACATATAAATAAATAAATAAATAAATAAATAAATAAATAAATTAATTAATTAATTCTGTCAACTACCAATAACAGTGGTGCCTATTATTATTATTGTTTTTATTATTATTATTTTTCAGCACTAAGGATAGAACTCAGGGTCTCAAGCACTCTGGGATAATGCTCTACCACTGGGCTACATCTCCAGCCCTAAATTATGCCTTTTAAACACACATCCAATCCCTTAAAATAGGCTTCCAGTGACAGAGCTTTTGTGGGTGTTCTTCCCCACAAAGGGGAACCAAAAGTGGGCCACTGATAGCTGAAAAGGGTCACTGTAATTCCCTTGAGTTGGGAAGCAAAGAAAGGCCATTGCCATTCTTTCCCATTAACTCCTCAGACCAGGGGTCTTGAAAAGTTGAGAGAGCCTGGCCTCGAGGTAAAAATTATATATTAAAGTATGTTGCATCACTAATGGGTCCTTACAGCTTTTATAATGGTGTTACTGAAAAGGAGGTGATGCTTCCACCTGTGTGTCAAGATACTTAACTTTTCTGTGCCTTGATGTTTTTATCTGCAAAATGGACATAATAATAGTTACTTTTCCTTAATGGATCAAATGAGACACTGAATAACAATTTAGGGCTAAAAGCACCAACCTCATAAGATCTATGAGATAATTTATGTAATGTCCTCAGCATAGGGCCGGGACAAAAGTTTCATTTATTAGTAGATTAGCATTATCAGTGTTACCTGTGGACAGGTAGTAGTGTTTGTTTTTTATTTTTATTTTTTTTACTTGTAGTTGGACCCAATACCTTTATCTCATTCACTTATTTTTATGTGGTGCTGAGGATTGAACCCAGGGCCCCGAGCATGCTAGGCAAGCGCTCTACCGCTGAGCCACAATCCCAGCCCAGAGTAGTAGAGGTTTGAGCCTGGACTCTGGTGCTAGATTTCTTGGGTTTAAATCTCAATTCCAGGGGCTGGGGATATAGCTCAGTTGGTAGAGTGCCTGCTTAGCATTCACAAGGCCCCCTAGGTTCAATCCCTAGCACCACCAAAAATAGAAAAAAAAATCTTAATTTCTCTTCACTAGTGGATTTGTGATCTCTGGCATATTACTTAAATATGCCTCTGTGCTCTTGTGAAATGGGAATAATAGGGGCACCTATGTCATAGGACTGATGTGAAATCTCAATGAATTTAGTCATATAAAGCCCCCAAACAAGTTCTTGGAACATTTTCAAGTGGTAGTTATTCTTCTTATTAGCAGTACTAGGAACTTCACCCCAGATACTTAGCTTGCTTCACAATTTTCCCTAAAGCTAGCCCTAGTGTAAAGCAACACCTATCTCAGAATATCTTATTCCAGTTTTCCCTATTGCCCAATTTGAGAGCTCTGTGTGTGTGTGTGTGTGTGTGTGTGTGTGTGTGACACACATGTGCATGCATGTGGCTTTTGGGGTAGACATGGCTTCAAACCACCACTTGATATTTCTTATAGAATGATGTCTACTATGGAACAGATCATGGTATTTTCTTTTTTAATTTTTCAAATAAAAACATGGTGAAGTTGCCAATGATTGCTGTGCTCTGAAGCTGCCAGAAGGTAGACTGAGCTTCTCTGCAGTTCTAAGAATACTAGATGGTACAGAAATACCTCCTGGGTCTGGAATTGTTGGGGATTTTTCCAATAACTAATGCTTACTCCTTTAAGCATAAGTGCTTAAAACATTTTTATCCACTTTGGGTAGAAATCTTTCTAAAAAGTGCATCACAATAATTCATCTTCTTAAAAAGGATTGGGCATATTTTCATCTCTTTTTGATAATTCAGGCTGACCTGAGTGTGTTATGAATATGGTAAAAAGCAATATCTGCAATTATAGTTACTCATAAGCCTTCCCTAGTTTAATCTGAGTTAGAGTCTTGGCTTGGTCAGTTACTGACTCTGGGAAAAGTTACTTGCCATGTCTATGCTCCTGTTTCCTCATTTGTATAATGAGGACATTAGCAATATGTACCACACAGGATTGCTTTGAGGATCAAATGAGATGATGCATCCAAGGCACTTAATATATCACTGCACAAAAATATGAATACTGGCTGTTCTTGGATGTGTTGTTACTCATGCCTGTAGGTGATATACAGGTGCCATACTGGGGCCCTCCTAGAACCCTGAGAGAAGACTCATAAAATTAGTAAACAAGGGATGAGACTGGAAGCTGAGCTGGGAAGCTCCAAGCAGCTATGTTGACCATAAAGTCTCAAGCCAGGAAACAGACTCAAACACACAAATATTTTCAAGTGTCACTAGACAGAGTATCTGTCAGGCCTAGCATAGTGCCTGGCATAAGGCATGTCTAATGAAGTTTTGTTCACTCTATAAAACTGTGAATATATTAAAAGAAAGAAAAATCAGGGCTTGACTATTGCCCAGAACACACTGTTACTCATTTAAAGAATGAGTGCCAGCTTGAAATGGTCAGTTTGACAATGTAGAAAACATGGAGCCTGAGATGCAGTTGGGAATCAAATTCTGGGGCATAGGGACCACATTAAAGAGCTGCTGCCTTCTGGACCTCTGAGGCCATTTGTTTTTTTCCATATGACTTCTATCTTTGTGTTCTCATATTGTGACAATGTCTTAGGGTCTCCAGAGGATCACACAAATAGTAACTGATGGGGGAAGTCTGCTGAGACACCTGGGTAACAGTGTTCTCTGAAGCACTTCCCCAACTTTGATAAAATCCCTTGAAACACAAAAGTTTAAAAAATTCTGATGAAGTCAAATTCATTTATTTTTTGTTAATTTTGTTATTTGTATCTTTCATATCATCTAAGAAACCCTTGCCTATTCAAAGGTTATGAAGATTTACTTTGATTTTTCTTTTAAGAGTGTTACAGTTCTAATTCTTACACTAGGTGCCTTGATCCATTTTGAGTTAATTTCTTTATGTGATAGGAGACAAGGGTCTAAATGAATTCCTTTGCATGCACACATGCATTTTTCCTCAGTATAATTTATTGAAAAATTATTCTTTCTTCAATTGAATTGATTAGCTTTTTAAAATCAGAAGGTGTGAGTCCTCAGCTTTGTTCTTCATTTTCAAGATTGTTTTGGCTATTCTGGATCCCTTGCATGTCCATGTGAATTTTAGGACCAGCTTGTCCATTTCTGTGGGGGGAAAAAGCCAGCTGAGATTTTGATAGTTATTGTGTTCAATCTGCAGATCACTTTGGGAAATATTGTCATCTTGATAACTTTTCAATCTTTGAATCTATAAACACAGGATATCTTTCCATTTATTTAGGTCTTCTTTAATTTTATTTGACAATGTTTTGTAGTTGTCAGTGTAAATGTCCTATGCCTCCTTGGTTTAATTTTTTCCAAAGTATTTTATTCTTCTTGAAGTTATTATAAATAGAATTATTTTCTTAATTTTGTATTTGAATTGTTCATTTCAAGTGTATAGAAATACAATTGATTTTTTATATTTCTCTTCAACTTTGTATAAGATTATGTCATCTGTGAACAGATACCATTTCTTCTTTCCTTCCAATCTGGATAACTTTCATTTCATTTTCTTCCTTCATCTGTCTGCCTAGAACCTCCAGCACAATGTTAAATAGAAGTAGTGAGAATGTACTTGTCCTTAAAGATTAAAGCTTTCAGACTTTCACTACTGAATATGTTATTAGCAGTGTATTTTTCATAGATAACCCTTTATCATGTTGAGGAAATTCCCTAACACTGCTAGTTTGTTGAGGGATTTTTTTTTTTTTAATCGTAAAAGGGTGCTGGATTTTGTCAAATGCTTTTACTGCTTCTGTGAAGATGATCATTGTTTTTTATATTGATATGTTCTATTACATTCATTGATTTTCATATGTTAAATCAATCTTCCATTATGGATAAATTCCAGTGAGTTATGTTGCATATGCACATAAAAAATTGTGTACAATTGTGATTATTCTTGAAGAATCTTTCTCAGAAGTGGAATGACTGTGTCAAAATTTGATAGATAATATTCTTCTAGAAAAATGCTATCCAAAGTTACACTGCCACCAACAGTTAGAAGTGTCCTCTTCCTTGTGTGTATGACAGCATGGGATATTATTTATCTTTAAAGTTTGCTAAACTAATGGATAAAAACTATATTTTATTTTTTTGCTGTAATTTGTATTTCATGATTCCTAATGAATTGGGACATCCTCTCCCTTATAGTCCATCTGTATTGCTTTTTCTAAACCAAATATATCTTTTTTAGTTTCTTACACAATGAAGAAGGCCAGGGGGTGGTATTTGGGTCTGAAGTAAAAACTTTCCAAATCCCCTATGGAAAAAAAAAAATCTTTGTTTCCAGGTAGTGTAACTAATGTGACTAGGAAGTCTTTCACAACATGACAACATGAGTTCTAGCAATGATAGATAGATTTGTTGGTGTTTTGCCTTTGGACTCAGTGGGTATCAGGGACACATATGATTCTCATCTGTTGGAAGTGGCCTTTGTAGTACCTCCCTGCATTGTTCTGGCAGCAGCCACAGGACTGACTGGTCTGCGAAAGTTCCAGCCTTATGGCTTTCCTCTGCTTAAAGGACCAGGCCTTTCCCCTGCTTCATCCCCAATAGGTACTCTTGTTTTGTCTTCTACCACCACTGCTACCTACTCACTGCTAGGGACATCCTAACATCTCGTATTTTGCTCCTGGGTCCAGCTTACTTTTGCCAAAGGATGTTTTGCTCATGAAGGGTTTCGTTGAATGAATATGAGGCTCAGTTAGTGTTTCTTTCACTTTCTCTCTTTCCCTCCTTCCCTTTTTTTCTTCCCCTCTCTCTTCATTTCTTCCTTCTTTCTTCCTTCCTTCCTTCCAATACCAGCTGGAAAGTGTATGGCTTTTTCTCTGTCCTCACTCCCTCACTCCCTCCTGTCTCCCTGAGTCACTCCATCTGCCTTGTCACAGGAACAGCATGGGTGCCTTCCCCAAAGTGAGGCCTGTGGGATGGACGATTTGCCAGTTCCCAGGGGCTGCTCTGCAGGGAGGCAGGAGTAAGGCAGCTCTACTAATAATCATGAATCAAGGAGAAATCTCCAACCAGCCAGCTCCAGCTCTTAGGAGAGCTGTACCTCCCTGGAGCACAGACCCAAGGCCCAGAACCAACCCATAGCTGTAATGGTACAACAGGCCTTCTTCCAAGCCCCGACCCTGTCATCTGTGTGAAGTCGGAGCCTCCTCTCTAGGCCTCAGTTGACTCACCTGTAAAATGAGACTAGTGTAGGGCTTGGGTAATGTCTAATGGTCTGAGACTCCTCTTAATTTTCCCATTGCCATCATTCTCCAGTGGGCAAGCTTTGCATAATTAGCTGCTCAATTTGACTAGTGAGAAGACTAAAGAGGATTTTGGTAAGTTTTTCTTCTCCTGCTGAGCACATATGACACACCAAGTGGAATTTCCACAACTTAATTGAATGTCACCCATGACTCTGGCCATCCTAATTTTTTATTGACCACATTGTATTTCTGTAAAAATTAGACTTCAGGTAAGGTTGTAAATATTTCCCATCTATCAGGAAACTGATTTATTCTTCCTCAAAGAGACTATTTGATTTGAGGTCTGTTGTCAGAGAGCTTAGGAAGGGCATCTAGGGTAGTTCAGGGAGGGGAGGTATGTGAAGGGCCACTGAAAGCTTTGTGCTTGGGTGTCTCATGGCTCAACAGGAAGTTTGGGGGTTCTGAGTAGCATCTGGGGGTGGGGGAGAAAGTGGGCCACTACTAGGAATGTCTAGTCCAGGATTCCCGCCCGAATCTTTGGCAGTGGCCCATGGCCAGCCAGCCACTGGTAGCCCAGGGCTTGGGACTGAACCCGGTGGCAGCAGCATGCGCAGTTTGGCTGCTGCTGTTCTACCACGGCTTTTGCTGCTGCCACAGCTAGCCAGGCTGCTGTTGTTGCTGGTGGTGGTGGTGGTGCTGCTGCTGCTGCTGCTGCTGCTGCTGCTGCTGCTCTGCCCTATGCCGCTGTCACTTCCAGTTCCTACTTCTGCGATCCAGGTCCGGGTCACTGCTTCCCTGCCGCTGGCCCAGTCCCTTCAGGCCGCTTCCCCTCCCGGGCTCTGGCTCTGGGTAGGAGGGAGGTCAGTGCTGGCAGAGGAGTGGGGTCCCAAGGAGCCTTACGAGCAGGCTCCCTGAGTAGCCGCTCCCCTCCCGCCGCCGCCCCAAGCGCCCTCACCAGGCTAGTCGCCAGCGCACCCAGCGGGGCGCGCTTCCCGCACCCCCAGTTGGGCCCCGAGGTCCTCCGCCCCGCTGAGCCGCACAGCTCTGGCAGCAAGAACTTGAGGACAAGAATGACTTCCCTTTAGATTAAAAAAAAAGGGGGGGGTTTGAAAAAATCCCTGGACTGGAGAGACTGGCGGCGCGGCACGGAGTTTGGAGACGGGCGCCCCCTCCTCGCCCGCGTCCAGGAGCAAAGTTGCAGCCGCCCCTCCCCGCTGGGGCGAGCCGAGCCCAGCTCTCCAGTTTCGCTCTGGTGGCGGCCGTGCTCAGGGCAGGGTCCCAGCTCTGGCTGAGTAGAACGGTTCCCGCAACCTTGGCACAGGCTCGCCCGCCCGCTCGCCGGCCCCGTGACTCGGGAGGGCGAGCCGCTTCCAGGAGGCGGCGGCGGCGCGGCAGGAGAGAGCGAGCAGCTGGAGGACAGGCGGGCAGCTGCCGAGCCAGGTGACCTGCCCGGGGGCAAGGGGTCAGGGGTAGGGGAGCGCGTGAGGGCCGGGGGCTGGGTGCCGAAGGAACCGGTTAGAGAGGAGCCGCCCTTCCTCCCCAATTGCCACGGTTCCCAGCCCCAGCCGCGGGGTCCGTTCCCTGCCAGGGCCTCACGGTGCACTGGGATTCTGGGTGCCGCGAAAGGGGGGGAGCGGGGGCCGAGGGCGCCGAGCTAGGACGCGCCAAACTTAGGGGCGAGTTATCCAGCTCTGGCCTCGGGGTTTACATCAGACCGGATTCTTTCTTTCCCCCGGAACCAGAGCAAGAGTCAACAGTACTATTTCTGCTACTAATTTGATGCCCTCCCAACCCCAAGCATCCGTACATTTGGGGATGTTTTACACTGGTCTGTCGCAGAAATGGTTTGTGGATGGAAAAGCCCTGTACCGAACAAGGTATTTCCTAGTGTTCATGGTTAATTTCGAGTTTTCATTTTCTAGTCATTTAGGAACCCAACAGGTATTTGAGCTATTACATTTCTTAGCTCCAGAGTGGCGAGCCCTCAAGTTTATCTGTCTCTTAAAACATTTTTATTTTCGGTTTGGCATTGTTTTTAGATATATGGGAGACTCAATGAAAATTTCCCCTTTTTCTTAATGTGTAGAGGGAGTAAAAAATACAGTCAGGGAATATATTTTCCTGTACAACTAAGGTATATTTTTGTCAAAACCTTCACATAAACAACAACCAAAAAAACCTTACAGGATAGGATGAATTTCACTTGATGTTTTGTAAAGTATTCATAAATTTTAAGACAGAATTTTGGATCTGAACTGCTTTTCTAATTTATATTTGTCTGGAAAACCTACAGTTTGTCCTTGAACTTCCTATCTTAATTTTGACATTGGCCATGGTAAGAGGATCTTCGATGACATCATTTTCTCCAGCCACAGTTTGGTGTTCTGTGACTGAGAGTACCTCTATCCAAAATATACAGCCTGGGCCTGTCCTTGGACTTCACATTTTCAAGGAATTCTATTAAGCAAAGTATTATGCTACATGCCAGGCAGTGCTGCAGTCCCTTCTTACATAAGTGAGCTCAGGCCGGTATAGCTCCTGGTGTGCTCAGAGTAGTTAAAACAAGAGTGTCTGTCTCAGTCTGGGGCAAAGTAAATTTCCAGCTAGTATTCTCATCTTGAATTTCTTTGGAGCTTAATTTTTGAATGCCTTTTACTTATCTCAAACTCATTGGGTCCTTATAAAGGATGTAGGAGAGATGACATTACTTTCATTTGACAAACAGAAAAGTTTGGTTATCCAAAGTCATACAACTTATTATTGCTAGAGTCAAAACTCTAACTATCTCCTGTTTTCAGCCCAGATTTTGTTTTGTTTGTTTTTGCGAAAGCATGACATTTTGTACAAAAGTGTTCATTTGTCATTTTATGAATAGTATGTCTTCTGGATTACTAGTTTTGTTTTTTTTCTATTCTTTTTGCCAACTCACATTTTGGCCTCATCTTGACTAGCAATGACATTCTTAGAGGTGAACACAGGGGTGAAGTCTTCCAAAGAAGGTCTGTGATTTGTATTTATCTATGATCTGCCTCCTCTCCAATCACACTCAGGGATAGTAGGTGCTGAACAGAGTGAGTGCCCAGGGTCCAGAAATTTCCAATATTCATTTGGCATCATTATTCCAACTATAATGTTTCTTCAATCTTTAGAAATTCATTCAGGAGGAGAAACCTGGGAGCATGAGTTTTTGTTCATTTAGGGCAATATGTTCACCACTGTGCTTAGCAACTCAGATGCAAAGGATGAAAAGGAGTTGAATATCTACCATTTCTCCAGCACCTACTATGTTGCAGGCACTGTGATAGGTGCTTTAAGTATATTATCTTATTTAGTCCTCACAACAATCCTGGGAGGCAGGTGGCATTGCAAACATTATACAGAGGCCGAGACTGAGGTTTGAGCATGATCCAAACAAAAGCTTCACGTTGCCAGCCCAAAGCAGAACCACTCATGTGATTTACTGATGTACCTTATTCCAGAGCTCATTTCTTTTATCATGTGCTGGGCTGCTGCCTCCAAGGAGCTGTTTACAAATCCAGGAACCAACTAGCCCCTTGGTTTTCAGATATGATGATACATTAGAGTCATCTGGGATGCTTTTTTTTTTTTTTTAAAAAAAGACAAATCTTTGAGTCCAATCACCCACAGATTCTGAGTTAACTAGCCTACAGTAAGGCCTAGGCATTGGTGTTTCTTTTTTAAAGAAATGTTTAAGTCAGGGCTGGGGTTGTAGCTCAGTGGTAGAACACTTGCCTAGCACATGTGAGGCACTGGGTTCAATACTCAGCACCACATAAAAATAAATAAACAAATAAAATAAAGGTATTGTGTCCATCTATAACTAAAAATATTCTTAAAAATGTTTAAGTCAACTTTATATTGAAATATAAAATACATTCAGGAAATTGCACAAATCCTAAGTATTTAGTTTGATGAATACTCATGAACTGAATACACTATATAATCTGCACCACAATTAAGAAACAGACCAGTACAGACACCCAGAGCCACCCTCATACCCCTTCCCAGTCACTCTCTCTCCTTAAGGGGCACTACCACCCTGAATTCTAAAACAATAAATTTATTTTTTCTATTTTATTTTATATGAGTAGAATCAAACAGTATGTACTCATTTGTATAAGGTTTCTACTACTCAGAATAATTGTACTAGCAACCTATGTTGTTGCAGATAATAGTGGTTCATCCTTTTTTTTTTTTTTAATAACCAAGATGGGAGCAGACTTCAACTATTCAGCAAGCAATCTTTTTTTTTTTTTTTTTAAAGAGAGAGGTGAGAGAGAAACGGAGAATTTTTAATATTTATTTTTTAGTTTTCGGCGGACACAACATCTTTGTTTGTATGTGGTGCTGAGGATCGAACCCAGGCCGCACGCACGCCAGGCGAGCGCGCTACCACTTGAGCCACATCCCCAGCCCGTGGTTCATCCTTTTTGATGGCTGAGTAGCATTTAATTGCATGGACGTACCATGTTTTGTTTTTCCATTTACTTGTTGATGGATATCTAAGTAATTTCCAGTTTTTGGTTGCTATGAATGGTGCTGTCATGAATATCCTTGTGGGTGTTTCCTGAAGAACATATACCCATATTTCTGTTGAATTTATAATCTGGGTCCTAGGGAATATAACATTCAGCTTTAGTTGGTACTCCCCAACAGTTTTCCAAAAGGATCAAGCCCTGTGGTTATATTTTTTAAAGCTCCACAAGTGATTCTTATGTGTATCCAGAGTTGAGAACCAATTCCCTGGTTTATGCAGAGTTCAGCAATGTGACCACCTCAAACATCTACCACCTGGCTGAGAACCATAAATGAGATAGTAGCCTCCTTTTCAACCTCAGATCTTCTAGATTATCTTCTTTGCTAAATTACACAGCTTGCATCAATTTCCCCATAATTGCTTTTGCCAAGCTACCCTCACTCTATTCATCCACTCTGATTTTGGTCATATTCAACATACCTATATGCTAGTCTTAGACCTTCTCAAAGGCAGGAACCAAAGTTTGGTCATCCTTATAACCCTAGCACCCAGGATAGAACATGGCACATAGAGGTGCAGAGTAAATGCTTCATCGATAGGATGACTGAGTAGTTGGAGAGGATCTGGGCTGGAAAGAAGTCCTATCTTTGCACCAAGACTTATGTACTTTATTCCTAGGAGAATGCCTCAGGTCCTCACTCACAGCTTGATTGTTTTAATTTATCTAAACATGTTAGCATTATGGGTACCCTGGTTGTTCATCTTAAAGCTGATTAGAAATAGAAACTTAGATGAGATGAAGTAAGGTATGTGGAAGCACTTTATAAACTGGAACACAGCATCTAAATAGAGCTAGGCATGATGGTGCACACCTGTAATTCCAGTGGCTTGGGAGGCTGAGGCAGGAGGATCATGAATTCAAAGCCAGCCTCAGCAACTTAATGAGGCCCTAAGCAATTCAGTGAGACTTTGTCTCTATATAAAACATAAAAAGGGCTGGGGATGTGGCTCAGTGGTTAAGTACCCCTGGGTTCAATGCCCAGTACCCTCCCCCCAAAAAAGCAGACCCACAAACACGTAGGAGATCCTTTAGTGTGGGGTCAGGCATAATCTGTGTAGGTCTAATGGCAAGAGCTTTTCCCTTTCCTTGCTTTGGTCTGGGTTTGATTTCTGGTTAGGGTAACTTGTTTTTATTTTCCTTTGAAAAGTAGTACAGTAGCGCCAAGTCTGAAATCTTGAGCTTTGGATTTGAACTGACCTGGGTCAACCACTTAGTAGTATATGCTAATCTCCTAGATGGTAGTGGTAGGGAATACCATTTATAAGGTATGTTGCTACCTCTAGAGTTAAATGAGAAAGCAAGTAATGCACCTAGTACAGTGCCCAGCACTAAGTAAACTCTCAATGAAAGCTAGTTCCTAACTGGAATTTTCATGTAGTTTAGTAGACTGGTGTTCATAAATGGTATTGCATTATCAAAAAAATGTTTACTTAATTCAGTTATGTTAAGCTAACAACTGAGTCTTTGCTTTTTAGAATGATTTCCTCTTGAAATCTTCACATTTAAACAAATTGAATGCAGAGAAGGATAAACTGTGGGCTCTCTAAGGGTTCTGAGATTTTACATTAGTTACATTGCAATTTTAGACAGGGATGAAGCTTGAAATAAGAAAACAAAGATCCAGCCATCTTGTTTCTCAGATCCATGTGCTATTTTGGCAGAGGTTACTTGTTTTTGGAAAAATGGTTTAAAAAATAAAGTCAAAGGTGAAAACCCCACATATTTTTGAATACTTAATACACCTCTTCAGAAAGAAAAACAAAGTTGAATGTTTCTGGGTGTTTTAGATGAATAGTGATCATGGGCTTGGCTCCTGTTCTCATGCTCAGCAGCAAAAATAATCCTCTCAATATCATAAGCATCTTTCTTTCACTAATTGAAGTACCTTTTTTGAATATTTATTTTTTAGTTGTAGTTGGACACAATACATTTATTTATTTATTTTTATGTGGTGCTGAGGATTGAACCCAGGGCCTCACACATGCTAGGCAAGTGCTCTACCACTGAGCCACAACCTGAAGAAGCTTTTTTTTTTTTTTTTGAAAAATTTTTTTGGAGGGGCTGTGGCTGGGGCTCAGTGGCAGAACACTTGCCTAGCATGGGTGAGGCACTGGGTTCAATCCTTAGCACCACATACAAAAATTACAATTTAAAATTTTTTTTGTAGTTATAGATGGACAGAATGCCTTATTTTTATTTGTTTATTTTTATGTGGTGCTGAGGATCAAACCCAGTGCCTCACACATGCCAGGCAAACACTCTACCACTGAGCTGCAGCTTCAGCCCTGAAGTACCTTTTTATTTTCCTGAACTTGAAATTCTCAGTGCCTTTTATCATAGAAAACAATTTGAATTTAGAGTGTTTTGAAATATTTTTAAAATCATTTAAATATCATATTTAATCTGTGTATTTATTTGGACGACTACAGTAAGTGTAAATTTCAGTGATATTGGAAATTCCAGTGATGTCCATGGACACAGTTTGGAATTTAAATTGTAGTTTTAGACAATAGATGCATAATCTTAAAGACCTGGTTATAACGGTTCTTGTTCTCTTTTCTGCTTATTGTATTGTTATCAATGCTTAGCAGAGTCAATGTTTTAACTGATGAAACCAATTTGTATATGGTTTCCTTTATAACAAGTCAGGACTAGAAATGTTTGGGGATCCAGTTGTAAAGGGGGAACTGGAGAAGACAAAGCAACTGAACTCTTCAGAGACTATGAATTATTCAGTTGTTAACCACAGTAACTTCTTTAGCTACCATTTTGTGTTCTAATAATAGAAACAGTTTGGACGGATTCCTTTTGGAGTTGAAAAATCAGGAAAGCTTTTCATTCTTTTCTAGTCTACACATAAACTAAAAGAATGTGAGAAAAGAATATTTGTAGCTTCTCATGTTTACCCAGATGAAGTAGTTTCATCTTTTTGTGTGTCTTTTAAAACAGTTTTATGTATTTTATAATTAAAATATCTCAGAAATTTAAAATACACCCCAGAGAAACATGCTCAATGTTTTGGTTAAATTAAACAATTAAATGAATCATCTTTTCTTTTTAGTTATTACTGACAGAAACGTTCCCCCCTTGCATTCAGGAAATAAGTAATAAACCTGTTGAATTGAGCATAGCTGAGGGGAAATAAGTATCAATGGATCCCATTTGAAAAAAAATAACAGTATATAATATAATTACTACAAAGGAAATACGATGTTTCTGAATTGAGTTGAATGTACCAAATACATAAGAAAAGGAAAGCATTTTGTTAGAAAAATTTTGATCAATGGAATCTTCCTAACTGGAGATGTAAATTATTTTGTTTTAAATTGAACTCTCTCTAAGTTGGTTTTAATGCTGACTTTAATCCAGACTGTTTCTGGGGGCAACAGAGAACAGTATGTCCCTTTATTAAAACCACACAATCTTGGCCAGCTATTCTCTATTCCAACTCCATTATAATTTGGTCATATGTGTCACTGAGATGGCCACCAAGATCAGTCTAAGAGGTAATGCTGCATTGGCAGCACACAGCATAAGATATGCACAGCAATTGGTGTGCATATATTTGGGGTTACTACAAAAATATTCAAGGTCTGCTTTTTGAATTGCTAATGACTGAAGTGTGAAGGCATTTGCCAGTTTCTTGGGGTCCTTGTTTACCAACATTTTAGAGGGGGTGACCTCCCCTGAGTCCAGAGTTGAAAAATCAGGAAAGCTTTTCATTCTTTTCTAGTCTACACGTAAACTAAAAGAATGTGAGAAAAGAATATTTGCAGCTCTCCCTATCTGCCTTTCAACTTGGACATTGCTTTTTTCTTTGCTGTCATCTGGAAGAAAGACACTGCCAGACTTCTGTCTGATTAGCTCCAGGCTTTGTCAGATCCTGGCAAACTGTACCCTACCACACAAAGAAGTGTATGGGTTCAGATATATGGATCATCCAAAACAGCATAGAGTCACACCTCATTTCTGTTTGACTTCTGGCAGAAGATTTACCTTCCTAATTAAGTTCTGCTTAGACAAATAGAGTAAAATCCCAATTTTATATTTTCTTGGGGACTTGAATATTATTACAGAGATCAGACATGTCAATTGAGGGATTGAATAGGACAATAGGGAAAAGAAAGAATTAAATTAAGGTGAGATGAAATGCAGCAGTTTGCAAAGCAGCAAGTAAAACCATTACGAAGCATTTGTCTCACCCTCAACAATAACAAAGACATTTTCCTACTCTCTGGAAGTGTGGACATTATTTTAAGAGGCAGCTTTAAGGTGTCAAGATCCTAATATCTTTTATGAAGAGTCTGCCTGTGAAGCAGGCCTGAACACTAAGAAGTATTTTGTTTTATAATTTGTTCCTCATGTCTTGGTCTATAGCAAAATGGGGATATTTACTAATAGTTTCTGAGAAAGGTATACACGCCAAAAAAACCCACAATATTTTATTTGCAAAAGAAATTGAATATCTTTTGTGGGTAAAATATGCATTGTGATAGTATAAGCATCTACATTGTAATTTAATCAGTTGCCTTCTCTGGAGGCATTTGGGAATATGTTGTATATTGGGGAAAAATATTGTTTTGGGATTAAAAAGAAGGACAATGAGCAGAATGGAAAACAATAGTTTAAGGGTTGGTATACTTGTGGGTGACTTCTTCATTTGCTGGATTTTATATACTGTCCTTCAGTTTTTTTTTTTTTTTTGTTTTGTTTTGTTTTTTGTACAGGGATTGAACTCAGGCACTCAACCACTGAGCCACATCCCCAGACCTATTTTGTATTTTATTTAGAGACAGGGTCTTGCCGAGTTGCCTAGGACCTTACTAAATTGCTGAGGCAATTTAGTGAACTCGCAATCCTCCTGTCTCAGCCTCCTGAGCCACTGGGATTACAGGCCTGCGCCACCGCACCCAGCTGGATTTTTTCTCTTAAAACAAGTTTAATTATTAGTGCCTGGCATGTATCAGGTGTTCAGTAAATATTTGTTGAATACATAATAAATAGATTTTGGAATAGAAATGAATTTTTAGAAATTCTCTTTGACATATCAGCCTACATATAGATGATCAAGAGTTGACTTTTATTGATAGAAATGACTCTTTAGTGTATAAAAGAAAGTATAAACAGAAAGTATAAAAAAGAAAGAATAAAAATAAATCCAGGGCTCCCCTAACATAGCATTACTCAGAGTCTCTATGCCAAACTAAAGTACCTATTTCATGTTTTTTATAAAATTAAAATAATAAGGTTTGAGTGGTTAGGTAGCATGGTTCATATGGAAGCTCTTCTCTACTTTTCCAGTCCACAGGCTGCTTCTTGTTTCTTATATTACCCAAAGTATTTTGATTTCACTGAGCTTTCAAGTTGTGAGCTTTGAACGCAACCTCCCTAAGCTGTGACTTTCTCCAAAGTGATCCAGTCAGCAACCTCACTTTCTTTTGGTGAGGTAGGTGCTCTGTCAGCATTCTTCACTTCACTCAATCATATTCTTTTAAAAGAATAATTTATTTTAGCAAGTGATGGAAACTATATGAACCATGATTTATCCAATTCTACAAGGGAAAAAAAGGTTTTTCCTTTTTCTTTCCTTTGGAGAAAAGCATGCCAAAAGGACAGGTGTTTCAGGATAATCTGAATTGTAGATTGGGAGGAAAGACTGATATTCACCATCTATACAGTGAGTACCAGGTGGGCTTCTGCCTGTGAATGTATGAAAGAGTGGAAATTAACAGGGTATAGCCATGTACAGCTGGGTGTCTAAGCTAGGGGATCCAGAGTCTAAAGCCCAAATGCAAGAGGAGTTCAGAAATAGGGAGGCCCGTTGTAAACAGAGGAGTAGTGGTTGGAGAAAACCCAACTGATGGGAGTGATTTGGGATGGTCTCTGATGAAGAGCTCAGATTCAGATAGTTGAGGGAACTTTCAGAAGGAGAAGTATAAATATTACAGAGAAGCACAGCAAAGCAAATGAAACATTCAGGGGAATACAAGGAGAACACGGTGAAAAATGATGGGCTAGGTTGGAGTCAGCTTGAGAAGAAATTTGGATGCTAACCTGAAGAGGGGCTGGGTCACATTCCTATTTTGCTGCATAGAATTTCTGTGCTTTGCGACGTGAGTGCTAACAGAAAGCACCATTCCTGATGTCTCTCATATCTGAGCTCCTGAATATCCACCTCACAGTGTTTGGATTGTTTCTGAGGTGCAAATCCAGATTCTAAAAAGATGTAGCAAAATTGATTTATCAATTCATCAATTAATTGATGTCTGTTAGACATTAATGGTGTCTCTGAAAATGACATACTTGACATCTGGTTTTTTTTTCTTCTTATGTTGATGCTGAGGATCAAATCCAAGGTTTTGTGCATGCTAGGCAAGTGCTTTATCCCTGAGTTATATCTCCAGTTCCTGACAATGACATGCTTTTGAAAAAGTGACTCACACAGAGATAAAAGCATGGAGTGCCAAAAGTCTTTCCCAAATGAATTACTGAAGGTGATCTCTAAAGAAAGAAAGAAAATGATAGTAACTTTGGTACAACATCCTTCTTGCCCAAATTAGCTGGTGTTAGAAAGACTTTGGGCATGTGCTTTATAGTCTTTTAAATTGTTTGTTACCCCTTATTGCTTCTGGTGAGATATTTTGCCACGCCCTACTGTCCTCTGGCTATAACTTGGAGCTGGTTTTAGAGCACGGTATAGACAGGTGAGTGTAGCTTGTAGTATTTGTTATTTATTCTATTTTGTAATAAAAGTTAAAAAAATACAGCCAATTTCAGCAAAGCAGCAAAATTCCACAGTTCTTTCCTGTTTCCTTCATCATAATACTTAGTTCACAGTGTTTGTGGTGGGATTGAAAGGAACTTCTATTGCCTGGGACAGGCAAGCTATTGTGGACATTGTCTATACTTGGTACATGACTTAAAAAATCTATGACCATGGAGATGGAAGCACCTTTGGTCACCTCACAGTCACGGGGCCTAGTTTTGTAGATGGGAACAGATTTATCTCGTTTTATGTAATAGACATTTCCTGAAAAGTTGCATGGATATTGATATTTTCTTTCCTAACTATTATTTCTTTATGAGTTTATTTTACTTCCAGAAATTCTTTTTCTTCAATTATTATCTATTAACAAGAGCATCTACACATTCATTAATTAATCAAATGTTGATTGAGTTCCTACCATGTTATAGGAACTCTTCTACAAAGTGAATATACAGAGGTGAACAAAAATTATACTCGTGTCATTAAATTTTAGGCATAATGTACCCATAAGTCTCTTTGAGAGAGCACCCTGTTGATCAATCAGTGAATAATTATTTATTAAGTATTTCATATATGTTGAGTATTAGGTCAGGAGTGCAGGGAAATTTGGACTTCAAAGAACCCACCTCCTACTTGGAAATCCAAGAGACTAAATAAAGATTTTTATGCTGGTAGATCATTGAGGGCTCAAGTGTGCAGCAGCACAGCAGGCTGGAGCTGTTCAGAAGAAAAAAAATGTAAACGTAGGTCAGTGGAAGACTTGATAGAAACTACCAGAGGAACTGCTACTTAAAGCAACCTGCAACAGTGCCTTTGCTTGTGGCCCTTGTCTCTCCCTGATCTTTGTGCAGAACTCATTTACCATCTGTCTCTCCTGTACCTGGATTACCTAAGTAATTGCTTCTACTAGGTTCTAGGGCTCCAACCCCAAACCATCAAATACTTCTAGGAAATCAGGGGCTGAGGGAGCCCTCTCTTTGTAGGTAAGCATCTTCCCTAGCTGCCTGGACAATTGCAGAGGTAGTTACTTTTTAAAAAAATTTTATTAGTTATTAATGGATATTTATTTATTTATTTATTGTGCTGAGAATCGAACCCAGTACCTCACACATGCAAGGCAAGCGTTCTACCACTGAGGTACAACCCCAGCCCCAGAGGTAGTTACTTAAATTTTTTTTTTTAGTTTTAGATGGACACAATATCTTTATTTTTATGTGGTGCTGAGGATGAAACACAGTGCCTTTCATGTGTTATACAAGAGCTGTATCTCTCTACCACTGAGATACAACCCCAGCCCCAGGCAGTTACTTTTTTTTTCTTTTTTTTTTTGTACTGGGGAATGAACCCAGGGACACTTAATCACTGAGCCACATCCCCAGCCCTATGTTATATTTTATTTAGAGACAGGGTCTCACTAAGTTGCTTAGGGCCTCTCTAAGTTGCTGAGGCTGGTTTTGAACTCACGATCCTTCTGCCTCAGCCTCCCGAGCTGCTAGGATTACAGGCATGCGCCACCACGCCTGCTTCAGGCAGTTACTTTTAACTACTGACATTTTTGAGAATATTCTCATAGTCTTCATATATTTGCCTGGTTCTTTAATCAAGGAGAGTTCTAAAATAAATAGTACTACGAGTGTCTAGGGCATTTGTTCATCTGTTTTATAAAAGGGCAAGGGAAAAAAACCCTAAAAGATATTGGACATTCATTGGAAACACACATCCAAGCACTCTTCAAAATGAAAATGGATTATTTTCCAACAATTTATTTGTGAGTTACTGTTGGGAACACAGAAAATGTTTCCCTGTAGAAACAAGGTTCTACATGATGATTATGTTTTTTTTGGTTGGCCCACAACAGCCTGTTTAATACTTAATGTCACTAAACTATAGAACTAACAGAGACTAAGTGTTAGGTGTGATGCTGTGTCTCTGGGAAAATGTGTTCTGCATTCCAATTTGGAACACTAGGAAGTCAGTCCCTTTCTCTGAAGGAACAGGGGGGGTGTTGGGAGGGTACCCCCACTCTGGTATACAGACACTCCAGCAGCTGAGGTATCACTCATCCACCCCCATCCTTTAAAACTGGCAGCCAGTGTGGCTCCTGCAAGGGCTGTGGTGACAGGATAATGGGAGGAGGGGCAGGGGCAAGCCACACTGGTTGGCTGGCTGAAAGTCAGCTGGTTTTAAGCCCTCTGCTTCTTGACCTTGGCTTGGCAAGCACTACTGACAAGAAAGATTTCATCTTTTCCTTTCCTTCATGCCTACTCTCTTTTTGGTGAGATTATCCTAAATCAGTTGTTCTTTTGTGATCTCTCCTTTTAGACCAACGTGTCTATTTTATTCCTCATTCATCTTCCTCTTTCCTGAACACTTAATAGTCAACTGAAGATAAATCTCTATTGTGGAGAAAGCTGAATTTCCCCTAAAGGAGTGCTAACAGAAGAATGGAAGTCATAAGGTGTGTTACAGTGACGGGGGTAGGGGGCAGGAAGTAGATTTGGTAAATTTAAAATGGGGAGTAAACAGTGAGGGATTAAGCTCACATCTTGGCTCCTACCACAGGAGCTCTATGGAACTGAACTTCCTTGCTTCGAATTATATGAGGTTCAAGTCATTCAGAAGCCCATATTAGTTACATAAAATAATTATAGAAATTCATAGAGACAAAAGAACATAGATTTTTTAAATTGTCCACAATCAAGTCCAAATGCCTCTTGGCAGCAAGATAGAGGTAGAATTTATAAATAGGTCATTTTAAAATGACATTTGAAACATCAACTTATAAAGAGATAATAATTACCTCAGTCTATAATACCCAAGACTCTCTTGTTCTCATTCTACACTATCCAACCCATTTATAATTATAACCTGGCTTACCAGGTGGATTTATATATGGAGAGAGAATGCCTGGCCATGAAATGAGAGTACCCAGTCCTCTTAGTAGTTCATTTTATCCAAAATTAAGAAATTGGCATTTTGGTTTATGTGTTGGTCTTTGGTGAACTTGGCTAGTGTAATGCCATTCTCAAGATCCTTGAGGATTGAAGACCAGATTTTGGACCCGGGAGACCCAGCTAAGCTGCTGCCTTTGAGAGCTCCTATTCAAAGATGCACCATCAGGCCTCTCATTGATTTCCTTAAGTCAAAGATACCTCTCAATTTTCATATGGGAAAGCCACAGAAAAGTAGTGCTGCCTCCTTAAGGTCCTTATAACTGCTCAGGAGTGACAAACCTAGGATTGGGATCAGGGTTTTCTGACCCCCAACACCAGTTTTCTTTTCAGTATACCTCGGTTGCTGCAGCTATAGTACACAAGTCAGATCTTGTTCTCTAAATTTCTGAAACATAGAGAAATGGAGAAAACAAAAGTAGAGTACAGACTTTGGTCTCTTAAGTTTGTTCCACATCAATAGGAAGAGTTATTATTTAAAACCAGGCAGGGTACAAATGCCATCCACTGTATTCTATTAAGTGGAATGCCAGTGGGCAATGAATCAAGTTTCTGAACTAAGAACATTATTTTTACTGACTTTGTGACTGCTATTAGTAGGAGCTATGTGAAAGCATCCCAGGTCAAGTTCCCAGAGCCAGGCACAGTATTACCCAGTCAGATATGACTAAGCAGCTCAGATTTGCTTGCTCTATCTCACTATGTAATGACTTTTCCTCCAAAGTTCAAGGGTTCAGGTGCTCAGCTCTGAGGATTTATTTATATTCTAAGTCAATTTAAAATTTTGTTCAGTAAGCTGGGTGTGGTGGCACATACCTGTAATCCCAGCTACTCTGGGAGGCTGAAGCAGGAGGACAGCAAGTTTAAGATCAGCCCCAGAAACTTAGGGAGACCCTATCTCAAAACAAAAAAAAAAAAATCAAAAGATCTGGGAATGGAACACAGTGGTAAATCACCCATGGGTTCCATGTTTAGTACCACATGAACAAAACAACAATAACAACAACAACAGCAACAAAGATTTTGTTCAATAAGAGTAAGAAAAATAAGGAAGAGCTGAAATGTTCTTAAATATTTGGAATCATTTTTTTTAAAACATAAGTTGTATATCCTTGTGGTCCCACTGAATCACTTGCTTTTCAGTTGCTTAAATTTCTTAAAGTTGAGTGATGGAATCTACTGTGATCACCCCAAACCATAAGTTATCTTTAATGGAAGTTGATTGGGTATTACTGAAGCTAAGATGACCAGGATGTGGCTGGAGTGCTGTGACTGGTTGACTTAGATAGTCACAGCATAATACCAAGGAAATTGGGGGCTGAATGTCACTGCATGTGACCGATACCTTGGGCCTGTTTGCCTTAGCTTAGTTTGGTCCTGTAACCACAAGCTGAACCCCACCCTATTAGCAACTCACAAAATACGGACTGTGTAGCTCTTCCCCACTTCTGGCAAAAGGGGCCAAGTGCCTACTTAGTCAGAGCTGTCCCCTGAAATCGGAAGGACAGCACAGGAATTAAGCAAAGCCCCTTCAAGACAGTCTAGGCATGTGGAAGATTTTCTCTTCCCCACATTTAGTTGAATTAGTCATTTTACAGGTTGAACCAACTTGCTTCAGATGAGGAAGGTTCTGCTTGTGTTGACAGCAGCAAGGGATTTCTTTTTGTGTAGAAAACCACAAATTGCTTTTTCATGTTTTTCTGTTTCACAGAAATATAAAGCGTGCACACAGAGCTACAACACCCCTCAGGGCACTTATGTGTGTGTTTTTATTGGCTCTATCCCTTTCTTGTTCTGTGACTTAACTACTCCAAGTCTTATTGTTTACCTAAGAAATGAAGGAAATAATTGTGCCCCTAGTGCAGGAGTTCTGGGAGAACCAAATGCAATGAAAAAATACACAGTTTAGTCCATTTTTGCTGCTATAACAAAATACCATAAGCTGGATACTTTATAAACAATGGAAATATATTTCCCATGATTCTGGAGGCTGGGAAGTTGAAAATCAAGGCACTAGTAGCAGATTCACTGTCTGGTGAGGACATGCTTACTGTGTCCTCACTAGGTGGAGGGGGCAAGACAGCTCTCTGGGATCCCTTTTATAAGGCCACTGATCCCATTCAGGAGGGCTCCATCTTCATGAACTAATCAGCTTCCAACGACCCCAACTTCAATTACCATCAGAAATGGGATTAGGTTTAAATGTAAGAATGTAGGGCCTGGGTACAAACAATCCAACCATAGCAATATATATGTAATCTCCACTTGTGGTGTTAGGCACATGGTAGGGGCACAGTAAGTCAGTAATGGTAGCTATAAGATTAGTGAGGGAATGGAACAGGGGATCAGGGGAGTTTCTTCTCATGTGCTTCATTGCTTTTGTCAGTTTAGGGACAGTGTCTTAAAATAGCACATATGTTGAAACCGAAAGCTACTCCAAAAGAATCTACTTGTAAAGTCATAAAAATATTAACTTCTGCTCAATTTGTACTGACAGATCCCAACATTTGAGAATTAGCACCTGGTGTTTAGTGGATGGAAAATAGATTTTGTTGTCATTGTGGATATCCAGAGTGGAAAAGTGTGGGGAAACATAAATATTTAAAAGCAAAATGTCTCTCTCTATATATATTTCAATCCTATATTTGCTCATATAGGATTGAACCCTAGGCTGGCAATTTATAAATGCTTAAAAAAATATTTAATGAAGTTTAGTCCCTGTCTCTCCTATTACTTACACAGAGTGGTGTAAATATTTTTGCTCTTGTTACAGTCGAATCTTGCCTCATTCTGTTGCAAAAGTGGTACTTTGAAACTATCTCTCTGTAATCTAAGAAGCAGTCCTTTTTTTCTTGTTGGCGTCACAGTAGTGGTAAAATGAATGGGGGGCAGAAATCCTGCTGTTCATCTGATCTTCACAGATCTAACTGGAACTAACTAGCTTATTTCTGGTGCAGAATAGATGTTAAGAAAGTTCAGAGTTAGAGAAGATAATGCTAAGTGAAGTTAGCCAATTCCCCAAAACCAAATGCCGAATGTCTTCTCTAAGGAGGCTGATTCATAGAGGGGTGGGGGGGGGGAGCATGGGAGTAATAGACGAACTCTAGATAGGGCAGAGGGGAGGGAGAGGAAGGGAGGGGGCATAGGGTTAGAAATGATGGTGGAATGTGATGGACATTATTATCCAAAGTACGTGTATGAAGACACGAATTGGTGTGAGTATACTTTGTATACAACCAAAGATATGAAAAATTGTGCTGTATATGTGTAATAAGAATTGTAATGAATTCTGTTGACACATATAAATAAAAAAAAATAATTAAAAAAAGAAAGTTCAGCTACTCTGGGACTCAGTTACATACCAGAGATGCTAAGCAGGCTAGTGAGGCTTGTACAAGATGCCAGAAGATGGGTATGTATCATCATAAGTTTGTCATGATGGAACTTTGAAAAATTCCTTTGAAAAGGACTTTGGAAAATCGCATACAACATAAACATGCGCCTATACTTTACCTTTTAACATATTCCACTGCTTTTCAGACAGATAGAAGAATTGGTTCTCTATTTTGTATGTATGAGTGGCAGTAGGCCAAAGCAAGTGGTCTATACTGCAATATACCTTTCTCACACCTCTCCACATTGAGGGATTCTTCCTTGCTTTCTCCCAGCTGAGCATCAGAGCCATCAGTCTTTCTGCACATCATCATCTCTAAACTTGGTCTCCCACTCTCATTTCCACTAAGGCAAACATGAGTGATAAGTAGCTGAAAGTATGCTTTTTCCCAAATAATATTTCCATTTTGTAGGGGATAGATCTTTATGGAAGAAATATCTGGGGTGGAATTTTTAATATTATTCAATTTGGAGCTTGGGAGGGTGTGGGGTGGTGTAGGATATTCATAGTTGTATCTAAGCTTCTGACTACTTTGAAATAATAATGGTGAGGCTTTGCCTTTTCTCTCTCCATACCAGTCCCTTGTGGCCTCTTGCAGTTCCTTCCTGTATAGTTCCTAGTACTATAGAATAGACTTGGCAGTGACAGCAACAGTACCCATGGATAGACTTGAGTATATTGTGGTTTTCTGAAAAGGGAACTGCACAGTCCAGGCAACTTCCCTCAAGCAGATGCAATGATTCTTGTTGGTACACATTTCATTTTCTTATCAGTTTGTTCTTAAATTAGTACAAATGAATAATTCTGACGTTTCCATGAATAAGCAGTCAATTAACCTGGATAAGGAGCAAGCAAAACAAAAAGGGGAGATTTTTATCAGTTTTTGCTTATCTACCTTATTCTGCTAGTATTTATTTCTGGTTATAATTTTACTCTACTCACCTCCCCCCACACCCATCCAATGAATATATCTACATGCACACACACATATTCACTCTGCCTTTGAGAATCACAGGCTAAAGACAAGTGATTTTTTTGCTTTGTGACTAGTTTGGCATAGATGTCATTAACCCTTTCCTACTTGACCACTTTTGAGGGGATTCAATATGTCTGGAATCCTCTGGGGTTCTGAATACTCTTTCTAGAGTTTACTGCATTTTGTTCACCCAGGGTTTGACAAAAATAGAATTCTTAATTTGCTCTTGGAAAACTTCTCATTTTATATTGTAGCAGTCAGAAATTATTTGGATTGTAGTGTCATTTAACTCTTTAGTAATATTAATGCTACCCTTTTATTAAAAGTCTGGCAGTGTTTCCTTTTTAGGTACAGTTGGTCTCTTCAGTCATTTAACTTTGAATCCAAACCATTCATGGATTGGGTGAATAGTAGAATCCCAAAATAGTCAGACTTGTGTAGGCTCACATTTGCATGAATCTATATTGCCCCCAGACTTGGTGAATAAAAGGATATTACATATTTCCATTCTAGAAACAAAGTTTGGGGCTGGGGATGTGGCTCAAGCGGTAGCGCGCTCGCCTGGCATGCGTGCGGCCCGGGTTCGATCCTCAGCACCACATACAAACAAAGATGTTGTGTCCGCCGAGAACTAAAAAATAAATATTAAAAATTCTCTCTGTCTCTCTCTCTCTCCTCTCTCACTCTCTAAAAAAAAAGAAACAAAGTTTGATTCTTCAATAATATGTACAAAAATAAGATAAAAATTATCTTGACATGACTCCCAGAAAATATGCAGATTAAAAATGGAACAAATGGCTCTACCTAATGGGAAGACAGACCCTTCAAAATCAGTATTAATCATGTCCCATTTGAAAAGGTACATGTGACTCTCATCACCATATTTGGGGAAAAATGATGTAATCTGTTTTCTTCAAGAGACTTTTAAAATCCTGGAATGAGATGTTTTTTAGAAGGAGCATTTCTGTATTTCTACACTGTCAACTAGCAATTAATAGATTGAGCCTATGCCTGAGAATGCTTCTAGTTTCAAACATATGTGTTAGAGACTATAAGAAGTCTCAACATTTGTTTCCTAAAGGCATAAAACAGAGGTTTATTTAGGAGAGTAGATACACATTCAAGGGACAATGGGGTGGGGGAACAATCTCACAAGAGACATACCTTTTGGGTAAAGCAAGGAATATGCACTCAAGGGAGAATGTGGGCTATCTCCAGAGGGAGAGATGACAACCCATTGGTGTGGGGTGTTAATATTTACAGAAGGTCGTTGCTAGGGGCTGGACAAGAGATGGAAGTGGGGTGGAGCTACACAATTTTGTGCCAGTTTTTCCTTTGCTTGTACATTTCCCTCATTTTACAAGGGCATGGACCAAGGGCATGTACCTTAAGCTCAAGATTTACAAGTGTGTTTTCTGCATCTCAGTGGCTTGTGGATGTTTCCTTTAAGATTCAGTATATCTCTCTCTTTATCCTAATTCCCTATCTCATTTCCCTCCCCGAGATATTGATCCCTTAATCTTGAGACTTGGTGAGGGGTGAAGATCCATCTTCTTAGGGCTACTTCAGGCCACCAAGAGGTGATGACCTGCTAGTAAGGGACCAGAAGTCTCACCCTCACTGTTATAAAGAAGATAGACACTCTCAATACATTTTAACATGTTGAATACATGGAAAAATTAACAATTTTAAACTGTATTTAAAACAATAACAAGTGATTGGTGTCTTCACTAGGGACAGTAGCATATCAGCATGTAATTGTGACGGGGAAAGTGAAATTTTCTATTTACTTAACAGTTTGTTGCTAAAAGATGAGTGGTATCAGGAAGGCCAGAGGTTATATTTGGAAAAGTCACCTAAGGCTGGGAAGAACCCATAGGCTCTGCCAGGCAAAGGTTTATATTTTCTCAGTTCTAAGATGAACTGCAAAGGGCAAGATGAAGCAGTAGAATCCAAAAACTGAGGCTGGGGGCAAAAGGCAGACCTGGGCAGAAAGTTTGGCAACATGGAGTTGGGATCCCAGGCAATTGGCATCCAGCAGTCAGCACTAGGGAGGAAGGGGATTAGAGAGAAATGCACTTCAGAAAGTGCCCCTAGTGAACACAGAGAATAAACTGTAAAGATGAAAGTGTGTCAAAAAGGCTCCACCTGCTTATTTGTGGACGGTTGAGGACATTCTGTAGGTGATAGGCATTAACTATAACCTAGGCACACGAGCTTCCTGTAACTGGGCTGAGCATATTGATATGTTTAGGTCAAAAGAGCAGGTCTGAGTATGTGCTGTGCATTTCCGGGTGGGCGCTGCCTTCTCAGCTTGGCTCTCATTTCCCATTACTGCTTTGCTGTGACTCACTGATGGCCTGCCACATGTCATTAGGCAGCTCAGCTGCTGCTCTCATTTCTCCCAAAGGTATACAGAGGTTTGCATCTTGGCTTTTACATTTTTTTTCCTCTGAGAGCTGGAGGAAGTGGCCTTTTCACAGTTTGGTTCATTGAGTTGAATACTTATCGTGTCTTACAGTTTCAATATTTCTTGCTCATAGGTATTTGATCCTGATGACCTTTATTCAGGGGTTAATTTCTCCAAGGTTCTGAGTACTCTTTTAGCTGTCAACAAAGCAACAGAAGGTAAGTAAAGTTTGTGATTTATGAGTTCTGGGTGACATTTTTGAATCCATGTGTTTCTGATTGTTCTAAGAGTCAACCATGCCCTGGATTGATTAATTGGTGAAAATTTGCCCCTTTTGCCCCCAAATAAACCCCAACAAATATCAAATACTTTAATTTTTCATGGTTTAAACATACTTATCACCATATTTAAACATGCATATCACAGAGGTATTCTAATACCCTTAGTACAATAATAGGAACAAAGAAAACCCAATTTTGTTCCAAAACTTTTGAATAGTCAACTCAGTATAGCAAGACAAAAAAAAAAAGAAAAAAAGAAAAGACCAGTTCCCTCTTTTTAAAATAAAGTTTACCAAGTACAGCCATCACTTCCCTTTCCACACTAGGAACACATTTTTCTCATAGTCTTCCCTGTGCCTGTGTGTATGTTGAAGGAACCCCTCAGTAACCTTGCACTGGAAATGAAACTTCAAGGTCTTAGTAAATTAAAAGTATCTTTTGTTTAAATGCTTACCATCCATTACATTGGAGGTTATTAAATATAAATCCTAGTAAATTTGAGGAAAGTGTTGATAAACTTAAGAGTGGAATTTCACTCCTTCTATGATACAGTGTCTTACCTACAGTGGTAGTAATAATCATAGTTCAAATTCTTTGAACCCTTTCCCTGGGTCTAGCCTGTCCTAAGAGCCCTAAGTGGTCTTATTCCATGTTTGAAACACACCTGGGGATAGGCATTATTATTATTAGGTCCCTATTATCAATAAGGAAAGTCAGGTCCGCAGTTGCCCAACTAGAAAGTGGATGAGTTAGAATTCAAACTCATACCTGACTGACTTGAGAGCCCTTGAACTCAAATCTGAATCTTCCTGCTCAAACTGTTAGAGAGGCAAGAAGCTGTGTGCCCAGCACTGCCAGGTTTTACCAAGAAAGTGGAAGGCATGGTTCCCCTGCCCTTGGAAAAATTACCATCTATTTAGGGAGACTCAACTTACCCAGCAGAAACAATTGGAGAGCAAGAACAGACAATATAATCAAGTGCCAAATAAGATGGAACATCTAGGAAGCTATCAAGTAATTATAGTTTTAGTCAAAAGAGCTGTATATAATAGCAAGACATGGAAAAATACTTCTTTAAAGTTGTTCTTTTGCTATTTGAAAAAAATGCATTTGAGCTATTGCAAGGCATATAGCAGAAAGTACATCTAATTCAAGTAACTATATTTAACACACATGACAACTATCCAGTTCTGGGCAGGGAGGATCATATAATTCTAACATTATGCCACACAAATTATATGTTCCTTTGCCAAACTCTCCTAGCAAGTTTTACAGTCTCTTCCCTTGCCGCAGATATTTATAAAGATACAAGAAGGTGAAAGTTAAAACCCACAGCATCAAGGAAATTACTTGGATACTGAGCTTGTCGCCTAGGGAATGTTTGGGCTTTAGACTTTTGCAGTTTATATCTTTTAAAAATAAATGGAGAGGAAAAGAACCCTCATTTGAATTTGTCAAGAAGCCAGATTCTCTCTTTAGTACACTTTCAGCATACTGAAAACATCCAACTCAGCTTTGGTCTGATCAAATTTCACAAGGTTTCAAGGAAGAGAAGACTCCTGAGTTTGATTTTAAACAACAAATTATTCTAGTATCAAGATCGCATCTGTCTCAGACACGCACTCTTTCTTATTCTCATTCTCCACTCTTCCCACGGCACACTAGGGAGATTTTAGATTGTATGTGCCACATAAATCCTTACATGTAAGAAAGAGCCACTGAGTTATGGGCCAGAAAACAGGGCAAGAAATTTAAAATATTTCAAAGTAATAAGAGCCACAAACAGCTGTTTGGTACCCGATATAGTTCTGCCTTGGATAACAGGGCATATAGTTGCGACTGGTTCAGGAAGGAAGAGTTGTAGGGAATGGGTTAAGAGAAAATGTGGTTCTGTCGCTGCTTTTCATTCTACTGGAGAGCAATGGCCAGTAAGGTTAAGAACAAGAAGTTGGCCACCAAAAAGGGAGGAGGCAGGGGTGGGGGTGGGTTTGAAACACAGTTGGCATGTTCATAACAATACCATTGGAATTATAGCTAGGATGCTTTTTATAAAGTCCCATACAAGATAATGTTATATTGTAGATGGTTTTCTGACCTGAGTGCTTCCTTTACCATGCCTTTTCCTCTTTTCACAGATCAGCTCTCAGAAAGACCATGTGGACGTTCCTCTTCTCTTAGTGCTGCTAACAGTTCTCAGACAAACCCACAGGGAGCAGTTTCTAGCACAGCTCTAGGGCTGCAAAAGCAGGCAAAGACAGTGGTAAGTATAGTCCCCAATTCTCCCTGTCTGTTTTAAAATTCATAAAATAGGACTCATATCCCAGTTGCATTTTCATATGTGGTGAAATTGTCATTCTGTTTGTTTTGGGTGCCACCAAGAAAACTAGCTATAAACTAAACACCCATTCAGGCTAGACTTTGGAACAAATCAGGCATGTGGGGCCCAGAGTCTGAAAATCAGGGTTAAAGCCCCAGCTTGGCTGCTTATTAGAATCTGGCAAGTTACTTAACTGAGAGTGCTATACAAATATAAGTTATTATGACAATTCTGGATGACACTTTGCTGTTATTTTCCCTATTCCTTGGTTTATTAGAACTAAGTGGGTACCTGGCACTTTAGTAGGCAATCAATAAATATTCAGTGCTGTTCTTAGCATTATTGTCACCTTTATTTTTCTCTTTGAGTAAGACTTGATTTTAAATATCAGCCTATGATGAACTTTTATATTGAGATCTCCCAGTTGTCTTTGCATTTGGTCTTTTTGTGTGTGTGTGTGGGGGAGGGTATGGGGATTTAACTCAGGGGCACTTGACCACTGAGCCACATCCCTACCCCCCTTTTTATATTTTATTTAGAGACAGGGTCTCACAAGTTGCTGAGGCTGGCTTTGAACTCGTGATCCTCCTGTCTCAGCCTCCAAAGCCACTGGGATTATAGGCACGTGCCACCATGCCCTGATGCATTTTATCTTATTGGGAGTTTTTATTTGGGAGGAAATGCTCCATCTTGTCTTTGGGTGAAGCCTCTCTTCTCTGTCAAAAGCCACCTGCTCCCTGTAGGCCATCATGTCCTGTTACTTCCAAAGCAGTTAAACGGGTGGTTCTTAACCTTTCTGAGACCACAGATCTCATTGAGAAGCTGATAAACATCATGGCACCACACCATTTGTACCCTATTAAATTTTATACCAAAAGTCATATTTATGAACTCGTTTGGGTAAAGAGCCATTGTGCTTATTATTTTCTCAAAAGGTTCTCAAAAATTTAAGCCCAATTGATGCAAGACAGGCTAAGATTATTCCTAATTTAGTTAGCTATGAGATATTTGATCTTTGCATGGGACCAAGTGTAACCAAATTAAGATGTTCTTAGTAATTGGAAGATAGGAACAGATTTCTGTGAGAGTTGATTAGTACCTAATATGTGGGCTAAGATTGTGTGTTGGGTAGAGGCAGGGTGAAATCTTTTATCATCACTCACTCTATTACTTAGGTTGGTTAAAATAGGTATCTTTAGATAATAGATGAAGGGAGAGGGAAATGAAAGCTATGACCCCATCCAAAATACACATTCTGACAACGCAAAAATTTGCATAAAGTTTCAAGGGGTTAATTAATACCTCCGGAGGGCCATTCATAGACTCCTAAGTTTAAAAATCAGAACTGAGATGGATATAGGGTTTTATTCTTGGTCACTCAAGGATAGGTCTTACCTAAAACCATATAATTTCTACTATGCCTCAATTAGATGCCTCTTAATCTGCTGTGGCTTTTGTTTCTCTAGGAGATGACGGAAAATGGAAGTCACCAGTTGATAGTGAAGGCAAGATTCAACTTTAAGCAGACTAATGAAGATGAGCTGTCAGTCTGTAAAGGGGACATCATTTATGTCACTCGAGTTGAAGAAGGAGGCTGGTGGGAAGGCACATTAAATGGGAGAACAGGCTGGTTCCCTAGTAATTATGTCCGAGAAATTAAATCCAGTGGTAAGTGAGACCTTTAACTGTCTTTTTGAATATGACTTTTGTGTTTTCTTATTGAAATTTTCTTATTGAAAATCTTGTAGTTTTAATTGGTTAACAGAAACTGTTTATACTTACATGTGTAGTCAAAAATAAGACTAGAACAGAACTGGGAAAAATCTGTGGTTAGATATTTTGAAACAAAGTTGTATTTAGATTACATCAAGGCAACAGAAAGCTAAAAAAGCAAAGGAATTCAAAGCTTAGACAACTGTTCCACCTTAACTATGTCCCTTTCTGTCTACTAATTCAGGCCCCTGTAATATAGTACATAGTCCTTCCTGCTACTCTGAGTCTCCATGGCAGAATACAATAATAAAGGAGGCCAAGTGCTGACTTCCTTTTTTAGCCCTAAGTAGACCTAAGACTACATGCCTCAAAGATGTGTTTGAGAGATAACAATCATAGGGTTGTAGGAAGTTGTCTGGCTGCTTTATTAACATTATTGTCTTTAACCTATTGTATATTCTTAAGAAAGAAGGGAAACTCTACTTATATTTCAAAAACCAAACTAAAACAAAACCAAACCAAACTAATTCCAATACTCTGATACATAAAAGTATGTTACAACACAGACTTCACTTTCTAATAATATCTACCCAAGGGCTCCTTTAAGTTAATAGCTCTTTGTGTGTTATCTCTTCTGTAGGTATCTTCATTGCTTTTTTTTGGGGGGGGGCTGGGAATTGAACACAGGTGCAATCTATTACTGAGCTACATTCCCAGACCTTTTTCATTTTTTGAGATGGGGTTTCACTAAGTTGCCTATGGCCTTGCCAAGTTGCTGAGCCTGGCCTCCAGTTTACAATCTCCGTCTCAGCCTCCCAAGCTGCTGGGATTACAGATGTACACAATTACACCTAGCTTCATTGCTTTCTTAATGCCTCCAAATTGCTACTTTTAATTAATAAAATTATAGATTCACTGTAAATAAAATGAAACATTATGGAAATATAGTGTAGACAATAAAAGTTCCTTTTCTCTTTACCCCTCCTCCTAGATAACCATTGTTAGAAGCTTCTCCCAAAAGCATTTAAGATAAAATTTAGTTTGCACACTTTCTGTGTTTGGATAAAAAGGGGCATATCCTTTAATGGAATATGTTTACTACCAGATTTGTAATTATTTTTGTGGTGCATAGACTTCTCAACATTTTTCCCCAATACTGGGGATGGAACCCAGCTCATGCATGCTAGGCAAGCAATCTATCACTGAATCACATCCCCAGCCTCCAGTATTTTTAATTATTGGGAATTGAGATGTTTCAGTTAAGCCTTGAAGTATTTTCACAGGCCTTGCCTGGAATTTCCTTGGTTCTAATGATTTTTACAGCTGATATTTACCCATGGCTACATCTTTCCATTGATATAATCTGCTTGTTAGGACTCCTAAAACATTTTCCAGATTTACTCTGACGTTTTTTCCTTGATTAAGTGTCATCATCTGCAGAACCAAAAGGATCAGGCCTTGTTGCCTGGTCTGGAAATTCCAAGCATTGTTGAGGGGACATGGGAAGTGCATAGCATGTCCTCACTTTGATGGCTTTCATAATGGTGTCCCCTATTATGATACCTTTTGTAGCAGTCTGGTCACTCCTTTGTGGACTGCCCCAGACTGTTAGTTCTGGTGTCCAACCCTTTCCCTTCAATTTTTTTCTATATGCTCTTTGATTTGGGACTCATATGGTAAATTCTGACTCTGAGTCAAGCACCTAGGTAATCCCTAGAAATAGCTAAACCAGATGTTAAGGATAGGAGACAGGAGGCCTGCTAGTCAGAGATGGCCTAGGATTAGAAGTTTATGAAACAGCATCTCTCATTAGCTCAGTACAATAGTTTCCTAATTGGTGTCCTTGGTCCTGTTCTTGTCACTTCTGTAATGTGATCTAAATTCAGGAGCCAGAGTGATTCTTTCAAAACTTAACTTGAGTCACAACTCCTCATCTCAAAAAGGATAAAGGCCGCGCTGGGGATGTGGCTCAAGTGGTAGCACGCTCACTTGGCATGCGTGTGGCCCGGATTCGATCCTCAGCACCACATACAAACAAAGATGTTGTGTCCGCTGAAAACTAAAAAATAAATAAATATTAAAAAATTAAAAAAAAAAGATAAAGGCCAAAGTCATCACAATAGCCTAGAAGTCCTTCAGGATCCTGCCTCTTTTCTGACCTCTGACCCATCACTCATTCCATTCTAGCTATACTGGCCTCTTGCCTGCCTGTGCCAGACAGACTTCTGTCTCCTGTATGGTCCTTCTATGTGGACCATCTTCCTCAGATGTCAACATGGTTGCTTCCCTCACCTCCTTCTGCTCTGCTTACTTTCTGCTTCACAGTAGAGACTCCTGGTCACACAGGAGAAAATCAAACCCTGTCCCCACTGCCTCTATGCCCCTCTCCTGCTTGCTTGCTTTCTTTCTTTCTTTCTTTCTTTCTTTCTTTCTTTCTTTCTTTCTTTGTCATTTCTCTCCATCTAACATGCTATATTACTGCTTATTTAATTTACTCTCTAAATCTCACCATTTAAATGTAGACACCACAAGAGCAGGGATATTCTTTTCTATTTTGCTTGTGCTCAGTAAATATTTATAAAATGAATGAATATCATATGGTATGTAATGAAATTCATTGTTTTCATTGAGTATCTCTTGGGTACTCAGGGCATCTAGAACAATCTATTCCTCATGGATCTGCCCCTTAGGACCTTCTTTTTTTTTTTAAAGAGAGAGTGATAGAGGGAGAGAGAGAGAGAGAGAGAGAGAGAATTTTTTAATATTTATTTTCTAGTTCTCGGCGGACACAACATCTTTGTTGGTATGTGGTGCTGAGGATCGAACCCGGGCCGCACGCATGCCAGGCGAGCGCGCTACCGCTTGAGCCACATCCCCAGCCCCCCCTTAGGACCTTCTGATAGTCAAGATAAGTGCGTGTACAACTAACAGGTTAGGCTAGAGTAAGTGACAGAGAGATCTAAATAAGATCCTGGTGGAGCAGAAAGACACAATTTAATTATCAATGACATACATGGGTCTAAGAACTTGAACTGGGTCTTAAAAGATGGAAGAAGATAGAAGGTTAGGGGAAGATAGTAAGTTAAAGCACAAAAGTAGGAAAGCATGGTATATGGGTGGCAGAGTGATTTGGGTTTAAATTAGGTACATAAAGAGTATGAGTGAGGTCTTGAGCTAGAACTGCATGAAGAGGGTGCCAATGTAAAGTTTTAAGCAGAGGATAGCATGTGGTTTGAGAAGATATTTCTGGTGGTAGGAAGATCTTTTTGTTGGGGGCTGAATTTCAGGAATGCCAGCAAAGGCTATTGCTGAGGTCCAGGCAGTCTAGATAGTGGTATAGACTAATCTTGGTGATAGTAGGAAGGAAGAGAAGTGGATGGATAACAGTACATGTTGTTGAAACAATTAAAAACTTGCCAGTGATTAATTATGAGGACCAGGGAAGAGGTGAGGATAATTCTACATCTAGGGGTTCAGCTTGATGGTGGGTTCTTTAGGGCATGCACTATAACCCACCCAGCCATCCAGTAAAGATGTATTTCCCATGATTAGGATATTAATTCTGTCCTGGGCACGGGTAGAGTAGAGAAGGATAAAACATGACTCTTGCCCTCATGGTACCTAAGGCTAGGTACTCAGGGCATCTATAACAATCTATTCCTCATAGACTCTGCCCCTTAAAACTTTTTGATAGTCAAGATAAGTGCATGCACAACTAACAGGATAGGCTAGAGTAAGTGACATAAACAGAGATCTAAATAAGAGGAAGCTATTAGAATATAGTATGGTAAGTTCAGTGATAGAGCTACTACAAGGTTCTATAGAAAGTGGCAAGGAAAAGAGGGGCATCTAATCATCCTGATAGGGAGGTCAAGGGGAACTTATTGATCTTTATGCACCTTTCTGTCTCCATAACACAGGGCTTTAAACATAAGACATGCTTTATCCATACTTATTATAGTTGGATATGGTTTGAACATGTCCCCTAAAAGTTCATGTGTTTGAAACTTGGCCCCTAGTGTGGCAGTGTTAAGATGTTGTGGAACTTTTAGAAGTTGGGCCTAGTAAGCAATGATTACTCACCAGGGGCATCACACTTGGAAGAGACTAATGTAGTCCTTGAAGAATGCCAGTTAGTTTCTGTGTGAATGGGTTGTTATAAAAAGAGTAAATCTGGACCCTGAACATTTCTGGCTTTCTGCCTCACTAAGTGATCTCCCCTTCTGTACATGACTGATTTCCTTTCCATTTCTCTGCTATATTGTGACCTAGCCAAAGGAGCCCTGACTAGAGGCCAAACAGGTGAGGCCACTCAATCTGGAACTTTTGACCTCTAAAACTTCAAGATAAACAAACCTATTTTATTTATAAGGTACCCAGCTTCAAGTATGTTGTTACAGCAACAGAAAACAAACTAATATAGTGCTGAATTCAGTTAGTGGAGAAAATAGGAGGAGGTTGTTGGTCGTGTTGGTGGTGGTGATGGGTGGTGGTGGTGGTGTGTGTGTGTGTTGGGGGTTAGTGATGATTGATACTGAAGATGATGGATTGTTTGAGAGTTGCTGAGTGAAATTGTAGCAAGTCATAGTTCCAAATATTTCCAGCAAACAGTGTGGATAGGGACATGGGAGGGAGATTAAGAACTAGAGATGAAACAAACAAATGACAGTATAAGGTTATAGGCAATGAAGTGTAAAATATATTGCAGATCAAAACTCTGAGGCTGAAAGTGCATTAAGGATGGAAGTGATAGGGCTTGAGCTGAATGCTGAAAGACAGACAGGCTGTGGACAGGCCCAGAATAAGGGGAGGGACAATCCAAGTCATAATAATTGGTTGGTAAAAAAGACACCATGAAGGTTCTCTGGTAGAACAGAGCAGAGGGAGCTTGGGGGATAGTACAATAGATTAACATAGTATAATGAAAATTTCTTGTTGGGAAAGTTAGATGAGCAATAAATCTTTGCTGACCTGAATTCTTTTTCAACCCAACTCTTTGCCACTTCTACAAAATAGTAAGCCAAAATCTATCTAGGATACTGCAGAGGGACATTATGAATTCTAATGCTTGTTTTTTCCTGTTTAGTCTAGAAAATATTGTCATTTTTTATTCTTTCCATAAACTCTGTTCTGTAACTTAGGAAAGAAGATTTGTCTTGTAGGAGGTTGGAAAATAGTGATTCTTAGATGAAATGCATATTTCAGGGAAACAAAAGCTTCAATTTAAAAATTTAAACCCCACTGCCATACAAACTATTGGGCCATTTATGAAGTTGAATTAGGAATATAACTGAAGAACTTCAGTGGTCTCCATGTGATTACTATTGGGTCCAATGTGTGATACTGGGGTTGCTTGGATAGTCAGCAATTGAGACAAATTCATACATATAGCTTGACAGTACACAAATTTTTGTAATGTCTTAAAAGTTAAGCAAAGCAAGTCCAGAGCCATATAATCCTCACCCTGTAGAGTGCTGTTACACCATTGCACTCTGTGATGTAGTAAATTTTCCCTTGGCATTGTAAGTTTCATATTCCACTGTAGCTCTTGTCTGTAGATAACTATGGCCAAAGCCCTAGGGACAGCTTTGTTCTGCTCTTTGAGAGAAGACTGATTTCAAGGGGTGTATAACATAAAGAACAGCCCACCTAATACTATAGAAACTTAAGAAATAGAATATTTGAGCATAATACTCAAATATGCTTTCAGCATGAGCTTGAGGCTGAAGATAGGGTGTGTCTTTATGACCATGATTATAAAAACATCTCACCAAAGGGCTGGAGATGTAGCTGAGGGCATAGTACTTGTTGAACATGGTGAAAGCCCTGGGTTCATCCCCAGCACTACAAAAACAAACAAACAAACAAGAACAAAGATACAAACCTCTCAGCAAAAATGATGGAACCTGGACACTGATGACATCAATAAGCCATTGTTACCAGTTATTCTTGCCTATCTCTAAATTTCTTATTATGTGAGGAAAAACCCCTATTTTAGCAGAAATATATTTTTCAAAGATCTTATTTATAAAAGTATATGTATTGAAAACTCAGTCATTATATAAGCCATAGAAGGGCCTTTACTCCTTTGTTTCATTTGAGTCAGATACATTGTAAATAAGAAAATTAGTCATTTATACAATTTCCTGTTCTTTTTAAAAAAGGTGTGGTAATCTATAAACTAATATGTTATTAATACAACAAAGAAATTTCTGCCAGTGCATGTATAACATCATAAATTATATCTTTTTTATTTTTGTCTTTGTTCTGTTACCTAGAAAGGCAAAGGGTTTTGTTAGGACTTTGCATTAAAAATTTTCCTGGAAAAAATTTTCCATGCCAGGAAAGCATTGAGACAAGTATGATTAGAGGAGATATTTTGAACAAATTCTATTTTCTCCTTCTAATTCTGTTAAGGGATCATTAAATCCTTCTAAAACATTAGTAGGCAAGTATAGATACCAATTCAGGGGATTATTAGGTACATGGTTAATTAAATTTGTATTAAAGCAGATTAAGAAATAATTCTTCCTGCTCATTATAAAACAAGGTTAGGGTTGAGCTTTATATTTCAACTTTCTGTTTTAATCCCTCAGGTGTATCACATAGATGCCCCATGTCCACAAAAACTGTTTATCACTATATTTCTTTTAGTTCTATCACCATCAACAAATACTAAGAATCTGGACATTAGCAAAAAAGAGGAAAGAATCAAAAGTGAATATTTCTTTACACTGACTGATTATTTTTCACTGATTGAATTAAATTGACCAATTTTTGTTCTTTTTAATTACAGATGACAGTAGAATGTATTTTGACATATCATACATATATGGAGTAAAACTTCCCATTCTTGTGGTCATACATGACATGGAGTTACACTGGTCATGTATTCATATATGAACAGAGGAAAGTTATGTCTGATTCATTCTACGGTCTTTCCTAATCCCATTCCCCTTCCCTTCCCTTCATTCCCCCTTGTCTAATCCAATGAACTTCTATTCTCCTCTCCTCCACTTTTTTGTGTGTTACTATCTGCATATTAGAGAAAACATTTGGCTTTTGGTTTTTTGGGATTGGCTTATTTCACTTAGCATGATAGTCTCTAGTTCCATCCATTTACCAGCAAATGCCAGAATTTCATTTCATTGTTCTTTCTGGCTGAATAATATTCTAGTGTGTGTGTGTGTGTGTGTGTGTGTGTGTGTGTGTGTGTGTATAATAAAGAAAATATGGTGTGTGTGTGTGTGTGTATAATAAAGAAAATATGGTGTGTGTGTGTGTGTGTGTGTGTGTGTGTAATAAAGAAAATATGGTGTGTGACATACACACACACCATATTTTATTATACACACACACACACCATATTTTCTTTATTCATTCATTTGTTGAAGGACACCTAGATTAGTTCCATAGCTTGACTATTGTGAATTGAACTGCTGTGAATATTGATGTGGCTGTGTCACTGTAGTATGCTGATTTTAAGTCCTTTGGGTATATACTGAGCAGTGGGATAACTGAGTCAAATGGTGATTTCATTCCAGTTTTTTCTGAGGAATCTCCATACTGCTTTCCATAGTGGTTGCACCAATTTGCAGTCCCACCAGCAATGTACGAGTTGACCTTTACTCCCACACCCTCATCAACATTTATTGTTACTTGTATTTTTGGTAATTGCCGTTCGGACTGAAGTGAAATGAAATCTCAGTGTAGTTTTAATTTGCATTTCTCTAATTGTTAGAGATGTTGAATATTTTCATATATTTGTTCCCTGATTTTTTTTTTTCTGTGAAATGTCTGTTCAGTTCCTTTGGCCATTTATTGATTGGGTTATTTATTTTTGGTGTTAAGTTTCTGAGTTCGTTACATATCCTAGAGATTTAATGCTCTATCTGAGGTGCAGGTGGCAAAGATTTTCTTCCATTCTGTAGGCTCTCTCTTCACATTCTTAATTGTTTCCTTTGTTGTGAAGAAGCTTTTTAGTTTGATAACTCCCACTTGTTGATTCTTCATTTTACTTCTTTGTGCTTTAGGAGTCTTGTTGAGAAATTCGGTTCCTAAGCTGACATGATAAAGATTTGGGCTTACTTTTTCTTCTAGTAGGCACAGGGTCTCTTGTTTTATTCTTAAGTCCTTGATCCACTTTCAGTTGAGTTTTGTGCATGGTGAGAGATAGGGGTCTATTTCATTTTGTTACATATGGATTTCCAGTTTTCCCAGTACCATTTGTTGAAGAGGCTTTTCTCCTATGAATGTTTATGGCCTCTTTGTCTAGTATGAGATGACTGTATTTATGTAGGTTTGTCTCTGTGTTTTCTATTCTGTACCCTTGTTGATCAATCTTTTTATTGCCTTAGAAACACCATCAAATATTTATGTTTTCATGTTAGTTCTGATTAAGTCACTTTAAACTACCCCTAGGGACTGAACTTGTCTCTTCTCAACCTCCACATATTTATTCCTTCTTTGCATGTTGCTGAGCATGGATTTCAGAGAGAACTTCACACGGTAGGTGAGAGTAGTGAAAGGGGGGTGGGGAACAAAGGAAGTACAAAAAGGCCTTAAACTGTCACTGAGGTCATAGTGCTGGTGTTTTTTTCTCTTTGCATCCCCCTCTTGAATTTTTTCATGAAGCCATTTATTTGCAAGAGCTGTGTTATTTTAGATTTCCCAAGTTTGTCCTTCCAAATTAGTCTTCCTTCTGTTCCTTGTGTTGATCCCTCTTCCTAGAGCAAGCCTGCAGAGAGAACTAGAAGTTCAGCATGATGCTGAATGAAGAGTGGTGAGAACATACATCCTTGTCATGTTCCTAATCCCAGAGAAAGCATTCAGTATTCAGTCATTCACTGTTTTATAAAATGCTGGCTGAAGAAGGTTTTTTGTAGATGCCCTTTGTTGAGTTGAAGAAGTTTCTCTTTATTCTTTTTTTTTTTTGGAGTTTGTTTTTCTTAAATGGGTGTTGAATTTTGTCAAGTGCTTTTTATGCATTGATTGATAATTATTATGTAATTTTTATTTTTAGACTTCTAAGGTCACAGGTTATATTGATTCTATTTTTTTTTTTTTTTTTGGTACTGGGGATTGAACTCAGGGCTGCTTAACCACTGAGCCACATCCCTATCCCTTTTTACTTTTTATTTTGAGACAGGATCTCACTAAGTTGCTTCAGGCCTTGCTAGGTTGCTGAAGCTGGCTTTGAACTTCACGATCTTCCTGCCTCAGCCTATGGAGCTGTTGGAATTACAGGCATGCACCACTGTGCCCAGCCTCTTTGATTGTTTTGAATATTTAACCAATCTTGCATCCATAGGATGAATCCTCTGGTTTATAATTTTTAATACATTGTGGAACTCTATCTGCTAATATTTTGTTAAGTTTTTTATCCTTTTTTCTTTTGTATTTTATACTTGAGGGATGCTGGTCTGAAGTTTTTTTTTTTTTCTTTCTTTCCTTTTTTGTACTGTCTTTGGGTTTGTTTCAGTCTAATAGAGACCTTCTCAAAAATGATTTTAGGGGCTGGGGCTGGGGCTCAGTGGTAGAGTGCTTGCCTAGCATGTGTGAGGCACTGGGTTCAATCCTCAGCACCACATATAAATAAGTAAAATAAAGGTCCATTGAAAATTTTAAAAAATTAAAAAATGATTTCAGAAGTGATCTCTTTATTATTTTCCACAAGAGATTTTATATAATTGATTTTGATTTTTCCTTAAACATTTTTTAAAATTTTTTTATTGGTTGTTCAAAACATTACATAGTTCTTGATATATCATATTTCACACTTTGATTCAAGTGGGTTATGAACTCCCATTTTTACCCTGTATACAGATTGCAGAATCACATCAGTTACACTTCCACTGATTTACATATTGACATACTCATGTCTGTTGTATTCTGCTGCCTTTCCTATCCTATACTATCCCCCCTCCCCTCCCCTCCCCTCCCCTCTTCTCTCTCTACCCCCTCTACTGTAATTCATTTCTCCCCCTTGTATTATTTTTCCCTTTCCCCTCACTTCCTCTTATATGTAATTTTGTATAACCCTGAGGGTCTCCTTCCATTTCCAAGCAATTTCCCTTCTCTCTCCCTTTCCCTCCCACCTCTCATCCCTGTTTAATGTTAGTCATCTTCTCATGCTCTTCTTCCCTACTCTGTTCTTAGTTACTCTCCTTATATCAAAGAAGACATTTGGCATTTGTTTTTTAGGGATTGGCTAGCTTCACTTAGCATAATCTGCTCTAATGCCATCCATTTCCCTCCAAATTCTATAATTTTGTCATTTTTTAATGCAGAGTAATACTCCATTGTGTATAAATGCCACATTGTTTTATCCATTCATCTATTGAAGGGCATCTAGGTTGGTTCCACAGTCTAGCTATTGTGAATTGTGCTGCTATGAACATCGATGTAGCAGTGTCCCTGTAGCATGCTCTTTTTAGGTCTTTAGGGAATAGACCCAGAAGGGGAATAGCTGGGTCAAATGGTGGTTCCATTCCAAGAAATCTCCATACTGCTTTCCAAATTGGCTGCACCAATTTGCAGTCCCACCAACAATGTACAAGTGTACCCTTTTCCCCACATTCATTTTGCATCACATTCACACACTGAGAATCTCCAAGACAGTCACTTCTTTCTTTTCAGTTTGTTTCTCCTCTATCCTACTTTTACATAGTTAACATTTTCTTTCAGTTGCATTACACATTCCTGTGGCCTTTCCTCTCCTCTTCTGTGTCTTGGCAGGTGCTCTATTATGTTTACCCTTCCTTTTGGCCTTGCTTCTGAAAGGTGACCACATCTTGCTGGTATTTCTAGGTTTCATTTTTTATTAAGACTGCTTTAAATAATAATTGCACAAGACAACTCTGAGTTCTAATTAGAACCATTATAGCTACATTGTAGAAATCTTGCCTAATAAAAAACCCAAATAATTTGATAGTTGCCAATTTTGAACACATCTAAGTGTGCAAGACCATAGTGTACTGGAAAGGCATGGTGATACCCCACTAGGGTTTAGGTCCTGGCTATATTGCTTACAATCTAAAGAATAGCCAGAGTGACTCTTCATTGCTTAGGTCTATTCCAATGAAGCCTTATAAGGTCACTAAGTGGATTGAAGGTAGATCTTGAAGTAGCATCAAGTTTTCAGAAACTGGTCATATCTACTGTCATCCCAGGGGAGTAACAAGTTGGCATTCATTGCTGTGTTTTTGACTTATTACCACCTTGCCCAGCTTAGCTGAGTTGGAAGACTTCAGTGTTCCATGTACACACCTGCCTTGAGTATTGTCATTTTTGCAACTGTGTTTTAGGAATGCTCCCTGCCTAGAAATCTCCTTGCTTTCTTCTGTACTTCTCTGAATTCTAGCCACTCTCCAGGGCTAAATCAAGTAATCCCTGACCAGAGAGATCTTCTCTGGCAATCACAGATTAAACTGATGGACACTCTGAACTCTAGTAGCATTTTCTGCCTATGCCATTGAGCTGTTTGTTTGTTTGGGAATCATTGGTTTGGGAACACAAGGTCTTGTCAAGACATTCCTGGGCTTCAGTCTTGGCTCTGCCATTTCTTAGCTGCATGACCTTAGGCAGGTGACTTTGCTTCCCTGAATCTTGATGGGCTCCTCTGTAAAATGAAAAATCATCTCTGCCTGTCCCAGTTATTATAAAGATCAGATAAAATGTCTTAAAAGCTATTAAGTGCCAACTAAATACTGTGGGGTTTTAATACAATAATAGTTAAAAATCAAGGTTAAATGAGAAAATATTCATGATGTAATGATGTAATAAGAGAATTGCAGCACTATAGGTAAAGTAAGAAAGATCCATGTGTGTTTAAGTGTGTGTTCACAAACATGTACATTGAAAGAATAGAAGACACTCTTCAAAATGTTACTCTGAGTAATGGTTAGTTCTGGGTGATGGGATGATCACTGTTTTTCTCTGTATTTTGAATTCTTAAGGATGGGACTAGAATAGATTTATAAATTTAAAATATTATTTAAAAAAGAAAAAGTCTGATGGTATGTTGTTATTTTATTATTTATATTCCACCATATTTTGGAAAGGCTTTAAAGTAGCATATAATATAGTAAGATAAAACTGAAATGTAAGACAAAAAGAAACAAAAGAGAAAACACAGATAGGGAGATGATATGTAGTGACACTTTTAAATATTTGGTATTAACTATCTTGTGCTTTTTTAAAGAATGTTTTCGTCAGTCATAAATTAATAGGTAAGATTAACTTTGTAAAATAAAGGCAACATTTTACAATATAATGTAATCAAATTAAAATGATGTACAAAAATGACTGGGGCTGTGGCTCAGTGGTAAAGCACTTGCCTAGCATGGGTAAGGCACTGGTGTTCCATCTTCAGCACCACATAAAAATAAATAAATAAAAATAAGGGTATTGTATCCACCAGAACTAAAAAAAAAATTAAGAAATTAAGAAATGGTGTACAAAAGAATTTTCTGGTAGTTTTGAGTGAGTTAAAAATTCTAGTTTTTTTTTTTTTTTGCATCACTATTCTCATTACACATATACAGCACAATTTTTCATATCTCTGGTTGTATATAAAGTATGTTGACACTAATTCATGTCTTCATACATGTACTTTGGATAATGATGTCTCTGGTTATTTTATTGTTGGGACAGTAAACATCTCCAACAAGGCACGGTTGCTATTGCTTATATTATATTATACTCATAATATGCAAGTTACAAATATACATTTGATTAATGTTGAGTTTTCATGTCTTTTTTTTTCTCCTTGGTACTGGGGATTGAACTCAGGGCAATCAACCACTGAGCCACATCCCCAGCACTATTTTGTATTTTATTTAGAGACAGGGTCTCACTCCATTGCTTAGCACCTCACCATTGCTGAACCCGTGATCCTCCTGCCTCAGCCTCCCATGCTGCTGGGATTACAGGCATGCACCACCATATCTGGCTCATATCTTTTTTTTTGTTTGTTTGTTTAAGAGAGAGAGAGAGAGAGAGAGAGAGAGAGAGAGAGAGAGAGAGAGAGAGGATTTTTTAATATTTATTTTTTAGTTTTCGGTGGACACAACATCTTTATTTTACTTGTATGTGGTGATGAGGATTGAACCCAGCGCCCTGCGCATGCCAGGTGAGTGCGTTACTGCTTGAGCCACATTCCCAGCCCTCATATCTATTTTTAATAAGTTTAATGGAGAGGCAAACTAGAGTAATGAAATTCAAATTGGGAGTGACATTCTTGCCCAAACTCTGCCATTAATTATGCTTAACTCCTTGGCTTATTCCACCTTGCAAGTTGAATGGCTTAAACTGTTTATAGTTTAGTAAAGTTGTAGTTTTATTTATTTAGGAATGTATATTTCCCTTAGTATTTCCACTAATAATAATTATAGTATGTTAGTTGATCTATGTTATTTCGCTGAGTTGTTGGATATTAACATAATTTAAATATTTTTTTTTCACAGAGAGACCTCTCTCCCCCAAGGCTGTCAAAGGATTTGAAACTGCTCCACTTACCAAGAATTATTATACTGTGGTGAGTGTTCAGATGATGAGCAAAAATTTTCTTGACTCTGTATGGAAACTTTCTACTTGTCAAACCATTGATGTTTTCAGGTGACACAAAAGAAAAACTGGATAAAGTTGTATCGTAAGGTTCCAGTGCCATTTGCATTACCACATTGCTCTTCTACTTGTAGGACTCTTACGGATGTCTGGAAGTTCTACATACATGGTACTAAACAATTCAAGGGTAGCACAAAGAGTGAGGCCTGTTAAATACCAGTGAGAGAGAAATTGGTTCATACATAAGCATTATGGAGAAATTCAGCAGTTAGACAAAGTCTTTCCAGATATCAAGAAGGTGATTTCCCAAGTTTCTCTATTGCTGTACGTTTTAAGTGATTATGTTCTGTAAATTTTACTTTAGAATCAATCAATCCATTATATCCTCTGGAATATTATCAACTCTATTCTTGAGGAGAGCCCTAAGGAAGACTACTCTTTGGCACAGAGGGAAGAATGAAACAGCTCTGGCTTGAACACAGATATATCAAACTTTATTAGCTATAAATAGGGCATGTGCAATACTCAAAATAAGTTCCTGTTTGAAAAGAAATCACATCATTCTCCTTAATCTACTCTCTGCTTGCCTTCATGCCTCCTTTTCCGACTTGGCTCAGTCACTAATGAAAAGGCCAAGTCATCATCACTCTAAGTTGCCCTGTCTGGTTGCCTCCCTCCAACCTCTGCTGAAACACAGCTTCAGTTTTTACCCAGTGTTTTCTGTGAATTTGTACTGCATGCTCATTTCATTTTGTACATGGAAAAGAAGTTTTTAATCATCTCTATATAGGTATGTGAATGTCATTTGGTTTCCAAAAATTGAATTTCACTCTTCAGTGGATTTGTTCCATACTGGTGACATAAGCAGTAGGTAATGAGAAAACTTAAGACAGGAACTTTATAGGTAACATGGACAATAATCATAAGGAAACTATTTTGTCAATATTTTTTTTCTCTAAAATTTCTGAGGAAAAAATGTATGACTCAGCAGAGCTGGGTTCCTTCATCCCTTTCTTCCTGATCACTTTTTTACTGGTCCAGGTGACCTCTAATAATTTAATTTTTAAGGAAAGCAGACAGTTGAGTGATAGATGAAAATGTTACCATAGCTTCTTCTCTGGAGATCTGGAGCATACTATAAGTCTGCTTGCAATTTCTTTGTCTGCTGGTTCCACCAGTTCAAACTGTTGTTAGGGGTCTGGGGTATAGCTCAGTGGTAGAGTGTTTGCCTAGCATGCACAAGGCCCTGGATTTTATCACCAGCACTGAGAAAAAAAATGTAGGGATTACCTGACAGATTACCTGGCAGATTAACTTCTGTGGTTTTTATGGGCTTTATGTAAATCCTATACATATATTTTATAGTAACTACAGTTTATATAATCTACCTCTTATTGGAAAACATGTGCATTGTTTCTATTGTACTATAAACAATTTTGCAGTGAACATCTTATATATACAACTTTATCAAAGCATATCAAGATATGTAGGGTAAATTCTTAGAAGGCAAATTGTTTGTTTGAAAGATATATATGTTCTTAAAACTTATTGATGGATATTGTCTCAAATCGCAAGCTTAATGAAGAAAATAGAAAGTCTTGGCCAATTCATACTGACTTATGAAGGAAATAGAGAACTTTCGCATTAATATTGTTAAATTATTGACTAGAGGCCAGTTGGTCATGTTGTAACTATATATAGATGTGAAGGGATTTTAGTTGGTGTTGTTTTACAATTTACATTTCTTTGGCTTTGAGTGTTTATACACATTTTTAGTGGTGCTTAACTCAACATAAGTTCTCAGTGTTGTGATTGCCTTCCTTATTTGAATTGAATGCCTGAAACAAATTTTAAAAATACTGTCCCATCAAAGCTGGGCACAGTGGTGCATGCCTGTAATCTTAGCGGCTCAGGAGGCTGAGGCAGGAGGATAGCACGTTCCAAGCTAACTTCAGTAAAACCAAGGTGCTAAGCATTTCAGTGAGACACTGTCTCTAAATAAAATACAAAATGGGGCTGGGGAGGTGGCTCAAGAGGTTGAGTTCCCCTGAGTTCAATCCCCAGTACCCCCCACCAAATACTATCTCATCTATAGGATTTGGAGAAGTGGCAAGTCACATTCACCACATGAAAGATGTCTCCATCTGATCTTATATTAACTCTTCTTCCCACTAAGAGTCATTAATTGTGTAGCTTTCCTGTTGCTAGATCTATAAAACTACAAGTGACTGATTTTTACTCAATTTCAAAAACAACTTTTCTGATTATTTGACCTATTACATAAAAAAATGTTATTAAATATCAGACAGTACAGGGGAAGTCTAAAGAAGAAAATAGATACACCTGTAGTCCCCACCACTTAAAAATGATCAGTATTAACATGTGAGTGAATCTCATGTCAAACTTTTTATGAAAGGCATATGTTATATGCATATATATGTATATATATACATATATATATATATAGTGGGATACATGTGTGTATATGGTATATGTCTGTATCTTTTTAAAAATAAAAATAGGTACTATGTGTTCTTCATTATTTCCCCTTCAAGGAGATTTTTCTATCCCCACACTCCCCTAGTACTTATCTCTGACCAGACCCATTATTATTTATTTATTTTAGATATACATGACAGTAGAATGTATTTTGACATATCATACATACATGGAGTATAACTTCCCATTCCTGTGGTTGTACATGATATGGAGTTTCACTGATTGTGTGTTCACATATGAACATAGGAAAGTTATGTCTGATTTTATTCTACTGTCTTTCCCATTCCCAGCCCCACTTCCTTCCCTTCATTCAGACCCATTTTTGTGTTCTTACATTTGAAGAATTTTTGCTAGTCCAAGCTCCCTTTATACTTCTATGTATTGTCAAATTCTCCAAAGGGCGGGGGATGGAGAGAGAGACAGAGAGACAGAGAAAAAGAGAGAGAGAGGAGGAAATATGAGTAGGGAGATTTCCTATAAGAAATTGGCTCATGTGTCTATGGAGGCTGAGAAATCCCATGACCTGCTGTCTGCAAGCCGGAGAGCCAGGAGAGCCAGTACTACAATTCAGTCTTGAGTCTTAAGGTCTGATATGACCAGACAGCTGACAGTGTGAGTTTCATTTTAAGGACAAGAAAAGACCAATGTTCCAGTTCAAATAGTTTGGTAGAGAACAAGTTTTCCCTTCCTCTACCTTTGTGTTCTATGTAGGCCTTCAGTGGATTGGATGATGGCCACCTACATTGGGGAGGCAATCTTATCCCAGAAACCTCCTTAAAGGCATACCCAGAAATAATGTTTAGCTAAATACTATATCTGGGCACCCCAGGATCCAGTCAAGTTGACATGTAAAATTAGCCATGAATTTCTGTAAACTTGGGCAGGGTAGAGAGTTCTTGGAATTTGAAAATGAACAGTTTTCTCCCCAATTTTCAAATTTCCAGGGAATTGTTAGCTGATTTCAGCCCCACTTAAACCTTGATGCAATTCTGGTGTCATATCAATTTTGAAATGTTAAGAAGTTCTTCATTGTAACCAAGATGGAGTTAGGCACCCATCTTAGACCCATACCTGCAATGGGACATGTTTAATGTGTATAATTGAGGCTTTTCTACCAGAAGCCTGTTGTTTTGAATGGGAACTTAGCATCCATTAAGAATGTGGCACTGCAGAGGAAGACTTAGCTGCACCTGACCTTGGTTTCTTCATTGTCCTCAAACTTTTCTGCCATATGTTATACTTTTCTTATCATTGAAAAAAATTCATTTTCTTATTTATATATTTTTTTTCTAATAGTCTTCATATTGGCTTTCTTTGCCCATTGAAACTTGATGTTATGTGCCAGGAAGGATTAAAAAGCAAAGAACAGGAGCCAGGTGTGGTGATCCCAGTTGCTTGGGAGGCTGAAATAGGAGGATTGTGAGTTTAAAGCCAGCCTCAGCAAAAGTGAGGCACTAAGCAACTCAGTGAGACCCTGTCTAATAAAATACAAAATAGAGCTGGGGATGTGGCTCAGTGCTCAAGTGCCCTTGAGTTAAATCCCCAATACCAAAAGAAAAAAAAAAGCAAAGAACAGAAAAAGGAATCTATGCAGCCTAATTGCTAGACTGTACATAGGCCTTAGCACCCATAGTCTCATTTAGGAAGGTAGGACTGACATGATAGCTTTAGCCACAGAACAGAGAATGATGTCATAAGATGGGTATCTCAAAATGTGGTTGGGGATGTTTTCCATTAGAAGCGCCCAGGAAGCTTGGTATAACTACACACAGATGGGCCCATAGATGACTTGCTACATTAGAATCTCTGGACATAAATCCCATGAATTGGATTTTTAAGCAACTTACCCTGTTTCACAACCCCCTTCCCTCCCCACAGGTGATTTTGGTGCTTACTTAAAGTAAAATATGAGAATCAGTAGGGGAAAGGGAATGGAGGAGGTAGTATTCAAGATGTGTCTAAGAAGAAAATCAGAGCTTATATAAGCAGAGAAAAACTGAAAAGGAATTCAGACAGGAAGAACTATATGAGCAAAGTTCACCAGGCAAGAATGTATATGCCTGCAATTCATCCCTGTAGGTCATAGAGTTGACCATACTCTCTTCTTCCCCCATCAAAATGTCCCTTGGAACTATTGCAGCACACTGTAACAAAGCTGTCTTTTGTGGTATCACAAAGGCTATATGCACAGTTTTCAACTTTGGGAATGAGCTTCTATCTGTAGAGTGAGATATGCTATCTCTGTACATTCAAGTAAGATCCAGTATTATTTATTTTGTTCTGACTTTCTTCCATTTTATATAACTTACAGTTGATGCCTAAAGGGCATGTCTCACAGAACCGACATGCAGTAGGAAAGGTGGGAGGAAGTCTGTGGCATTTAAAATAAAATATCCTAGGAAGCCTCCTGTAACTCTTGCTCTAGCCTCCTACCTGCCTACCCTCATTTTCTCTCCCATCTCTCCACCCACTTGCTCCCACCCTGAATTTTCTCTACCTTTCTAGTGCTTATCCACTCTTTTTATTCTGCTAGTCTAAATGACCTTACACAGCTCTCCATTAATTTTATTTTCTATATCCTCTGTTATGGTTTGGATTTGGACTGTTGCCCAAAGGCTCGTGTGTTGAAGGCTTGGTCTCCAGTGCAGTGATGTTTAGAAATAGGGATTTGGGGAAGTGATTGGATCATGAAGACTTTGATTTCATCAAGTGGATTAATCCACTGATGGATTTATAATTTGAATGGATGTTTGGAGGTGCTGGAAACTATAGGAGATAGGACATGGTTGAAAGCAGTGATTCCCTGGAGGCTTGCCCTTAGGGACTATATCTTATTCCTGGCCATTTCCTCTCTCTTTTGCTTCCTGGCCACCATGAGGTGAGCAGCTCTGCTCCATCACACCCTCTCTGCCATGATGTTCTGCCTCACCACAGGCCCATAGCAACGGAGACAGGTGAGCATGGACTGAAATCTCTGAAACTGTGAGTCAAAATAAATCTTTCCTCCTCTAGGTTCTTTTTTTTTCCAGGTATTTTATCACAATGACCAAAATCTGACTCACATCCCCTATTTTTTTTAACCTATCCTCTTCCTGTCTTATTCCTCCATATATCTCTTCCATCTAAATGCTGCAGGTAGAGGAAGTAACAAAATTTTGTGGAGTTGGTGAGTCTGTCTCCAGATACTGAAGGATAGTGCTGCATGTTTTGTGAAAGCTGATGACCTGGTGGTGTAAAATGAATCCCTACTCTTGAAGGTAGACAGATAGTTCCACTGGTATAGAAATCAAATATGACCCCAATACAGCAATATATTGCCTTTTGCAGTCACAAAGTACTTTACCAATATTAACTCATTCTTAGGGGCATCGTAATTATCTCAAAGTAAAACAACATTGTTTTACTTTGATTTCAGGTCTCATGAGACTATTATATTCTTCCTTTATCATGGGACATGTCTCAAAATATATTTTCAGACATGGTTTGTGCATTTTAAACCCTTAAAACAATTTCTTTATACTTATATGACTCCTTCCTTTTAGAAACCATAGTTATAGAGATGAACTGACTCTACAGCCTTTCCAGGAAATGTAGGAAATTTATTTTACTGGAAAATCAATAGCTGAGAATGGACATACAAAAGGCTTCCACCTCTTTTCTGTGGCTTCTCACCACCTGATTTCTTCTCGATTCAGGCAAAAGTTAGTTGAGCAACATGATGGGCAAAGGCAGTGTCTGGGCAGTCTATTTTAGTTAAGTTTGAATGGATTTTGTCTCGATCAAATTGTACTTCTCTGAAGTTGGTTGGTCTGCCAAACTCCTTGCCTTCTGACTCACCACTGAGACCTTCTGTTGGGAAACACACAGCCTTTTCTGTCTGCTTCCCTTCTTATCCTTTCATATTACATGCCCTGTGGCCTGAAAAATAACCAGTCTCAGAAGTTCATCAGTCAGTCTTTTGAGATTGAAGAAAGCAATAAATGTCCAAGTGAATTTGGGAAAGAATCTCAAGCATCCACCCTGATGGGCATTTCTGCTAATCAAAACATGGCAAGGACAGTTCTATTTAATATACTACCATCTATATATAGTTTGGGAGACATAATTGGTGACAAAACTTATTAACTACCTTTGTCCCTTTAGTTTTATGAAGCCAGCATCTTGCCACCCTCAAAACTTGCAGTAATGTGAGTTTAATGTATATTTCTGTTTAGCTTTCTAGATTTCACTGAAAGGCAGCAGGAAGTATCTGTCTGTCTCCCTTGCCTTTGTCTTTTGTTTGTCCCATCCCAGTGGTTCCAGTAGAGATGGCACTCCTAGAATACATGCTGCCCCACCTAACAAATGAACCCTTGGGAGCAGAACAGTTGGCACCTTTCTTGAAAAATCTTAGCAATTTCATGTAAAAGAGTCCCAGATGCTAGGACTTAAAAAATGAAATTATAAAGCTATTTCATTATGGGAGATGGAGGTTGCATTGCATCAATCATGGAGTTAAAGGAATGTTTAGTTTTTTCAAAATCAAATTTTATGATGAAAATATCTTTATTTTTCTCCCCCCTCCTTCCTTCTCTCCCTCTGTCCTTCCCTTCCTTCCTTCCTTCCTTCCTTCCTTTCTTCCTTCCTTCCTTCCTTCCTTCCTTCCTTCCTGTGGGTGGTACTAGAGATTGAACCCAGGTGTACTCTACCACAGAGTTACACCTTCAGCCCTTTTTATTTTTTATTGAAACAGGGCCTTGCTAAGTTACTGAAACTGGCCTGGAACCTTTGATCCTCCTGCCTCAGTCTCCAGAGTTGCTGGGATTATAGGTGTACACCATCACACCTGGCATATCCATAATTTTTCTTTTTTTTTTAAAGAGAGAGTGAGAGAGGGAGAGAGAATTTTAATATTTATTTTTTAGTTATCGGTGGACACAACATCTTTGTTTGTATGTGGTGCTGGGGATTGAACCCGGGCCGCACGCATGCCAGGCGAGCGCGCTACCGCTTGAGCCACATCCCCAGCCCCTATCCATAATTTTTCTAATTTAAGAATTTCCTCCAGCAGAACACATGCCTAGCATGTACAAGGCCCTAGGTTCGATCCTCAGCACTGCAAAAACTAAAATAATTTAAGAAAGAAAGAAGAAAAAATTCCCTTCAGGCATTGAGTGTTCTATTTTGTTTTTCTTTATTTCAATAGACTCTATAATTCATGTGGTGTGATTGTTATAGACAACAGTGCTTGAAGGGAGAGTGAAGGAGATGGCTTATTACCAGACACAGTCATTTTAGAAAAACATATGGACAAAAATATGATGAGAAGATTTAATTCCCCCTTGAAAATAAGAAGGAAGGCATGACACCATCATTTTTGACTCCCAATACAAACACTATAGACGACCAAATAATTTTTTTTAAATAAAGCCATCTGTATGTGAGTCTTGCCCCCTCCTTTTCTTGTAAGAATATAGTACTGTTGAATTCTAGGACAGTTCTATCCATTTCTTTTTTAAAATTATTTTTTTAGTTGTAGCTGGACACAATAACTCTATGTTGTTTATTTGATCTAACCCAGTGCCCCACACATGCTAAGAAAGCGCCCTATCACTGAGCCACAACCTCAGCCCCAGTTCTATCCATTTCTATGAATAAGAAAATGAATATTAGGGCTGAACATGAGTATAAGTGGTTGTTTTTGAAGTACTGCAATAAACAGCAGCTGAGCTGGGCAGAGAGCTATGAAGATGGGCAAACTTGAACTTCAGACATCACACAACACTGGGAAAGGACTTGGAATCAGAGAAGAACCAGAATTTTTATTAATAGATGGAAAATCAGTGCTTTGAGTGTTTGTTTGTTTGTTTGTTTTTGATAATGGCTTCATTGAGATATCATTCACATACCATAAAATTCAACATTTTAAGAGTACCACTCACTGTTTTTATTATATTCACAGAGATGTACAATGAAGAACACTATCTCAGTTAATTTTATAACATTGTCATTACTCCAAGAGGAAACCTATTAGCAATCCCCAATTTCCCCATCCTGACAGCTTTTTGTCTATTTTCTGTCTCTCTGGATTTTGCCTTTTCTGGAAGCTTCATATAAATGGAATTATATAATATGTAGTATTTTATGTATGGCTTCGTAGCATAATTATTTTCAAGTTTCATCCATATTGTAGCATATATTAGTATTTCTTTATATTTTATGGATGAATGATATTCTGTTGCATGGATGTACCATGGTTTGTTTATCCATTTATCAGCTGATGAACCTTTGTGTTGCTTCCAATTTGGAGTTATTATTACTCATGCTGCTATGAACATTTGTGTGCGATTGTTTTTTGGTGGGGCATATGTTTTCATTTCTTTAGGAGTAGAATTGCTGGGTTATATGGTAACTCTTTGTTTGACTTTTTGATTTTAATGGTCAAATTGTTTTCCTGGTAGCTGGACTGTTTTACATTCTTACAAGCAATGTACATAGGTTCCAGCTTCCCCACATCCTCACCAACACTTTCTATTGTCTGTTTTTAAAGTTTTATTACACCACCCTAGTAAGTGCAAAGTAGTATCTGATTGTGGTTTTGATTACAATTTTTCTAACATTTAATGATGTTGAGTATACTTAATGGCCATTTGTAAATCTTTGGAGAAATGTCTATTCATATCCTTTGCCAACCTCTAATTGATTATTTTTGGTTTTTTTGGCTATAAGAGTTCTATATATATTCTAGATACTAGACTTTTAACATAGATATGATTTGAAAATATTTCTTCCATTCTGTAAGTTTTCTTTTTACTTTCTTGAAAAATTTTCAATTTTCATGGATTCCAATTTACCTATTTTTTTCTTTTGTTGCTAATCCTTTTGGTATTGTCCAACAATCTGTTGCCAAATGCAAGCTCATGAAGATTTCCTCCTCTGTTTAAGACTTTTGTAGATTTAACTTTTTTTTTTGAGATACTAAGGATTGAACTCAGAAGCACTCTACCACAGAGCTACATCCCCAACCATTTTTGTTTGGTGTTTTGAGACAGGGTCTAAGTAAGTTGCCCAGGTTGGCCTCAAACTTGCTATCTTCCTGAATTAGCCTTCTGAGTAACTGGGATTATAAATGTGCACCACTGTGCCTGGCTATAGATTTAACTTTTAAATCTAATTGAATTTTATATATATATAAATGATGTGAGGTAGGGATGCAAATTCTTTATTTTACATTTGGATATCCTGTTTTCCAAGCACCATTCGTTAAAAACATGGTTCTTTTCCCATTGAGTGGTTTTTATATCCTTGTCAAAAATCAATTGACCATAGATGTTTGGTTTCATTTCTAGAATTGCAATTGTTCTCTATTGATCTATAGATCTACCTTTATGTCAGTACTACACAATCTTTTAAAAACTATTTTATCTTTAGATTGACAGATAAACAGTATTTATCATGTACAACATGAAGCTTTGAAGTACATGTACATTGTGGAATGACTATATCCAGCTAATTAACATATGTATTACCTAACATAATTTGGTGAGAACACTTAAACATCTACTCTCTTAACATTTTCCAAAAAAACCTTATGTTGTTATTAGCTGTAGTAATCATATTGTGCCATAAATCTCTTGAACTTATTCCTTCTATCTAATAGGAATTCCACACTCTTTGATCACCATCACCTTAACTCTTCTCCTACAACTGTCCCAGCCCCTGGCAACCACCAGGGGGTTCAACTAGACTCCACATATAAGGAGATGATGCAGTTATTAGTTTTTCTGTGCCAGGCTTAGTCCACTTAATATGATGTCCTCCAGGTTCTTCCATGTCATCACAAATGGCAAGATTTCCTCTTTTTAAAGGATGGAACAGAAATGGATGACATTAGAGCTGATTATGCTAAGTGAAGTTAGCCAATTCCCCCCCCCCCAAAAAAAAAAAAAACGAATGCAGAATGTGTTCTCTGATATAAGGGGGGTGATTCAAAATGGGGTAGGGAGGAAGAGCATGAGAAGAAAATTACCTCTAGATAGGGAAGAGAGGTGGGAGGGAAAGGGAGGGAGAGGGGAATTGCACAGAAGATGGAAGGAGACCCTCATCGTTATACAGAATACATATATGATGATGTGAGGGGGAAAAAAGGAAATGTGTCACATTAGATTGGGTAGGGAGAAGTGATGGGAGGGGAGGGGAGGGGAAGGGGAGATAGGAAGGGCAGCAGAATAAAATAGACACTAGTATTGCTGTAAGTATATACGTGACTGCATGACCAATGTGATTCTGCAACCTGTACACTCAGAAAAATGAGAAATTATACCCCATGTGATTCAAATGTATGAACTGTCAAGATCATTGTACTGTCGTGTGTAACTAATTAAAACAAATAAAAGATTAAAAAAATAAAGGATGGAACAGTATTATATTGTGCATATATACCACATTTTCTTTATCCACTAAATAATCTCTGATGGATATTTAGGTTGATTCTATTTCTTGATTATACCAGGTAATGTTACAATAAATGTGGGAATACAGATATATCTTCAACATACTGATTTCATTTATATACGCATTGATGGATTGCATGCTAGTTCTATTTTTAGGGTTTTTTTGTTGTTTAATATCCATTTTTTAAAATAACAGCTATGCTAATTTACATACCCACCAGCCGTGTACAGAGATTCCTTTTTCTCTACATCCTTGCTAACACTTTTTTTTTGTGTGTGTGTGGTTCGGGGGATCAAACTCCAGGGTCTCATGCATCCTACACAAATCCTCTACCACTGAGCTACATCCCCAGCCCAATATTTTATCTTTTTGACAATAACTTTCCTAATAGGTGTGAGGTGATATCCTTGTGGTTTTGATTTGGGTTTCCCTGATAATTAGTGATGTTAAGTATTTTTTAAAATATACCTGTTGGTGATTTGTATATATTATTTTCAGAATGTCTGTCCAGACTATTTGCCATTTTAAAATAAAATTGTTTTCTTGCTGTTGAGTTATTTGAGTTCCTTATGTATTTTGGATATTAACCCCTTATCAGATGTATAGTTTGCAAATATTTTCTCCTATTCTGTGGGTAATTCTCTTTATTCTGTGATCTTTTGCTGTATGCAAGCTTTTTAGTTTGATTTTTTTTTGCTCTTCTTTCTTGTGCTTTTGTGGTGTTGTATAAAAATATCATCATCCAGACCAATGGAATGGATGAGATTCCCCCGTTTTCTTCTAGTAGTTTAACATTTAGTCTTACATGTAAGTCTTTTATCTTTTTTTTGTGTGTGGTACTGGGAGTTGAACCCAGAGACAATATATCACTGAGCGATATCCCCAGCCATTTATGCTTTTATTTTATTTATTTATTATATATTAAGAACCCAGGGGTGCTTAACCACTGAGCCACATCCCAAGCCGCCACCCACACCTTTTTTAAATATTTGGGTCTCACTAAGTTGCTTAGGACCTTGCTGAGTTGCTGAGGCTGGCTTTCAACTTGTGATTCTCCTGCCTCAGTCTCCCAAGCCACTGAGATTACAGGTGTGCACCACTGCACCAGCTTTTTATTTTTAAGTTGATTTTTGTATATGGCATAAAACCACAATCTGTTTTCATTCTTCTGCATGTGGGTATTCAGTCTTCTCAACATCATTTATTAACGAAACCATACTTTTGCCATGTGTGTTCTTAGAACCTTTGTAAAAAAATCCATTGGCTATAAATGTGTGATTTATTTCTGAATTGTTATTTCTGTTCCATTGGCCTGTGTGTTTGTGTTTATGTCAGTATTATGCTGTTTTTATTACTATGGCTTTGTAGTGTATTTTGAATTCAGATATTGTGATGCCACCAGCTTTGTTCTTTTTGGTTAGGATTGCTTTATCTATTCAGGGTTGGTTTTTTTTTTTTTTTTAGTTCCATATGAAGTAGAATTGTTTTCTTTATTTCTGTAAAGAACAATATTTTTTTTTATTGTTGGTCGTTCAAAACATTACATAGTTCTTAATATAGCATATTTCACAGTTTGATTCAAGTAGGTTATGAACTCCCATTTTTACCCCGTATACAGATTGCTGTATCACATCAGTTACACTTCCATTGATTTACATATTGCCATTCTAGTGACTGATGTATTCTGCTGTCTATCCTATTCTCTACTATCCCCCTTCCCCTCCCCTCCCCTCCCCTCCCCTTTTCTCTCTCTACCCCCTCTACTGTAAATCATTTCTTCCACTTGTATTATTTTTCTCTTACCCCTCCTTTCCTCTTATATGTAATTTTGTATAACCCTGAGAATCACCTTCCATTTCCATGCGATTTCCCTTCTCACTCCCTTTCCCTCCCACCACTCATCCCTGTTTAGTGTTAATCTTCTTCTCAAGCTCTTCGTCCCCACCCTGTCCTTGGTTACTCCCTTTATATCAAAGCAGTCATTTGGCATTTGTTTTTTAAGAATTGGCTAGCTTCACTTAGCATAATCTGCTCTAATGCCATCCATTTCCCTCCAAATTCTATGATTTTGTCATTTCTTATTGCAGAGTAATACTCCATTGTGTATAAATACCACATTTTTTTAATCCATTCATCTATTGAAGGGCTTCTAGGTTGGTTCCACAGTCTTGCTATTGTGAATTGTGCTGCTATGAACATCGATGTAGCAGTGTCCCTGTAGCATGCTCTTATTAGGTCTTTAGGGAATAGACCGAGAAGGGGAATAGCTGGGTCAAATGGTGGTTCCATTCCCAGCTTTCCAAGAAATCTCCATACTGCTTTCCAAATTGGCTGCACCATTTTGCAGTCCCACCAACAATGTACAAGTGTACCCTTTTCCCCACATCCTCGCCAGCACTTGTTGTTGTTGGACTTCATAATGGCTGCCAATCTTACTGGAGTGAGATGGTATCTTAGGGTGGTTTTGATTTGAATTTCTCTGACTGCTAGCGATGGTGAGCATTTTTTCATGTACTTATTGATTGATTGTATGTCCTCCTCTGAGAAGTGTCTGTTCAGGTCCTTGGCCCATTTGTTGATTGGGTTATTTGTTATCTTATTGTCTAATTTTTTGAGTTCTTTGTATACTCTGGATATTAGGGCTCTATCTGAAGTGTGTGGAGTAAAGATTTGTTCCCAGGATGTAGGCTCCCTGTTTATCTCTCTTATTGTTTCTTTTGCTGAGAAAAAACTTTTTAGTTTGAGTAAGTCCCATTTGTTGATTCTAGTTGTTAACTCTTGCGCTATGGGTGTCCTATTGAGGAATTTGGAGCCTGACCCCACAGTATGTAGATCATAGCCAACTTTTTCTTCTATCAGACGCCGTGTCTCTGATTTAATATCAAGCTCCTTGATCCATTTTGAGTTAAGTTTTGTGCATGGCGAGAGAAAGGGATTCAGTTTCATTTTGATGCAAATAGATTTCCAGTTTTCCCAGCACCATTTGTTGAAGATGCTATCCTTCCTCCATTGCATGCTTTTAGCCCCTTTATCAAATATAAGATAGTTGTAGTTTTGTGGATTGGTTACTGTGTCCTCTATTCTGTACCATTGGTCCACCCGCCTGTTTTGGTACCAGTACCATGCTGTTTTTGTTACTATTGCTCTGTAGTATAGTTTGAAGTCTGGTATCGCTATACCGCCTGATTCACACTTCCTGCTTAGCATTGTTTTTGCTATTCTGGGTCTTTTATTATTCCATATGAATTTCATGATTGTTTTATCTATTTCTACAAGAAATGCTGTTGGGATTTTGATTGGCATAGCATTGAACTTATAGAGAACTTTTGGTAGTATCGCCATTTTGATGATGTTAGTTCTGCCTATCCATGAACAGGGTATATTTTTCCATCTTCTGAGGTCTTCTTCTATATCTCTCTTTAGGGTTCTGTAGTTTTCATTGTATAGGTCTTTCACCTCTTTTGTTAGGTTGATTCCCAAGTATTTTATTTTTTGGGGGGATATTGTGAATGGAGTAGTTGTCCTCATTTCCGTTTCAGAGGATTTGTCGCTGATATACAGGAATGCATTTGATTTATGTGTGTTGATTTTATATTCTGCCACTTTGCTGAATTCATTTATTAGCTCTAATAGTTTCTTTGTAGACCCTTTTGGGTCTGTTAGGTATAGAATCATATCATCTGCAAATAGTGATAATTTAAGTTCTTCTTTTCCTATTTTTATGCCTTTAATTTCTTTCGTCTGTCTAATTGCTCTGGCCAGTGTTTCGAGGACTATGTTGAACAGAAGTGGTGAGAGAGGGCATCCCTGTCTTGTAACAGATCTTAGAGGGAATGCCTTCAATTTTTCTCCATTCAGAATGATGCTGGCCTGTGGCTTATCATAGATTGCTTTTACAATGTTGAGGTATGATCCTGTTATCCCTAATTTTTCTAGAGTTTTGAACATAAAGGGATGCTGTACTTTGTCGAATGCTTTTTCTGCATCTATCGAGATGATCATATGGTTCTTATTTTTAAGTCTATTGATGTGGTGAATAACATTTATTGATTTCTGTATATTGAACCAGCCTTGCATCCCAGGGATGAATCCTACTTGATCATGGTGTATAATTTTTTTGATATGTTTTTGAATCCGATTCGCCAGAATTTTATTGAGGAATTTTGCATCTAGGTTCATTAGAGATATTGGTCTGTAGTTTTCTTTCTTTGAAGTGTCTCTGTCTGGTTTAGGCATCAGGGTGATATTGGCCTCGTAGAATGTATTTGGAAGTTCTCCCTCTTTTTCTATTTCCTGAAATAGCTTGAAAACTATTGGTGTTAGTTTCTCTTTAAAGGTTTTGTAAAACTCTGCTGTATACCCATCCGGTCCTGGGCTTTTCTTAGTTGGTAGTCTTTTGATGGTTTCTTCTATTTCCTCTATTGTTATTGGTCTGTTTAGGTTGTCTATATCCTCCTGTCTCAATCTTGGCAGATCATACGACTTAAGAAATTTATCGATGCCTTCACTATCTTCTATTTTATTGGAGTATAAGGATTCAAAATAATTTCTGATTATCTTCTGTATTTCTGAAGTGTCTGTTGTGATATTGCCTTTTTCATCCCGTATGCTAGTAATTTGGGTTCTCTTTCTTCTTCTCTTCGTTAGCATGGCTAAGGGTCTCTTGATTTTATTTATTTTTTCAAAGAACCAACTTTTAGTTTTGTCAATTTTTTCAATTGTTTCTTTTGTTTCGATTTCATTAATTTCAGCTCTGATTTTAATTATTTCTTGCCTTCTACTTCTTTTGCTGTTGTTTTGCTCTTCTTTTTCTAGGATTTTGAGATGAAGTATGAGATCATTCATTTGTTGGTTTTTTCTTTTTTTAAGGAATGAGCTCCAAGCAATGAATTTTCCTCTTAGAACTGCTTTCAATGTGTCCCATAGATTCCGATATGTTGTGTCTGTGTTTTCATTTAACTCTAAGAAGTTTTTAATTTCCTCCTTAATGTCTTCTATAACCCATTGATCATTCAGTAACCTATTGTTCATTCTCCAAGTGATGCATGATTTTTCCTTCCTTCTTTTATCGTTGATTTTCAGTTTCATTCCATTATGATCAGATAATATGCATGGTATTATCTCTACTCCTTTATATTGTCTAAGAGTTGCCCTGTGACATAATATATGATCTATTTTTGAGAAGGATCCATGTGCTGCTGAGAAAAAAGTGTAACTACTTGATGTTGGGTGGTATATTCTATATATGTCAATTAAGTCTAGGCTGTTAATTGTGTTATTGAGTTCTATAGTTTCCTTATTTAACTTTTGTTTGGAAGATCTGTCCAGTGGTGAGAGAGGTGTGTTGAAGTCTCCCATGATTATTGTATGGTGGTCTATTAGACTCTTGTACTTGAGAAGAGTTTGCTTGATGAACGTAGCTGCACCATTGTTTGGGGCATATATATTTATGATTGTTATGTCTTGTTGGTGTATGGTTCCCTTGAGCAGTATGCAGTGTCCCTCTTTATCCCTTTTGATTAACTTTGGCTTGAAATCTATTTTATTTGATATGAGTATGGACACTCCTGCTTGTTTCCGCAGTCCATATGAGTGGAATGATTTTTCCCAACCTTTCACCTTCAGTCTATGTATATCTTTTCCTATCAAATGCGTCTCCTGTAGGCAGCATATTGTTGGGTCTTGTTTTGTGATCCATTCAACTAGCCTGTGTCTCTTAATTGGTGAGTTTAAGCCATTAACATTTAGGGTTATTATTGAGATATGGTTTGTTCCTCCAGCCATATTTGTTTATTAATGTTACTAAACCTGATTTGTTTTCCTCTTTGATTACTTTCCCCCCTTTACTGTCCTACCTCCCACTGTTGGTTTTCAATGTTATTTTCCATTTCCTCTTCCTGTAATGTTTTGCCAAGGTTTTTTTGAACAGATGGTTTTCTAGCTGCGAATTCTTTTAACTTTTGTTTATCGTGGAAGGTTTTAATTTCATCTTCCATCCTGAAGCTTAATTTCGCCGGATACACGATTCTTGGTTGGAACCCATTTTCTTTCAGTGTTTGAAAAATGTTATTCCAGGATCTTCTTGCTTTCAGAGTCTGTGTTGAGAGATCAGCTGTTATCCTGATTGGTTTACCTCTAAATGTAATCTGCTTCCTTTCTCTTATAGCTTTTAGAATTCTCTCCTTATTCTGTATGTTGGGCATCTTCATTATAATGTGTCTAGGTGTGGATCTCTTATGATTTTTCACATTCGGCGTCCTGTAGGCTTCTTCCTGTAGGATTTGGGATTCTGTTTCATTCTTCAAGTCTGGGAAGTTTTCTCGTATTATTTCATTGAATAGATTGTTTATTCCTTTGGTTTGGAGCTCTGTGCCTTCCTGTATCCCAATGACTCTTAAGTTTGGTCTTTTAATGTTATCCCATATTTCTTGAATGTTCTGCTCATGGTTTCTTAGCAGTCTTGCTGAGCTGTCTATGTTCTTTTCAAGTTGAAATACTTTGTCTTCATTGTCTGATGTTCTATCTTCTAAGTGATCTATTCTGCTGGTAGTATTGTCAATTGAGGTTTTAAGTTGGTTTATTGCTTCCTGCATTTCTAGGATTTCTATTTGTTTGTTTTTTATTACCTCTATCTCCCTGTGTAATTGATCTTATGCTTCTTGGATTTGTTTATGTAATTCATTGTCAAAGTGATCTTTCATTGTCTGATTTTGCTGTCTCATGTCTTCCTTGAGACTCCAGATCATCTGAAGCATGTATATCCTGAACTCTTTATCTGACATTCCATCTGTTGCAGCTATTACCTCTTCTAAAGTTGAGTTGACCTGCATTGCTTGTGGTCCTTTTTTCCTTGTCTTTTCATACTGCTCGCGTTTCTTTCTGCTTGGTGAAACTGTTGTGTTTTTGAAATTTTCCCCCTATTTATTTATATTGCTCTTGTATAGTTGGGAGATCTCCCTTGCAGGGCGGGTAGTGGCTGTGCTCCTCCTCTAATTAGGGTGATCTGTCTACCACGCTGGTTGGTCGCAGGTCTGCCCACCCTGCGGGCGCGGGTGGCGGCTCTGCTCTGCCCCCACTCCAATTGTGGTGACGTAACTACCACGCCCTCGGGTCGTTGGTCCTGATCCGGATGTGGGCGGCAGCTCTGCTCCACCCCTACTCCAATTGGTGTGACGTGTCTACCACGCTGGTTGGCCTCTAAGCCTGTTCCGCCGGTGGGTCGCAGTTCTGCCTACCTTGTGGGCTCGGGCGGCAGTTCTGCTCAGCCCCCACTCTCAGTGGGGGTACCTGACTGCCTCTCCAATGGGTCGCTGGGCGCTGGGCCTTTTCCGGACACGGGCGGCGGCTCTGCTCCACCCCCACTCCAACCAGTGTGATGTGACTGCCTCAGTGCTTCTTGTCCACCACACTGGCAGGCTGCCGGGCCTGTCCTGCCAGTGGGTCGCAGGTCTGCCTACCTTGCAGGCTCAGACGGTGGCTCTGCACAGCCCCCACTCCAAATGGGGTGATTTGGCTACCGCGCTTTCGGGTCGCTGGTCCTGTTCCAGGCGTGGGTGGCTACTCTCCTCGGCCCCAGCTGCAGTTGGGGTGTCGTGATACCACGCCGGCGGGTCACTTGGCCTGCTCTGGGCGCAGGCGGCAGCTCCACTCTGCCCCCCAGACCCCCACAGCACCCAGCAGGACCCAGACCGAGAAGCAGTCCCCGCAGGTTCCCTAGCCCTGGGCCAAAGCAGCTTCGGGAGCCAGAACCCGGCCTCTCCGATCCCGGCCACGCTCCGCTAGGAGCTGGCTCCACAGAGCAACCCCCGCGGGTTCCCCAGCCCCAGGCCAAAGCAGCCCCGGGAGCCCGAGCCCGGCCACTCCAAACTCTCCCAGCTCGGTGCACGCTCCGCTGTGAGCAGGCCCAAAGACGCAGTCCCCGCGGGCTCCCCAGCCCCGGGCCAAAACTGTTCCGGGAGTCAGAGCCCAGCCGCCCCTCAGCGCACGTTCCACTTGGAGCTGGCCTCAGCACGCAGTCTCCGCAGGTTACCCCGCCCTGGGCCAAGGCAGCCCGGGGAACCAGAATCCGGTCGCTCAAAGCCCGGCGCACGCCTTTCCAGGAGCGAGCCCCAAGGAGTATTCTCCTCAGGTTCTCCAGCCCCGAGCCTGAGCGATCTGTCTGCGAGACACAGGCAAATACCAGCCTGAAATCACCTGTTCCGTAGTTGAATGAGCTGAGATCAGTAGAAAACAGGGATGATTGCATCAGCTCTCCAAGATGGTGGCTGCTGTCCTCCTCCGTGGTCCGACCGGTGTCGAGAATCGAACTGGACCGCTTCTCTCCTCTGTCTCAAAGCCGGAACTCAGCACTAAGCATGGCTATTGCACCGCTGGCAGGAGCCCCCAGAATCCGCATCGCTGTACTCCCGCTCTGGTACCTCGCCGCTACCCAGCGCGCGCCGCAGACTCCATCCTTGGGGCGGTCCGCCGACCAGGCTCTGCTACCCTCTGTGCGGAGAAATCGCCCGCGACCGAGCCCCCGCAGCCGAACCCCGCGCGATGGAAATCCGTCCTCTAGATTCTGGAGCACCTCAATTTCACTGGAAATTCCCAACGAGGTAGCCTTCAGCCGTTTCACCTCGTCTTTCTCCTGCACAGTGACGCAGCGCACTGGGGTGATGCACTCCCATCGCCGCCATCTTCCGAGCTCTGTAAAGAACAACATTATACATAACACATATAATGACATTTACCCACCATTATAGTATTATACTAAATAGCGTCACTACCTCAAAATTCCTCTGTTTTGCCTATTCATTCTTCCCATAATTTTATTCTCTTTTAATGCTGAGTAATATTCCATTGAGTATATATACCACAGTTTCTTTATCCATTCATCTATCGAAGGACATCTAGGCTGTTTCCACAGTTTAGCTATTGTGAATTGAGCTGCTATGAACATTGTTGTGGCTATATCACTGAAGTATGCTGGGATTACAGGCATGAGTGGGATAGCTGGGTCAAATGGTGGTTCCATTCCAAGTTTTCTAAGGAATCTGCATACTGCTTTCTAAAGTGGTTGTATCATTTTGCAATTCCACCAGCAATGTATGAGTGTGCCTTTCCTCCCACATCCTCACCAGCAATTATTGTTGTTTATATTCTTGAAAACTACTATTCTGACTGGAGTGAGATGAAATCTTAGAGTAGTTTTGATTTGCACTTCTCTAATTGCTAGAGATGTTGCTTGCTTTCCTTTATTTATGGTATTCCTATTACATATATTTGCTTCTCAGTTCCCACTCAGGTGGGACAGGATGGCTAGAGGGGAATGGAGTTGGGTGTTTTCCCTTCCTCCACACTGAAGGGTAGAAGATGGTTGGTGTTGAGCATTTCTCTTCTCCATGTCTGTTTAGCTGTCATGAAATTCTAATAACTTGTGTGCTGGTAGTTTCTCCTGAGGATAGGACATTTTAAGAACAGACTGTTCTGGTGTTATTCAAAATGGCTACTTTCCCCCTCCTCCTGTATAAAGCATGAGGATATTGCCTCTGTTCTTGACTGGGACAACTTGTAGGGCTTTTGGAGATAAAACTCAAAGAAGTGTGGCTGTATTCCCTTAATTCTGACCCTGCCCCGGAGTTCTCAATTCTCAGGTATATCCATACTGAGCCCCTACCAATCTTGTCAATTAATGCTTCAGGTTTCCCTGCCTGGTCCTGATTCCTGTAGAGGCTTCTAATTGTGGGTATTTCCTCTGATAAATTGTAATTCTCCTTATCAGCTGTCACTCAACTTTTTGGAGTAGCAGTGCTCTTATGGCCTCACTTTTCTAACAGATCTAAGAAAAAATCTGTTTGCTATTTTTTTCATTTTGTCTAGCTATTTACTTCTTGTTAGGATGAAGTAACAACATCCAAGTTCATTGTATGCTGGACTGGAAATCAGAAATCATCTTTATTCTTTAATCATCTTTTTAATATATTTGTATACAATAAGAACTACTTTAACTGTATTCCCTAAGTTTTTATATGCTGTGTATCATTTTAATTCATTCCAAATTTTTCTCATTAGAAAATTTGTGTTTGTGCTTGGATTATCTATAGGGGACAATGTTTCTTTTCCATCACTGGATTAACTTCAGAGAATATCAATACTTTCAGAACCCTGTATTTATATTTTTAGAGAATAGTTTCTGAGGAATAAAGGAACTGAAAGTAGATAAGAGTGGCTGGGAGTGGGGGTTACAACTTAACCCCTAGCTTTTAAAGTTACCCTGTGGCCTGTAACCTTCTAAGTTAGTGATTCTTAACCAGCAGCAGTATTTCCCTTTAGATGATACTTGGAAATATCTGGACACATGTTTGGTTGCTATAATTGGGCTATGAGGTAGGACGCACCTTACATCTAGTGGGTAGAGGCCAGGGATGCTGCTAAACATCCCATGATGCACAGTGCATCCGCTCACAACACAGGGATCATCTGATCTGAAATGTCAGTAATGCTGCTGTTGAAAAACACCCTTTAAACCTCTTAAATTAATCAGACTATTTCCCACTCACTCAGCACTTGCCTGTATAGTAGCTCACTACGTGTTCACAATGGTCCCTGAGGTAGCTGAAATGTCACAATCTGAGATGAGGTGAGTTAAGCATTAAAACTTAAGTAACCTGTCAGTCAGTAGCAGAGTCAGGATTACCATCCTCCAGTCCAGTTGTTTCCTAGAAAGTCCACAGCTAACTACCTGTGCCTCCACTTGCTATTCCATTCCACCTTTTAAAAGCAGACCATCATGCATTGCCTTGTGAGTATAGCCACTCTTTAGTATCTTTGGGTAATTGGTTCCACGACCCCCCTACCCAATAACAAAATCTGTGAATGCTGTGTTCCTTATATAAAAGGGCACACATAGTATTTGCATATAATAGTGTACATCCTCCTATATACTTTACATAGTTTCTAACTACTTATAATACGTAATAAAATGTGAATGCTATGTAAATAGTTGTCATACTATATTATTTACTGAAAGGAAAAAAAGTTTATACATGTTCAGTACAGATGATATTACTAAAAATATTTTCAATAAAAAATACTTTCAAGCCAGGTGCCATGACACATGTCAGTAATCCCAGTGGCTTGGGAGGCTGAGGCAGCAGGATTGCAAGTTTAAAGCCAGCGACTTAGACCCTAAGCAACTCAGTGAGACCCTGAATCTAAATAGAATACAAAATAGGGCTGGGGATGTCGATGTAGCTCAGTGGTTAAGTGTCCCTGGGTTTAAACTCTGATACCAAAAAAAAAAAAAGGTGACTTTTAAAAAAAAGGTGACTTTTTTGGTGTGTGTGTGTGTGTTGCTGAGGATGGATTCCAGGGCACCACATATGCAAGGCAGGTGCTCTGCCACTGAACTATATACCCTTTCCAATATTTTGTGATGCTTGACATACAGTTATCCTTAAATTATCTTGGCATTGAATCTCTACATCTTAAGGTAGTTGGTCTCAATTTTCTCATCCATAAAATGGGGATAATAATCCTTTGTTAACTAACTGAGCCCTTTCCTGAGAATCAAATTATTCAACACACATGAAAGTATTTTGAACATGTAAATGGAAAAGCTCCTCCAGATATGGGTGACTCCGAAAAATTGTGTTTGTATGAGTTATGCAATATAACCAGTTGTCAATTATTACAATACCTTGCTAGATCAAAATAAAGTGCATTCAGATTCTGTGCTCCTTACTTATAGTGCCAACCTAAGTAAATAAGGCCTTTATTTTGCTAGTAATTTGGTTAAAATATCTAAAGCTATATTAGACCTTGGACTCTCTTTTTTTTTTTTAAAGAGAGAGTGAGAGAGGAGAGTGAGAGAAGAGAGAGAGAGAGAGAGAGAGAGAGAGAGAGAGAGAGAGAGAATTTTTAATATTTATTTTTTAGTTCTCGGCGGACACAACATCTTTGTTGGTATGTGGTGCTGAGGATCGAACCCGGGCCACACACATGCCAGGCGAGCGCGCTACCGCTTGAGCCACATCCCCAGCCCTAGACCTTGGACTCTCTTGACAATTATAATACCTTAACCTTTTTTTTCCATAGGTGTTACAGAACATCTTGGACACTGAAAGAGAATATGCTAAAGAACTTCAGTCTCTTCTTGTTACTTACTTGAGACCCTTGCAATCCAATAACAAGTAAGTTTTTCCTTTGAACTCCTTGCTAAATAAAGAAAGATAATGTCAGCATATGGAGTCATTACTCTTATGTCACTGAATAATTGATTTTGCCCTTTAGAAGAATTTCCACAGATCACAGGTTGCCAAGAACATGGTCAGGGCAACAGAAATTGTGCAAGACGTTGCTCTGGGAGAGCTTGGCTTGCTTTCTGTGGAAGAAATGAGTAGATATGAATTTCTCCTGTTACAATTTTTTATTTTGTACATTTTTGTGTCTTTCATTATTTAAGTTTTTTCAAAACGTAATCAACAAATACTAATTGCACATATTTATGTGATACAGTATAAAGGTTTTTTTTAAATTTAGTTATAGACGGACACAATATCTTTATTTTTTATTTTTATGTGGTGCTGAGGATTGAACTCAGTGTCTCACATGTGGTAGGCAACTGCTCTACCACTGAGCCACAGCCCCAGCCCAGTATGAAGTTTTAATACATATGTGTAATGATCAGATCCAGCAGATTGGTGTATCCAGCACCCTAAATATGTTTTCTTTGTGTTGGGAATTTTCAAAAGCCTCTCTACCAATTATTTTTAAATATACAATTAATTGGTATCAACCATGTTACCCTATGGTGCTATTGAATATTAGAAGTCATTCCTCTTATCTAGTTGCACCTGTTAAACATCCTCTTCCCTTCCTCCTTCCTCACACCCTTCCCAGTTTCTGGTAACCATTATTTCACTCTCTGCATCTATTAGATGAACTTTTTTTTATATCTTCCATGTATCTAGTACATTTTAAAAGTGGCATGTCTTATTTACCATTACTAAGGACTCGTTGGTGCTTTTATTGAGAAAGCACATAAACTGTAAATTCTCGTGCACATTTGGTATTTCCTTGCCAGGACAGAACTTCTTTGCCATGCTGTGAGAGTGCAATGCATGTAGCATTTTGTAGATATTCATAACAACAATTCAAGACAGTCTTTCGCTGAGCAAATGTGAATGATAATGAGATATCAAAATGTTTATTTTTTATTTTTTATTAGTTGCTCATGACAATACAATGATCTTGACATATCATACATTTGAATCAAATGGGGTACAGTTTCTCATTTTTCTGAGTGTACAGATTGCAGAATCACATTGGTTATACAGACATGTATATACATACAGCAATACTAGTGTCTATTTTATTCTGCTGCCCTTGTTCTTTAAAACAAAAATGTTTGAACCTTATTTTGGTGTTAGAAATTTAAAGTGATTGTCAAAGGCCTGAAATGAAAACTTAGTTTTTACAAAAGAAAACTCTTGACCATTTAATATGCTAAAAAGTTAAACATATAGGGGCTAACTGCTTTATTTTTGTATTATTTTAATTGATTATATATCACTAGAGATCGTGATACATAAATAAAGTAGAAAATTTAGCAATCAATCCAAGGAATGAAGGACAAAAGTCTCCCCTTTAATCTCCATAGGAACTGACTTTTATTTATTTATTTATTTATTTATTTATTTATTTATTTATTTATTTATTTTTGTACTGGGGATTGAACCCAGGGCTGCTCCTTTATGTTTTTTTTTTTTTATTTTGAGGCAGGATCTTGCTAAGTTTCCTTGCCTAGACCTTGAACTTGCTTACTTTTGCTAGACAGTGGTCTACTATCAACTTAAATGAGTTTTTCGCTATTTGTCTTCCTTTTTAAAAAATTATGTTTGTTCAGGTTTGTCTTGCTGAATTTCTGGCTTATTCTCATGGCATTATAGGAATCTTTCTTCAGTATGAAAGGATTGTGTATTTCCTTGTGGGAAGAGTTTGAACATGATCAACAACATTGTTCTGGGCTGTTATTGCTATGCGAACTATGAAGTTTGATATGAATCATAGTTCTTAGAGTTGGATGGCACCTCAGGGTCCAGTGCCCTGGGAGAAAATTGCTATCTCCATTGCACAGACTTAAAAAGAGAGACTGAAGCTCAGAGAGGTTTTCTGCCTTGTCTGTACGCAGACAGTAAGAGACCCGACTGGATTCACCATGTCTCTTGACACCAGGTGAAATATGCTCTTTGTTTTCTGGAGGTGACAAGCAGAGGATAGAGGAATTTAAGTGGTAAACCTGGGAGGGGAGGGGGTAGTATTTCAAATGAGGAAGAGACTGATTAGCAATCAAGACACAGTGAGAGGAAAAGATAGGCCAAGAGCCAGGGCAGGGGAGGTGAGAGACCTGAGTCAGACCTGCATTGTTCCTAAATATATTTGGTATGTAGTTGTAGTTCAGTTTCCATTAGTTCTGTCTATCTGGTCGATCCCAGAGTGATCTCAGAAAATTAGAGTGTTTATTGTCTGATCCTGAAGGTGCCAGGGAGAGCAGCAAGCAGACAAGCTGGCCGCTAGCAGTTTCGCTTTTGTCACCCATCATTGGGGGGGTTTTCCAGCTTGTTGATCAAGAGAGCATTATAGCAGAAGAACTGGAAGCTTTTACACTCTAGGGGTTACTGGAGATGTTTGTCTGGGTCTTCCCATTTTTTATTAGCAAAAATATTCTCTTGGAAATACTTTCCAAGGATCATTTTATTCTTAAGGAGAAAGAACAAGCGGCAAACACTAATATGTTGAGTAAATCTTTGGAAAATTTTCTCTTTAGAAGTGGTTGGGAGCATGGAATCTGGAGATAGGATGTTTTGTTTCAATTTCTGTCTTTCCAATTTATTGGCTTTGTGACTTTGGTTGGTGTGCTTAACCTCTCTGGGTCTGGGTTGTCTAACCTGTAAAATAGATAAAGCAGTAGTACCTACCCCATACAGTTATTATAAGGTTGTTAAAATGAGTTCTTATTTGTTAAAACCTTGAATAACTGTTCATCACTGTATGAAGGTTGGATCTTGTTCTCATTATCATTTACTGTTTGGTAAGGGAAAACTAGACAAGAACATTCTTCATAGAGAGGCCCTAGGTAAAATTATTCAATTTGCTTTTATTTGACTCTACTCCATTACAAAAATGAAGAAATAAACATCGGTATATTCTCTTCCTCTTATTTTCTTTCATAAAGATTTCTTTTAGTTGATTTATGAGCATTTTAGTTCAGGAGAAAGATGATTTTTCTGTTTTTTTTTTCTGTGCATTATTTGAGCATATGTCTTTCAATTACTTTTCTGGTTTTCCCAGGAGAGGGTACACAAAAGTTTTTACACTTATCCCTAGCCCTGATGTATATTTTATCTATTTAGATTACTTAGGTTTTTATGCACTTGTTATTGATTTTCCTCATGGGTTTATAAACTACCAAAATGCCACCGTATTACCACTCATTTTGTTTAGAATTGTTAATATAGGAAAGGGAGACCAAAGAAAGAAACTTAAAAAGTTGCCCAAGACCAAGAGTTGGTGTAAATTAAGAAGCAACAGTTAAAATACAGGGATTGCTACCTTCATATTTGCTAATAATCACTCTGCTAACTAGACTATAGATAATGTAACAGCATCCTTCAATTCTGTTAACTGAAACTCCGTGAATTTTTTTTTTTTTTTCAGTCTGAGTTCTGTGGAGTTTACGTCTTTACTGGGAAACTTCGAGGAAGTGTGTACATTTCAACAAACACTCTGTCAAGCCTTGGAAGAATGTTCAAAGTAAGTGTGGCATATTTGTTAGGATGGCCAGCAACATTGAGTTGTTCTTGTCTTATCTGTTGCCTTTCATAAGGGTGCTTTATATTTATCCATTTGCTTTAGTTTTGATACATTGTCCCAGAACAAAATAACAATACAGAGAAGATGCACTAGGTGGTGTTGTTTGCAGTGTCAAAGCACTAGATGTATATCAGGGCTGTACGTTTGGTAAATTATTTCTGACTTTAATTTAAAATCATATCAATTTACTACTTCTGGTCACTTTAAGAGATACATAAGTTCTTTAATTGACCATGGATGACACCTTTGACTCTGATTAAATATTTTCTTTGGTACATTGCAATTACATGGAAATGGCATTCAGATTATTCTATTTCACATGTTTGTTTTCTCTCATGGGAATTGAACCCAGGGTCTTGTGCATGCTAAACATGGTCTCTACTACTGAGCTACATCCCAGATCATTTTCTCTCTTTTACTCATTCCTAGTGTCTATTATATTAGGTGTTCAAACACATAAAAGTGAGGAAGGAAAAGTATATCTTTATATGAACTACAAAATAATTTGATGGCTGGTTGCTGAGGCATTCAACTTTGTACTACAAAGTTAACAGTCCTAGTCATTGTGCAATGTATTTCTGTTGCAAGATTAATTTTCTAAATAGCATATCTTGGAGATATGGGTAACTTTCATCTCTATAAAGAAAATGGGGGTAGTTGCCTGTTTCTTTGGTTTTATGGGTCCGGGAGGGCTGTCCAGGGAGAAAGATGGAAAGATCTTAAACTACAGAGACCTGAGGAGTCACTTCAAATGCCAGTAGAGATCTAGATATTTGATATGGAAAGATGTTTACTGAGAAGGGCAGTTTTGCAAACTAGATTCATGATCTTTGTTTGCTGTTCTATGAAGAAACACATAGAAATAAAAGCCCATGGAATATGCCAAAATTATTACAGTAGATATAATTGAAGGGTGTGATTTTGAGTAAGTTTTTCTTTCTCATGCTCCTCTGAGTTTTCTACAAACAAAAAGGGATGACTTTTAATTTTTAAAATTAAAAAAATCTTGAGGCCACCCTGCCAAGCAACCACCAGGCCAACAGGACTATATCATATTCTTTTGTGGTGTGTAGCTTTTGGATTTGATTAGTTTTGTCTGTACTTCATATAAACCAGTCAAAAGAGTATTTTTAATGTGTCAAGCTAAATTTGAATATAAGCATCTTAGAAATAAACAAACAACCCTACCTACTAATTCTAGGTAAGCATCTGACATATGTATTATAGCTGTATTTGGTGGTTAGAGTTTAAAGCAGTGCTCAAAAAAGCCTATATTTCATGGATAAAATGGTTTTAATACAGTTTCATTTTTATCCATGGCAAAACAGTCAAAAGGTTTACATGCTGCCAAGTTTAACTAGAATCATCTTTCACCTTCTGTTTCCTATTTTACATTCTGCGTTTCACCTATTTCTCTTACAGATTTCCAGAAAATCAACACAAAGTAGGAGGTTGTCTGCTGAATCTCATGCCTCATTTTAAATCTATGTATCTGGCTTATTGTGCAAATCATCCTTCAGCTGTAAACGTGCTTACCCAGCACAGGTAAATTGCTAATATTTTCCCAACTATGTTGTTTTGTAATAAGATCCTTTCTTAGGACCACCTCATTTGGAAATCCAAGGCTTCAATTGAACTCTTGGTTATCCATGTTCTTGATTCCAGGAATTACTTCATTGTTACATGAGTTGGTCATTAATCCAACACATACTTTATTGAGCACCTACTATGTGTAAGGCCTCGTAGTATCTGATGGGAATTTAGTAGTGAACAAAGAATAGAAGAACCCTTCCCTTGTGGAACATAGATTCTTGAGGGAAATACAGGTATTAAATAAAACATTGTGAACACATTGTATTCCAAAAGCGTAATTAAAAGAATCTGGGAGAGTTTGGTAATGTGGTATGAACTTAGCCTTCCCCACCCTGATGAATGTTTTATTGGATTATTATTATATTATTATTCAATGTTTTATTGAATATTTTGTGGGTAGAGGAAGTCACTTCTCGAAACAGGTATTGGTAAGGAATGGTGAAAGAAGACCAACACTTGTGTGAGCTGTGTGCCACAACCTTTAACAAAGGGTTCTAATGATAATTTACACAAATATAAATTGTTTCAGGTTCATGAAGAACAATAAAATAGTGTCTCCTTTAAGAATAAGGGTCTTGGGGCTGGGATTGTGGCTCAGCAGTAGAGCGCTCACCTAGCATGGGTGGGGCCCGGGTTCGGTCCTCAGCACCACATAAAAATAAAGGTATTGTGTTGTGTCCATCTACACCTAAAAAATAAATATTAAAAAAAGAATAAGGGTTTTGGGGGCTGGGGTTGTGGTTCAGAGGTGGAGCACTTGCCTGGTACATGTGAGGCACTGGGTTCAATTCTCAGCACCACATAAAAATAAATAAAATAAAGGTATTGTGTCCATCTACAACTGAAAAATATTTGAAAAAAAATGAATAAGGGTCTTGGGCTGGGGATATAGCTCAGTTGGTAGAGTGCTTGCCTCGCATGCACAAGGCCTGGGTTCAATCCCCAGCACCACATTAAAAAAAAAGAAGAAGAAAAGTCTTTTGAAGGGACCAGGATGAATGCCACAACTCTCCTACCTTTCCTTAGCTTCAGACTACCCATCCCTGATACATTCACTGACACATTCATCTGGACCAGAAAACTGTATGAGAGGCTCAAAGGTGCAGCTTGCCTTTTGATGTCATATGTTAGAAATCCAAGTGGGACAATAGCAAGACTCGTGCTCAGGGGCTTTTTTTTTTTTTTAGTTGTATTTGGACACAATATCTTTATTTATTTTTATGTGGTGCTGAAGATCAAACCCAGGGCCTCACATGTGCGAAGCGGGTGCTCTACCACTGAGCTACAGCCCCAGCCCCCAGGGGTTCTTTTGACTTTAACTCTGGGACTAGATTCAGAGCAGACACAGATTCTGGAGACTGCTTGACACTGAAAGAATAAGTTTCTCTTAATCTGGCCTAGATTTAAACTCCCAGAATTAGGTGAGAAAATTAGTTAACACCAACCCTCAGAAGTGACAGAAATTTTGGTTTTTGCCTTGGTTTGTTTAGAGCTTCAGTTGTATTATAGACCTGTTATTTAAGGACATTTTTAGATTTGAATCCAGTAGGTCCTAGCAGAAGGTCAATTTTCTCCCCTGAACAAAGTTATAAACACTTTTGATATAGCAAACATGGAAGTTGGATTTTAAAGCAAGAGAGGCATGGATTTTTGTTTTTAAGGCAAGTGGTTCAAATGCTTAGAAGTAACATTAGCTAATAATAGTACTGGCGATGTGCCAGGCACATGATACAAAAGCCTACCAGGGAGTTACTATTATTACCATCTCTGCTTTACGGATAAGACATTGGAAGGCTTAGGTTAAGCAATCTGCCCAAGAATTCATAGTTGTTAAGTGGTTGAACCAGAATTCGGGTCTGTTAGACTCCCCCAAAATGCTTTTTTTTTTAAAGAGAGAGAGGGGGGGAGATAGAGAGAGAAAGAGAGAGAGAGAAAGAGAGAGAGAGAGAGAGAGAGAGAGAGAGAGAGAGAGAGAGAGAATTTTAATATTTATTTTTTAGTTTTTGGCGGACACAACATCTTTGTTGGTATGTGGTGCTGAGGATCGAACCCGGGCCGCACGCATGCCAGGCGAGCGCGCTACCGCTTGAGCCACATCCCCAGCCCTAAAAATGCTTTTTAAAAAGATGTTATCCACAAAGAATAATCTAAAATCAAATTTAGAGAATTAAAATGAGCACCAGGTTCCTACTACCAGTTCATTGAAAAATAATTCACAAATCTTACACTTCAAAATGGAGGAACTGTGATTGGGCAAAGGGGAGGGAGAAGTGGGGAGGGGGACAGGGGTTAGTGGGGAGGGGGAAGGAAAGATGGTGGAATGAGATTGACATCATCCTTTTCAAGTGTACAGTGAGTTGATTTTTAGTATATTCATAGACATGTGTAACTATCCCCAGAATCAGTTTAGAATATTTTTTGTTTGGTTCACTTCCTAAGGAAACCTATACCACTAACAGTCCATTTTCCCCAACCCTACCAGCCCAAGGTAGCCACATTAAAATACTTTATGTCATTATGGATTTCCTTATGCTGGACATTTATGTAGAATCATAAAAAGTATGGACTTTTGTGTCTGTCTTCTTTCACTTAGCATGTTTCCAAGGTTCATTCACATTGTAGTATGAATCAGTACTTCAGTTTTAAATCAATAAATACTATTCTATTGTGTGGCTACCATATTGTTCTTCCATCCACTAGTAAATAATGCTGGATTGTGAATAGTGCAGTTTTGAACCTTCATGTATAAGTGTTTGTGTGGGCATGTTTTTGTTTCTCTTGGATAAACACCTAGGAGTTAAACTGGTGGATCATGTAGAAACTCTGTTTCACCTTCAGAGAAACTATCAGACTGTTTTATTTTTTGTTTGTTTCTGATCTGCTTCTTTTTACCCATGAAATGGTATACTGTGAACATGTTTCCAAAGCAGTGATTACATGGGCATCACATGTATACATCAGTTCACAATTATTTTCTTTTTAATATTTTAGACAATAAGGTTCTCATATTTAAAACACTATAGTTTTTATATATATAAAACAAATGTACTTAAATTCATTAAATTATAGTATAGAAGCAAATTTATGGACTAACAGACTGTTTCTAAAGGGGCTATATCAATTTGGTTTCCCACCAGCAGTATATGAGCGTTCCATTTTTCTCCATGCCCTCACCTACATTTGCTATTGTCAGTCTTTCTGATTATCACTCTTATTAGTGACAGTGAAGTAGGTTTCTCATTGTGGCATTGATTTGTATTTTTCTAATGACTAATTGAGAGTTTTTCATGTATTTATTAAGAATTTGTACATATTTATTTGCAAAATGTCAATAGAGACTTTACCTATTTTTATCTTATATTTTATTTTTATCTTTTCATACATATTAATGGGTATCATATGAAGTTTTAATAAATGTATGTATCATCTAATGTTTAAATCAAGTTATACATATTTATTTAGTCAAAAGTTCTCTCTCTCTCTCTCTCTCTCTCTCTCTCTCTCTCTCTCTGTACTGGGATTGAACCCAGGGTGCCTTACCACTGAGCTACATCCCCAACATTTTTAATTTGAGACAGTTGAGACATGTTCTCACTAAGTTGCTCAGGCTGGCTTTGAATTTGCAATCCTTCTGCCTCAGCCTCCTGAGTCACTGAGATTACAGGTATGCAACACCATGCCTGGCTACAGTTATCATTTCTTTATGATGAAAACCCATCAAAATCCTCTAATCCTCTAGCTTTTTAAAACGTGTTGTTGTTGTTATTATTATTATTATTATTATTGTCGTTATCTATAGTCCCCTACTGTGCAATAGCACACCAGAACTTCTTGCTCCTATCTATAATTTTGTACCCATTGATCAGTGTTTTTCTGTCCTTCCCTTCCCTGTACTCTCTCCAGCCTCAAGTAACCACCATTCTAAGCTTCTGTGAATTCAACTGTTTAGATTCCACATATGAGTGAGATCATGTAGTACTTGTCTTTCTGTGCCTAGCTTCTTTCACTTAATATAATTAACTCAAGGTCCATCCACATGGACACAAATGACATTATTTTGTTCTTTTTTAATGGTTGAATAGTATTCCATTATGTATACCATACCACATGTTTTTTTAACCATTCATTGGTTGATGGACCATTAGATTGTTTCTATGTCTTGGACATTAATGAACAATGCTGCAACAAATATGGAAGTGCAGATGTTTCTTTGACATACTGATTTAATATCATTTGGATAAATATCCAGTATCAGGTTTATAGGATCATATGGTAATTCTATTTCTAATTTTTTGAGGAACCTCCATACTGTTTTCTTTAATGATTGTACTAATTTCTTTTCCCTCCAACGGTGTATTAGGGTTCCCTTTTCTATACATCCTTGCCAAAAATTGTTATTTTCTGTCATTTTGATAAGAACCATTCTTATGTGATAATTCATTGACTTTTTTTTTTTTGGTACCAGGGATTTAATCCAGGGGTCTTAACCACTGAGCCACATCCCCAGTCCTTTTAAAAAATATTTGATTTTGAGACAGAGTCTTCCTAAGTTTCTTAGGGCCTCACTAACTTGTTGAAGCTGGTTTTGAACTCAGAATCTTCCTGCCTCAGCCTCCCAAGCCACTGGGATTAGAGGTGTGCACCTCCATGCCTGGCCTTGATTGTCATTTTGATTTACATTTCCTGATGATTAGTGACATTAGTATTTTTTAAATTTATTGCTCATTTGTATGTCTTCTTCTTTTTAAAAAATATTTATTTTTTAGTTTTGGGTGGACACAATATCTTTATTTTACATTTATGTAGTGCTGAGGATCAAACCCAGTGCCTCATGCATGCTAGGCAAGCACTCTACCACTGAGCCACATCCCCAGCCCCTTATATGTCTTTTTTTGAGAAATGTCTATTTTGGTGTCTTGTGCATTTTTAGATCAGGTAATTTTTTTCTTTTGCTATTGAGTTTTTGAGTTCCTTATAATTCAGCCAAATGTATAGTTTTCAAATATTTTCTCCTATAGTTTGTCTCTTTACTTGGATGATTGTTTCATTTGCTGTGCTTTTTAGTGTGTTGCAATATCATTTATCCACTTTTGATTTTGGGGTGTTGGTATGTATGCATCTCTTGGGGGTCTTGTCCCCCAAATTGTTGCTCATTCCAATGTCCTGAAGCATTTGCCATATGCTTTGTTTTCTTGTAGTCCTATAGCTTCAGGTCTTACATTGTAAGTCTGGAAGCAGATTTGAGTTGATTTTTGTAACTGCTGAGAGATAAGGGTCTAGTTTCATTCTGTTCCATGTGGATACCCAATATTTCCAGCATCATTTATTGAAAAGATTATTAAATAAAGCTCTAATTTTGTTCTCAGCACCTTCATCAAAAATTAGTTGGCTGTAGATGCATGGGTTTTACTTCTGGGTTCTATATTTGATTCCATTGGTTTATGTGTCTGTTTTTTATGCTCATAACAGGTTATTTTGATGACTATAGCCTTGTAGTATATTTTTGACTCAGGTAGTATAATACCTCTGGCTTTCTTCTTTCTATTCAGGATTGCTTTGGCTATTTGGAGCTTATTGTGGTTTCATATAGATTTTAGGATTTTTTTTTTAGTTCTGTGAAGCTGTGTATTCCTTTGGATAGTATGGATAGTTTTAATAAAATTAACTTCTAATCCATAAACATGGGATGTCATACCATTTTTTTTTGTATCCTCTTCAATTTGGTTCAGCAATATAAAAAGAATGTTCTTTGTAGAGATCTTTAGCTTATTTGTTTAAATTTATTCCTAGGTATTTTATTTTTGTAACTATTATAATATATAATATGTAAATGTTTTTTTAAATTTTTATTTCAGATAATTTACTACTTAGATATAGCAGTGTTTTTTATACATTGATTTTTTATTCTGAAACTTTGGTAAAATTTGTTTATTAATTCTAGTAATTCTTTGGTGAAGTCCAGGGTTTTCTATATACTATCATGTCATCTGTAAGCAACGACAATTTGACTTTCTCTTTTCCAGTTTGAATGCCCTTTCTATCTCTTGCCTGATCTCTCTGGCTAGGACTTGCAGTACTAAGTTGAAAATAATGTTGACAAGTAGGCATTCTTGTTTTGTTTCAGATCTTGAATGCTTTCAGCTCTTCTCTACCTAGCATAATGTTAGCTTGGCAGCTTATTATATAAGGTTTTTATTATGTTGATGTATGTTTGTTATATGACTAATTTGTTGATGTTTTTTTATCATGAAAGTGTATTGTTCTGAATCTAGTGAGATGATCATATGGGTCTTGTCCTTCATTGTATTGATGTGGTTTTATCATGCTTATGATTTGCATATGTTGAACCATCCTTGTACTACTGGGACAAATCCAACTTGATCATGATGAACAATCTTTTAATGTGCTGTTGGATTTGGTTTGACAGTATTTTGCTGAGGATTTTTGCTTCTGTGTTCGTGATGGATACTTCTCTGTAGTTTTATTTTTTTCTTGCATCCTTGTCTAATTTTGGTATCAGGTTAGTGCCAGTCTTGTAAAATGGGTTTTGAAGAACTCCTTCCTCTTCAGTTTTTTGGAATAATTTAAGAAGAATTGGTATTTGTTCTTCCTTAAATGTTTGTAGGACTCAGAAGTGCTATTATTTGGTCCTAGGCTTTTCTTGGATGGAAGGCTTTTTGAAAAGTCAATCTCATGACTTATTATTGGTTTGTTCTTTGAGATGCAGGGATAGGTTGTTTGAGATCATTCTGATTTTTTTTTTTTGTTACAGACATTGATTGCTAAAACTTCCCTCTAAGTACTGCCTTTGCTGTATCTAATAGGTTTTGTTATATTGTGTCACCATTTTCATTTGTTTCAAGAAACTTTTTAATTTACTTCTTAAATTTTTTCTCAATACATTGGGTTGTTCCAGTAAGTTGCTTAATTTCCAAATTTTTATTGTTATTGATTTGTAGTTTTATTCCATATTCAGTATGATTCCAGTTCTTTCAAATTTGTTGAGAATTGTTTTGTGTCCTATCATATCTATCCTGGAGAATGTTCCATGTGCTAATGAGAAGAAGGTGTATTCTACAGCTGTTGGATGGGATGTTCTGTAGATGTATGCTAAGTCCATTTGGTCTAGGCTGAAATGTGGCTCTCCTGTTTTTTTGTTTGTTTGTTTGTTTTTGTTTTTTTATCTGTCCCTTTAGTTTTATTAATATTTGCTTCATGTATTTGAGTGCTATGATACTGGGGTCATAAGTATTTAGAATTATCATTTCTTCTTGATGAATTATCCCTTTATCATTATATATAATTATTATCCTTATTTCTTTACTGCTTTTGATTTGAAATCTGTTTTATCTGACGTAAGCATGGCTACTTCTGCTTTCTTCCATTTGCATGGAATATATTATTCCGTACCTTCATTTTGAGTTTGTGTGTCCTTACCAATGAAGTAAGTTCCTCATAAGTGACATAGAATTGGTTCTCATTTTTTAAAATCCATTCAGTTTCTTTGTGTCTTTTAATTGGAGAATTCGATTTATTTACATTTATGGTGATTCTCAACAGGTAATGTCTTCCTACAGTGGTTTTGTAACTTGTTTTCTACTTTTAATGTAGTCTCTCTTCTTATACCTTTTGTGGTTATGTGATTTACTCTAGTGGTGTGATTCAATTCCTTGATTGTTGTTTTTGTTTGTCTCTTTTAGATTTTTGCTTTGTGGTTACCACAAAAGTTACAGAAACATCTTTTGATGGTAACAAAATATTTTAAAATGATAGTAACTAATAAAGATAAGAACAGAAACACCAATAAAAAAGAAACAGAAAAAATAATACTGTTAAAACTCTACACTTGTATCCCATTCCTTTCTACATTTTGAACTTTAGATGTTTCACTTTGCATCTTTATGTGTTGCCTATCTCTTAACATATTTTTTATATCTTTATTTATTTATTTTTATGTGGTACTGAGGATCGAACCCAGTACCTCATAAGTGCGAGGTGAGTGCTCTACCACTGAGCCACAACCCCAGCCCCCTCTTAACATATTCAATGTATTATTATTTTTATTTGTTTTGATTTTTGGTCTTCATACTAAAGATATGAATGGGTTATGCACCATGTTAACAATATTAGAGAATTCTGAATTTGTCTACAAAGTTACTCTTACTAATGAGTTTTATGTTTTCCCATTCTTTCTTTTCAATAACATTTGTTTCAGTTTCAAGAACTTCCTTTAGCATTTCTTGTAGAACAGATATGGAAGAGGTATAATATAATTTTGCTATGTGCAATTGCTTTTATATCAGTTAAGAGAAGGTGAATAAGCATGTATTTATACTATCATTCATAATTGCATAATTCCATTTACTGGTACTTTGTTTTTATATGTGGATTTAAATTTACATTTGGATTTTTTTGTTTTTAGTGTGAAGAATTTCTTTCACTATTTCTTATAAGGTGCATTTTCTAGCAAAGGATTAACTCAGTTTTCGTTTATCTGAGAATGCTTTCATTCCACCTTCAATTTTAAAAAATAGTTTGAGTGGATATGGAATTCTTGGTTGGCAGTTTTGTTTCTTTCAGTACTTTGAGTATGTCAGCCCACTGCCCTTTGGCCATGATTTTGATGAGAAATCAACTGTTAATATTATTCGGGTTCCTTGATGAGTTTATCTCTAGCTGCTTTTGATATTTTTGTCTTCATCTTTGTCTTTAAGCGGGTTCACTATGATTTGTCTGAGTGTGAATCGCTTGTTTTTACCCCATTTGGAATTCGTTCAGCTTCTTAGATGTATACATAAATATTTTCCTCAAATTTGAGAAGTTTTCCATCATTATTTCTTTGAAAAATTTTTGGCTCCAATTTCTCTCTTCTTTCCTTTTGGTACTCCCATGCTTAAAGATGTCCCATATTTCATCTGGGTGTGGTGGCATACCGCCTGTAATCCAGTGACTTAGAAGGCTGAGGCAGGAGGATTCCAAGTTTGAGGGCAGCCTTGGCAACTTAGGAAGGCCCTCAGCAATTTAGTGAGACACTGTCTCAAAGTTAAATAAAATAAAAATTAAAAGGCCAGGAATGTAGCTCAGTGGTAAAGTGACCTTGGACTCAATCGGCAATAACTATCCCTCTCCAAAAAATAGCTGTTTCGTATTTCTTTGAGGCTTTGTCCATTTTTCTTTATTCTCTCTTTTCCAGATTGCATAGTCTCTATCAATCTGTCATTAATTCATTGACTTTCTTCTGCCAATTCACAGATCTTCTGTTGAGTCCCTCTAATGAAATTTTGAATTTCAGTTATTGTCCTTTTTAACTCCCAATTTTCCATTTGGTTCTTTTTCATAATTTAATTTTACTTATATTTATTTTTGTATGGTGCTGGGGATTGAACCCAGGGCCTTGGGCATGTGAGGCAAGCTCTGTACCAACTGAGGTATATCTCCAGCCCTTACTTGTATTCTTTATTTGATGACACATTGACCTCATATATCTTTAAACATGTTTTTTTTTTTAGTTCTTTGAACATATTTATAATGGCTACTTGAAGTCATTGTTAAATCTGATATTCAGTTGCTCTTATTTTTCCCCCAGTGTATGGGTCACACATTCCTGTTTCTTTTTCTTTTTTTGCATACCACATTTTTTGGGTTGAAAAATAAACATTTTAGGTTTTACAGCTCCAGATCCTGATTCCACTACCCCTTCTTTGGGGCTTTGGTTGTTGTTGTTTGTTTGTTTATTTAGTAACTTGACTGAACTATTTTAGTGAAGTCCATTTTCCCACAGTGTACAGCCTCTAGTGTCACTCCTCAGAGGGCACAGGTACGCTGTCTCTTGGAATGACAGGAGTATGAAAAGGACTCTCTTTGACCACCTCTGTCCCTAATGTCTCTGTTAAAACCAATTTAGTATCATACCCACTGTTAAACTCCACTGATTGTTTCTAATATTTTTGACAATTCTCTGGGGCATAAATTGCCCCACTATTTAATCTAATTAAATTCAAGGAGGAGTAGGTTTTTTTTTCTTTTGAGCAATTCCTATTTTCTTTCCCTAGTTCCTTTTGGTGACCTAGCTGGCCTACGAGTACAGGTTATTGCTCTTCAGTTAAAGGGATCACCAGATTCCTTTTATTTTCTTATTACCAAAATCTCCATTGTTTTTGCAAGAGCCCTTAGGCTTAAATCTCCTCAGACCCTTTCAAATCAAACCAATTCCTTGGGAAGACCTTCAGAGCTCTCTGTTCCTATAGATGACCTTTTTCTCTGAGTTACTACTCTGGACACTTGGCAGGGTGATGTCTCCTGGTGTTCTCAGCTTTCCTCATCTGCCAGGGAACCTCCTTCAAGTGAGCTGGGGTGAGGGCGATTTGGCCCCACTATTTTCAACCTGCCAGTCCTGGGGTACAGCTTCAATCCTATGTGTGGGAGCTTAGATGAAGGGAGTTTCCTACCTCTCAGCCACACTCTCCATAAATTTAGTCTATTTTACCCAAAGTTATAGTGGATGAGATGTGCTGGTGGTCTGCCCCGCTTGGTGAAATACGCCTATTGATTGAGAACTGAGGAAGGAGAGGGCTTGTTTTCTTGGCCACATTTGCCTGGAATGGAGCATCTGTCAAGATGAGTTGGGAAGAAGGATACAGCAGGTTGTGATTCAAATGCCACACTTTCCTGTTGTTCATGAGTTTTAGTACATTTTTTAAATGAATGTTTCTTCATCTGTCATATGCCATTAGAATAATTTTTAGACAATTTAAATGGTTGTTTTTTATTGTTTCCACTTATTCCAGTTTCACTGGAGAGTGGGTCTAATGAGCAGCTCATGCCACCATCCTAACAGGGGATTTCTTCCCCATTTCCTTTTAAGTCTTCATGTGCCCCTACCTGATCTTAGCCTAAAAGTTTTACTGCTTTTGTATTGTCTCAAAATTGTATGTTCAAAATTCAACCACTTAAAAGTTGTTTTACTGAAGGCATTTCACTTAACTTCTACATTTTGGTTTCCTCAACTATAAAATGAGGATAAATCCTCACATCAACCTTGCAGGATTGATGTGAGGATTAAATGAAGTGATATATACAAAGTATGTAGTACACAGTATGAGGTAGTTGACACCATACACCATATGACTTTATTCATCTTCTACCTGCTGCTACCAGTGGCTTTCAAGAAATATTTCAAGACACAAATAATAGACAATATAATGTACATGCCCACCATTTAACATTAGAAACAAATTACAAATGCAATTCAAGTCCTATATTTACTCTCTAATATATTTTGTTCCTCCTCTCTCACCAGAGGGAACCATAGTCTGAACTTGGTTTTTTCATTTCCAGGAATGTTTTCATACTTCATATATACAATAAGGAAAAAGTCATTCAGAGGCATTTCTCCCTTTCATGAAGATATAAATATCCTGTTTGTGTAAGGGAAAATTGCTTCATACCAATAAAATATGAGATCCCTGGCATGTTAGTTATTTATATGAGTGCATGTTCTTTTTCTTTTGATATGAGAACAGCTCTGGATAAATACCAGAAAGAAATGGTTTCCTTTAAAGACTAGACTCTCTGTGGTGTTTCAGAGAAGTTTCTATTATAGCCCTGTGTGCTAAATAATATTTTCTGCATTTACCTATGTTAAGAATTTAATTTTATAACTAAAGATGCCTTCAACTTTAATGATTTAAAATTTGTTACCCAATGGATTTAAAGATTTCTCAATTATTTTGAAAATCACAATACTGTTTGCTTGATTTTAATTAGTGTTGGTTTTATAAAAAATATTTATTTTAGTTTTAGGTGGACACAATATCTTTACCACTGAGCCACAACCCCAGCCCCTAATTAGTGTTGTTTTTTGAGAATTTTATCATATATCCTGAAATGATGGAAGACTCACTGAAGTCTTCATAGAGCTAAATGTCTACATTCTGATTCATTTACATAAAAGGGATGAAATTTGAACTTAACTACTTGGGATTTTCCTTAGATATGCTTCTAATGTAATCGCTGGTATTTTCAATGAGTCTCTTGTGAATATATGAAGACATATTAGAGGCAAAACATAGTTGGATGAAATTCACAGAAAATTCAGATTAAAATTTTATTTTTGATGAATATTTTGGCTGAAATAGGGATATCCGTGGATTTGAGTTCCTCCTTCTGCTGAATCTTTGATGCTCAGGTAAATTCTTTCTTTTGGTCTGTAGGTGGCAATCTCAAACCAGAAATGTTCACAACAGTCAACGATGACAAGACATCCAACCCTAAAATTGTTTGATTGCATGCAGATGCTGGGATAAAAATGCAGTAACATGTTGCCCAAATTTGGACATGTAATTGACCCCAACCTGGTGTATCCCCATATTTACATATATTCGTATGGTTGCCCCAGCTTTTTGTTATCCCCTGGGTGAGGCCTTTGGGGATTTCCCCTATCTCTCCCCTGCTGACTTGCTTAGGTAGCTTCTGTCCCTTCCTGGGAATAACATCTCCCTTACAAAAATACCCACTTCTTTCCTGTGCTTCAGTGTAGTGGTGTAATATCCATTCTTTCCATGAGGGAGAAGGTTCCAAGAGAGCCAGGAGAGGACAAGAGTTGGCATTAAGACAGATGTGGATCTCACTTCCGTCTGTGTTGTAGCAACTACCACAAACACCCTGTGTACTTTTCCTCTTGTTAGTTTTATTCACCTTCTGTTTACCATTGTTGCCAGCAATGACGACTTTCAGAAAACCCCCCCAAAGCTGTGTATTTGCTTTGGGGGTAAGGAGCATAGGAAAAATTCTGAGCCTCAATCCTGTTTTGCTACTGTCTTGAGAAACCAGGAAAAAAGAGAATGATTGCAAACAAAATGTGGTAGGGACAAGAAAGAAGCAGACAGCTTACTCTTGGGTCTGGATAAATGAAAAAGGGAAAATAGGGATCCACCCAGTCCAGTGTGAGTAGCAAAACTGGGATTTTTCACTGGCCAGAAGTTGGGCCTTCCAACTCCTCTTGCTTCACCTAATCTGTCCAGGCCACAGAAATTCCCATGACAGGCTTGTGGGAAAGGAATGCGATGGGAAACAGGAATCTTTAACCCTCTTTTAGGGAGAGTCATGACCTTTCAAATTGAAAAGCTACACAAAGATTCCACAGAAACACTGTTGTATGTTATGTAGTGTTATGAGGTAAAATAGTTTTCTCCTGCCTTCCTATCCAACCAGGAACATAAAAGAGCCCCATCTGCTGTGTATTCTATTAGGTAAATGCATGTTGAGTTTTAAACATCATTTGTACATTGAGAACTTCTTTTATTTTATCACAGCACATATACAGAACATTAAGCTTGAAAAGTAAGTCTTAACCCACTGTTGTTTCAAACAGATCATTTAAAATTATAAACTGCATTTTAAAGACAGATTGTTCTTAGTATAATGATACATATTTGCATATAATGATATTAATTTGTGTACTAAGCTTATTTGGCTAAGTGAAATGTGCTTTTTAGGATCTGCTTATAATAGGCAGTGGCCATATAAAACAGTTTTGTTCTTTTTTGCAGTAGCAACATTTTCTTGTCTGTCAAATAGCCTCTGTTTTAATCTGAGATATTGAGCTCATTTAATACTGAAAACTTTAAAAATTAGTTAAGCTAGGTGTGGTGGCATGTACCCGTAATCTCAGTGCCAGATGCTGAGGCAGGAGGATCACAAGTTCAAGACCAGCCTCAGCAATTTAGCAAAGCCCTAAGCAACTTAGCAAGACTGTGTCTCAAAAAATAAAAAGGGCTGGGCCCTAGCTCCCTGGTAAAACACTTGTCTCGCATGTATGAGGCACTGGATTCCATCCTCAGCACCACATTAAAAAAATAAATAAAGATATTGTGTTCTTCTACAAGTAAAAAATTTATTTTTAAAAATAAATAAATAAAAAGGGCTGGGGTTGTGACTCAGTAGTAAAACGCCCCTGGGTTCAATCCCTGGTACCAAAAAAATATATTGTTTAATAACATTTAGTAAGCCTAGAAGTTAGTATGTTGAATGGAAAGTAATAATAAAATACCTATAAGCATTTTCTTTTAATTGCTATAACTCTTTCATCAATTAGAGTAGACTATTGAAGATATAGCAGACATTTAGTCATGGAAAGAAAACATAGGACTTGTTAACTCTAAAGAAGTTAGGATAGTGATTTTCTCCAAATTACATTTCTACTCAAATGCACTCTCCAAATCTGAGTTATTTTTCTAATTATATTTTACATGTGATGAATTTTTAAACCTCTATGTGATTTATGCTCTTGGTTGGAAATTAAATATCAATTGAATTTTAATTTGGGAATCATGGGTACTAGTAATTTTTAAAGATCAGATTCTGGCAAGGTGTCTTGGAATAAAGATAATAATACATCTGTTGACTAGAGTTTAAACAATCCTTTTCTGCAGTCAGGCAGGGCGGTAACATGGAATGACCTGAAGCTTTAGCTTCAGACCTGGTTATGAACCCCATCATAGTTATTACTCACCCTTCCTGATTCTCAGGTTTCTCATCAGTAAAATGGAGATAATGCCTATGTTGAAATACTGTTGTGAATGTTAAACAAGAATGAATTCATGTAAAGATCCTAGCATCAAATTGTAGCCTTAACAAACCCCACCGATTTAATCAGCACAATTTTATTAGGAAGTAGGTTTTACGAATGAGTCATTTGAAGCTCAGGCAACTCACCCAGGGTCACCAAATCTGTTTTCTGATTCTAAGCCCAGGGCACTTCCTACTTCTCAGCTGCTTCTGGGACAAAACTGAAATAAAATACTTAGTAGCCATGGTTTGATGGGACCACCCAAATGTGATCTAGTGTTCAGTAAGATGCCCATTCCTGCCTTTCTTCTCTCTTCTTTTTAAATTGATTTTTATGGTGTTGGGGATCAAACTACATCATTTTTTTTCTTTAAAAACATGTTATACCTTTATTTTATTTATTATTTTTAATGTGGTGCTGAAGATTGAACCCAGTGCCTCACACATGCTAAGCAAGTGCTCTGCCATTGAGCTACAACCCCAACCCCTCTTTCTTCTCCCTGACATACGTGTGCTAATGCATGACTCCAAGCTACTGATGTGTTAGTTGCTTACAGATGCCCAAGGAGGAAGAGTGTTTATTATTAATAGAAATCAACTGTGATCCACTCTATTCCCAATCCCCCATACTTGAATACCAATAACAAGTCTCTTTAAACACATTTTGCAACCTGTGGCAACATACTACAGTTGGAACCACAGCACAAGATGTGCTCTAGGAAGAATAAGTAGGTCACTTCTCAGTATAGGGGTTCCTGTTGGGGAGTGGTGAGAAAGGTTGTTGCAATCAGTAAGAGTCTAAAAAGTTAATACTTGACCTTGTAGGCACTCAACTCACTGAGTTGCTTAGGGCCTTGGTAAGTTGCTGAGGCTGGCTTTGAACTCATGATCCTCCCGCCTCAAGGCTTCAGAGCTGCTGGGATTACAGGCATGCACCACCACACCCAACTCAGAGGTTTTTGAGTGGGAAAGTAGTGGGACTTAAGTCATGGTCTGCAGGATGATTTGCAGGTGAAAGAGTCTGGAAGCTAGGAGATCAGTTGGCCTATTGAAGCAAGCCAGATTTGGATGCAATGAAAGCTTGGATTTAGGCTGTAGCAGAAGGAATGGATCCAAGGAGAACTGGGACTGGTTGGATATGAATGGGCAACCAAGAAAGTCAAGGAGTCAAGGGAGAAAACAAAAATTTCAAAATATGTTGTCAGTCAGGCAGAAGATTATTAAAATGGCCAAGTGGTCCCAGGACTCAACACCCCTATGAGTGGAAAGGAGACGATTTGGAAGCATGCTAAAGGGCTGAGAGTTAAACATTTATAGGACATAGTTCACAACCTATTATTACTCTTTTCACCATATTGCTGCCTTATGGAAGTGTTCAGGTATTCTGCAATACTGGATTCAGATCCTAGGCTAAGTGACTTTTTGGTGAGTCTTACAACATATTGTTACCTGAATGTAGGACTTTATTCTAGAACATTGCAAATGGGTGACAGGGAGTACTTAGTGAGTTGCTAATCATAGTATTTGACCAGCAAATATCTAGAATATTTGAAGTGACTAAGAAAATATATTATTTTTTTAAACTTAAGTTGAGGTCGTCTGATGGTCTACATGCCCCATCCCCCTGGGTGCAAGCTCCTGAAGGATGGGTGCCCCATCCTGCGGATTTTTGCTTCATTCATTGCTATATCCCTGTCAGAGAACAGAGCATACCACTTAGTAGATGCTTAGTCAGTAAGTGCTGACTGAGTCAAGGACATCAGAGATTATGACTGGTCACCACTGGAGTCCCCTTGCTGGGCACAGGGCCAATGGAAAAGGAAGAACTGAATAAATGTTGGTTGAATTGAGTTGAAATAAATTGAACAGCATTTTGGACCAGTTAAATAAATTTTTATTTGGTTTTATATTGTGGGAAATACAGTAAAATAATGTTTGATTGACAACTGTTTACTTGGGATAGTCAGCAGTAACAAAGCTATATTCATTTTTTACTAGTGATGATCTGGAACAATTTATGGAAAATCAAGGTGCATCCAGCCCAGGTATCCTCATTTTAACCACAAGCCTCAGCAAGCCATTTATGCGACTAGAAAAGTATGTTACTCTTTTACAAGAGCTGGAACGACATATGGAGGTAAGGCAAGGCAAGCTTTTCTAAGCTTCTGTACCTGTATGACCCTCTGCTCTGGAAAGCAGTCAGTTTGCCTCTAAACTAGCCCTGATGAAGATCCAGAAAATGTCTATTTCAAAATTTACTCACTCCCATCTTCCTTCTTCCAAGGCTTCTACTTTACTTTTTTATGCAACCAAGTAAGATCTATTTTCTTTTGTACTAAATGTTCATGATCATTATCCCCCTCCCTTCTTCCCAAGTCTTGGTCCTGTTTCTTGCTTCAAATCTATATTTACTTAGGTTTTCTTTTGCCTTCTCATCTGTAGATTGTGGTGCAGTCAAAATCAGACCTAGAAATCTCTGTTCTGGTCTATTAACCAAATGTATTGTGGGAGGTAAAGCAAACCAACATCAGAAAATACAAACAACACATTCATTGTAGACAGGAATATTTAATCTCCAGAACACTGCAATCATTCAGCTTTCTGACTCTGGATTACAGTGGAAGATTCTGGTATTCCTTCAAGATTAATCAATGCATCCAATATTAATGCATTTCTCTATACACCAGTACATCTACATCAAAGTCCCATCACATTTTGGCTCATAAACTTACAGTTTACATGACACAGTGTATAATCTTTTATAAATATTAAGATTTGTGATGAAGACTGATCATTGAATCATTTTTCATCAAGAGCCCAAATCCTGTTGTGATTAAAAACCAGTCAACAGGGATAGCTCTTTAAGCTGTTCTTTGGTGATTATGCATGGGGTGTGGAGGTGTGGGTGGGAGAGGAGGGCCCCCTGGGGGAGGCTGCATTTACCCTAGTTGCTCTTCCTGTGTCTGGGGGAAGGTTTTGAGGTTTTAAAAGGGCTGATTATCTTTAAAGCAAAAGGTTGCATGCTGTCAGGCTTGTCAGCATTTGTCAGGATTGAAATCATGTACTCTGAGGGAAACCGCATTCTCAGGGTGTTTGACCTGCCTGAAAGCTGGAGGCAGTGGGGAGCAGGTGAATAAAGCCTGCCGGAATGAAATTTCAGTTAGGGCTTGGAAAGGTGTTGGCCTCTGGAGGTCTTTCCATATCAAACTGGTTGGCTGAACCGTTTGAGGTTTGCCCCTCCTTGCTTATCACAAAAATCCAGAAACCAATGGCCTAAGTTTCTGTTACTTCTTAGTACTGAAGTACAAATACACATTTAATTTGGGGAGAAAATAAAACCTCAAAGCAGTAAGAAGATGCTCCCACAGCTCAGATTCTCTATTTTGGCTTTCCTTGTAGTGGAGCCTGTTTCTACCCCTGCCTTCAATTGTTCACATTGTCTTTGGCTTGCTTCCCATTGCCCACCATCCTTTAAGACACCTCCTTCCTGCTAGTTCACCAGTGCTGAGACACTATCCATATTTCTGATTGCTGGGCATGATCGCTGGCTAGCAGTAGAATGGAATCTGAAATTCTCAATTGTCAACTGGTTTGGGTGACTACAAATTTTGTTATAAAGGAATACAAACCTACTTTCCATGAGCAATATTATTCTTGGCTTGAGTCAGACTCTGATAATGTTCAAGTTCAGCTCTGTATTTTCTCACCCAAAACCGGTTGAGCAGATTGCATCTTCCTACTGTGCCAGCTGAGTTCCAGGGGTTAGGTTTACATACATTTAACATACACCCTTCAGGTGAGGTATAACCCCATATAACCCCTCAAGGTTAGGTATATGCTATGACTTAACATGGTCCCTCAGGTAATTATTTAATTACCATATTCATTGCTAAATATTTATTATCTAAAGCACAACAGCAAAAAAGAGAAATGGGAACTCTTGCTTCAATAATTGTATCTACTGTGCTGTTACTAAATATATGCTGTGATACCTGCTGTTTTAAAAGTCCATTATACTCTATGCTAGTTTAAGGATTAAAACACAGACTGACATTTGGAATCTCAATTATTAGATAATTAAATTTTCTTTTGGTTCACTGTTCTTTGACTTTAACACAGGTATAGACTTGTGTTATCATCACTACAGTTGGGATGATTCTGTCACCTTCCAAAATTCTTGCTTACTATCATTTGGGGCCACACTTTCCTCCCACCTGGAACCCCTGGCTACTGATGACCCGTTCTCTGCTAATATTGTTTTCAATATTTACTTTGATAGGATACTCATCCAGATCATCAGGATATTCTGAAAGCAATCGTAGCATTCAAAATGCTCATGGTAGGTCATGTTTTAAGTGGAGAATGGTCACTCTCCGTTTTCTGTATTTTGTTCCTGAAAGAATGATTTGTGTGTAATATTTTCTTTATTATGCAAAGGTCTTCAGACCTTTCATGACAGTATTGCAGTGATTGTTTCATGTCATTTTGTCCTCCCAAAATCATGCTTATCTATGAAAGGTTGCCAGGCTAAAGATATAAAGCAATCACATTTGAAGTCTTGGCCACATTAAGCATTGGTGTGTAGGTGGGGGGTTTCCTTTTGTCTTTGTCTTTACCCCCTTTCCTCACCGTATGTCTGTATAACTCGTCATTCACTGATTGGCATCAGTACTGGAATCAACTATGTCAAAGGGCTTGAGTTTGTTCTTTGCATATGAAAAAGAAATCCTTTATAAAAGGAAAAAAAAACTCTACTAAATACAATTGCTTTATATAGGTTGCTACCAAAGGTACTGAAATCTTGTATCTTGAACATCATGATTAATGTGTGTTCTTGAACCCACTGATGTAAAACAACTTGGTGCCATTTTAAAAGCAAAGAAAATTTTATTTTTGGTGATGGATTAAGTTTAGCTACATTTTTGACATTTCTGTAGCATACTAAGTTATTTGGATCAATGTTCAGTTATTTTCCTTGCTGTAAGTTTGTGATGCAGTGTTTACCATCACCTCATTTATATTGCTGTTAAAAGATCAGTAACTGGCATATCCATGGTTAAACAGCAAGTTGAAGACCAGAGTAAGGTATTAAGTTAACATTGCTGCTGTTGTGCCTTAAAAACAATCAAATCCTGGCAGTTTCACATGGCTCCACCTAATTGAACAGCCCACTGAAACCCATGGCATTTGTTGTAATTTGTTTCTTATTTTTCCTGTGTCAATGGAATATAAAATGCCTCTTTGAAAAAAAAACTGCTTTTATTTTTGATCATGTAAAACCTGCTTTGGTGGTTGTAGTCAGTTTATTTTTGGTATAGATGCAGGAAAGTATCTTTATAATAAATTTATTTCTTCAAGTATCCATTTAGCTGAATGAGGCAACAGAGATTTTATGGAAAAATCACTTCCAAAAAGCTATTACATTACAGTCATTTGGAAACAGTAATATAACTAACCATATGCTTATTTTGTATTCAATTTGGAATGAGTGCTGTTAAATTACTCTAAGGTAGCCTCACACTTTCTAAAGCAGGGATGTGTGTGTGTGTGTGTGTGTGTGTGTGTGTGTGTATAATGTTCACACTCCACAATTTACTGTTTGCCAGTGTGAACATAAACAGTAAATTGTTTCTTGGTTTGAATTTTCAGTTTGTCATCATGAAATTCTGTTGTCCTCCTTTTCCTAATCCCTTTGGAAAGGAAAATTAATTTAGTATTTTTTATAGCAATCTAGTATTGCTCCCTCTGCACAGAGCAGAGTGGTGCATGTGTTTCATTATAAGCTCAGTTTGGTTCCCTGTGCCATAAAAATGAATTTACATTTTTCTTGCCAGTCTCTTTTCTATAAGTCTTGTAGCTTTTGTTTGTTTGTTTGTTTTTGTTATTATGAGGATGTTACCTTGATGGAAAGTGAAGATATGCTAGAAAAATAAAATTACTTTGTAATAACTGAAGCCCTATTTATACCAAGATAGACAAGATGGCAAGGATCTAGAGCACCGTACCAATCTACAGATCTAAATCTGTCAGCTGTTTTCCTGCCTCTGCTTTATCTGATTCCACTACTTGTCCTTATAGACTCTTACAAGGAGGGACAAGCAAACCCTTTCTACCCTTCGATCTTTTTTTTTTTTGGTGTGGGTGTGGAGCTGGATTGAACCCAGGGCCTTTTGCATGCAAGGCAAGGACTCTACCAACTGAGCTGTATCCCCAGCCCTCTACCCTTCTATTTTGATGCTTTGGTGAAATGAAAAGTAGTTCATCCTCATATAACTTTTAGGAGCTCAAAGCTTGAGACTAAAGATAGTGGATCTTCTGTCTGTCAGGAATGGGTCTGTTCATGGAATTCAAGGTGAAGAATAATGGGATTTGTGAATGTGAGAGGCAAATGTCGCATCTTACGTTGATCTTCTGTTAGGTCTGATAACTTTCACTGATCTGTTTCATAAGAATTCTTGTTTTGCAAAAATGTGCTCTGTTTTGGTTCTGTAGGGACAGTGCCAAGATCTGAGAAAGAGAAAACAGCTGGAGTTACAGATACTTTCAGAACCTATTCAGGCATGGGAAGGGGAAGATATTAAAACCTTGGGAAATGTGATTTTTATGTCACAAGTAATGGTGCAGTATGGAACATGTGAGGTAAAGTGCTTTAAATATTAACATTTTTCTTCTATGTTTCATATTTTTCTTCCTTTATTTGTCCTTCTATCAAGGACAAATGCTTGAGCATTCAAATCAGAAACTGAACACCCCTTCTTTGCCCAACAGTCTGCTAGGTGCTATGGGAAATAAAGAGAAGGAACAAGCTTTGCTTTCAAATAACACACTAAAATAGATTCAAATGCAAATTGCAACTAGAAAACAAACCAAATAGCCAGCAGTAGAGTCCATAGAAATTCAGAGAAGGGAGCAACCAAAAAGACCTTATAGAGACAGGACTCAAGGAGGAAGATGCTAAAAAGAAAAAGGGAGGATAAAGTAGAGGTCATTTTTATTTCAAGCGAGAATAGGAATGTGACTTTTTTCTGTAGGGCAGTAAGAAAACTAGACTTCGGGCATCAGAAGAAGCATTTTAGACATAGTGAATGAAAGAAAAGGTTAAATGAATCAGGTTTTGAAGAACATTGGACATTGGGCTAGAGCAGTTTAGATTGATGCAGCAGGCAATAGGAAGTAATGAAAGAGTACTGAGTAGCAGAAAAACATAAAGAAAGGGCTGTTTGACACTTAATCTGGTGAACACATTAATCAGATGAGGATGGGACTAGAAACAAAAAGGGCAACCTGAATGGGAAGTGAGAAGTACCCCCAGCCAAGGTGGTGGTAGAGGTAATAGAGCATAAGAGGCAACTCTGAAACATGCTTAAATGGGAAAGTCAATGGGAATGGGTGACCCATGGGCTAGAGGAGATGATGAATGTAATTTTAGACCTGTTAACTTTCAAGAGACTATAGCTATCCATGTGAAGATGTCTTGTAGGCAGCTGTTGAAATAGTATGGAAATGTGGGTGATAGGTCAGAGTTACAGGTAGAGATTTAGATGTCCCTGACAGATATGCCTTCCTAGGAGGTAAATATTCAAAGAGAAGCACAGGGGCTGAAGATAGATTATTTCTTTTAAGAAGGGGGTAGGGTAAGGGAGAAAGGTTGATTATGTCACCTGCTATGATTTATCGGGTGTTAGAATTGTCTTCCCTCTCCCAAAACATCTTCCTATATTCCCAGATGTGTCTCTGGCAGAGATTCATTACTTTGGGTTAATAAGCAATCTCATTGAAAATGCAGATACCCTGGGGAAGGTTAATGCAGTGAGTCTAACTATTAGTCATTTCACATCTTTGGGATAAATCCCTTGGGTGAAAGGAGGAGGAACAAATGCCAGAAAAAAGAAAGACAAATAGGAGGGTAGAAAAGAATTGGGGGTTTGTGGTATCATGGAAATTCTTGGAGGAGCACTTGAAAGTTGTCAGCAAGCTGAGTGCTCCAGAGGGTTCAAAGGTCAAGGAATGTGAGAACCAAGAAGAAGCCATTGGATTTTGCTAGAAGGCAGTTATTGATGGCTTTGAGAAAGCAGTAGGGGTGCAGTTAGGGAGGGATCAATGGGAAGAAAATGAAGGCAGCAAGTAATTTGGCAATAAAATGTCAAGAAATGAGATATTATGTATAAGGAGTCACATGGGAAGAGCAAAGCCTTTTAGGACAGCAGATCCACATATGTTAAAGGCAAAAGGGGAAAAGCTTAGTAAAGCATGGGAGGCTGCAGGAGGAAGGAGGAGAGGAGATATATGCAGAAGAAAACTAGATGAGAGAAAGGTTGGTGAGAATGTAGAGCACTTGTTAGAATAGTTAGCCTCTGAGTGTTAACTCTTCTCAAATAGGAGGAGGTGAATACAGACAGGCATGCAGACAATTGTGGCTAAGATGGCTGGGCATGAAAGCCAAATGGGAATTTTGCATTTACCAATTGCATGTCTATTTAAGGGATTCCAAGAACCCTCATATATGAAGATTCTTCTAATGCTATAAAAATATAGTTAACATTAATGCATTATATGTATCTCAAAAGAGCTGGGAGTGAGGATTTTGAATGTGCTCACTGTAAAGAAATGAGAAAAGTTTAAGATGGTGGATATACTAATTATACTGATTTAATCATTACATAATGTATACATGAAATATAACATTGTATCATATAAATATGTACAATTATTATGTGTAAATTAAAAAAACACAAAATTGGGCTGAGGAGTGCAGTTCAGTGCTAGAGTGTGTGTTTAGTATGCATGAGGCCCTGGGTTTGACCCCCAGCACTATTCATATACAAAATCACACAAAATTTTTTAAAACTGTGTTTACTTCTGTGTTTTATATGGATATAATTAATTATCCTATTTTTGATGATTAAAAATAATTTTGTGAATAAAAAATTCACATGCATTAGAGCATAACTCAAAAGCCACTTCATGGGCTGGGGGTGTAGCTCAGTGGTAGGGCCTCTGCCTAGTATGTGTAAATCCTTGGGTTTAATCCCTAGTATCACAAAAAAAAAAAAGAAGAAAGAAAGAAAAAAAGAGTAAGAAACCAATTCTTTTTCCACTTTTCAAAGTAAAATTGTATTTTTGTTTTGTGAACTTAGAGACTTATTTGTGCCCAGGCCTAGCTCATTGCACTGGCTACATAAACTGTTGACCTCTCAGGCTTATGTATTTGGGAAACGTGTGGTTATGTGTATTTAACTTTATGTTTAAGAAGGAGAGAGAAATTGTGTGTTTATGTCCATGTGAAAGTATAATTAAACTAGTTTTGTGCTTTGAGGTTGAGTATGTTTTTTTTTAAATCTAAAATTCTTAATAAAAATGACCAATTTCTATTCTCCATTTAATATTTTCATTCCACCACAGGAAAAAGAGGAGCGATACCTTATGTTATTTTCAAATGTCTTGCTAATGTTGTCTGCAAGTCCTCGGATGAGTGGCTTTATCTATCAGGTTAGTAGATTTCATATAAGACAAATGGCAGGACCCACATGAAATAGGCTTCCATTCAGACATAATGTCTCCACTATAGCATTAAAAGCTCAAGCCAGCAAAGGCAGGCAGAATGTTCTGATCCTTCATTGTAATTAAACAGCTTATCAGAACAGATGTTCATTAGATCAAAGACCTTTGTGTTAGTAATGAGTTTGTCCTGAATATCTATTGGTCTGCTTCTGAACTGGGTTTTGAATGTATAAATAGAAATCTAAGTCTACAGTTGGATAAATTAGCAGCAATATTTTATAGGTCCATATCATCATTGGTGAGAAAATACAAAGCTGGCACCTGCTCCTGTGATTGTCTTATTACAGTCACATCACACAATTTGGGTATCTAAGATGCAAGTCATTAAACTCCTTAGGAAATTAAACTTCCCTCAGTGTGCTCCCAAGATACAGAGTGTTATAAGTTATTAATGCCTGTTATATCCTGGCCTGACCATGGCAAATTTTCATAAAATTGAGCCTTTTCTTTGTTTACTACTTCATGTGAAAACGTGTTCAAAAAGTAAATCGTTTTGTAAATCCTGATCTCATTGTTTAGGGTGTATTAGGCAAACACAACCCTTGTTTCCCCTTTGCTTCCTTGTCTGATTAAAATTTTAAACAAGGAAACATTATCTATCAACAGGCTAGAGAAATATATCTACCTATAATTCAGCAGTGATTTCAGAGAGGATCAAAGAATCTAAGAGAGATATATAAAATCATAGAATTAATGGGAATCTACTTTTTTTTTTCTGGTAGGGAAAAATACCAATACCAGGAATGGTGGTGACTAGATTAGATGAAATTGAAGGGAATGACTGCACATTTGAAATCACAGGTAGGTAATTTCACTTTTTCATGTAGCTACTTCAAATCTTTTTGGGGATGAAGTGGAGTTTAAATAAATAAATGCAATTATTTTCTGTTATACAGTCCATGAGAAAGTTTTATGGGGACATGGCACAGCATATTCCATTTCTTGGAATAACTAGGGTACAGTGATAGAACAGAGAAGTCACCTGGTCATTTAAAAGCCTTGGCTTTGCCATTAGTTTCAATCTTCCCTTGCATAAGAGCTACTGGTGAGAGCTAAAGAATAACAAAATGGACTGAGGTAAATGTAATTTTCTCTCTCTCTGTCATCTATTCCCTAGTGGCAGAGGATCCAAAGATGTAGACTTTTACCAGCAATCTTAATATCCCCCTATGAATTAGCAAGATTTGGTTGTGTTTCAAAAAAGTGCTAAAAAGCCATGGAACTTTCTTCACAATTTGAGCAAAATGCCAGGTCTTGGTAATGCTCTCTGACATTTTGGGCTGTTATTCCTTTTGCCAGGCCTGTGTGATTTACATGTAATGACTGCACTTTTTGCACTGATGTGGTTCAGCAGCTAAGACTGGGATAATGACCCCTGGCCTTACCAGTACTCTTCTTTCCCAATAGAAAGCATATAATTTGGTATTTGCCCAAATCTTATTCTGACTTTAATATTGGGGGATCCAGTACAAGAGCCTCACTTTAGACTATGAACTAGATGCACATTCTGCTTAAATTTTTGGATTGCTATTTTGTTCATAGTAAGGTTTTACACTACTTCTAAGATTCTGTAAGTGGAAGAAATCAAGTACAGTTTTATAACACAGACATGAATATTTATTTACTTTCTTATCATAGCTTATCTATTCCTAATATAGAAGTTTGAAAAGGTTATCCATGAATATGAAGACCCCAGAAAATAGACACCCAAGTCTTAGTTGTATGAGGTATATTTATGAATGAGACAAACTCAAGGTTTTCCTTGCCTTTTCTTTTCAAATGTTCACAATCGGATGATGCAGGTAACATAGTAGAGAGAGTTGTGGTCCATTGCAACAATAGCCAGGACTTCCAGGAATGGCTGGAGCAGCTGTCCAGACTGACTAAAGGACCTGCCTCTGGTGGTTCATTATCCAAAACATCATCATCGTCATGTAGTGCTCATTCCGTAAGTAGTCCATTTTTTCTGCCCAGGAATGCTTACTTCAGATCTTGCCTGCTGAACACTTAATACGAAGTAGTGAGCACAACCTTCGTCTTTGGTTAATCTTTCATTCATAGATTTTGAAGTACAGTTAAACCTCACTAATTCTGATTTCTCATTGTGAGGCTCATCCAAATTAATAAAAAGTTTCATTTAGAGGTGTGCAGTTTTGTTTGACAGTATTCATATTCTCCAAATAACTACTAGCCAAGTGTTTTCAACCGAAAGTCCTGCTAAGATGTTTTCATGATCAACAAAACTTACTTTGTTTAGCAACTGTTATTTTCATATTAATAATATGCTGAGTCAAAACAAATAGCTTATTTCCCCAAGTACTTAAACATTTCCATGTAACCTCATTCATGCTATCACATTTGCTCAATAACCTTCTTCAAAGATAAACTTTCATTATTGTCTTCCTCTGAGTTCCTGCATTTAGAATTCATGAAAATTGAATTGATGAGATTTTACTGTACTTGTTGAGTGAAATGGAAGATATGCTGTGTTGTCTGTTAACACTCCCGTGATGCCAAAATTCCTATTTTGAGCACTGTGCATTGTGGTGGTAGAACATGGGCTTTGGCCTTAGATCTGTGTTCAAATCTTGACTTTTCCAACTACTAGCTAGATTTCAATTGCTGAGTCTGTGCTGTATGCTGTTCTGATAAAATAACCTATTTAAACACCTGTTTGAGTTCTAAACACATCACTGAACTCAAATGTTGCCTGGTACACAACTTTCCTCTCTTCTAGAGGGGAGAACCTTCTGACTTCAATGAAATTGCAGAAGAGAGAGAGAAAGGACAGGATCATGGGATGTTGAGTCAATTTTGTGCTATTCTTTAGAGACCCCATAATCTCTAGTGGAAAGTGCCAGTTCTCAAACTGGAGACTTTTGTTTCCCCATCATTTCCTTTCTCTGGCTGGCTTTGCTGACCCAATGAAGTGATTGTGGTTGTCTTACTGTGTGACCCAAGGTCGGGTTCAGATGGCAGATTGCCAACATCTCATAAGACGTTTTCCCAGTCTTTTAGCTCTACTGGACAGCCCCGAGGACCCTTGGAGCCTCCTCAAATTATAAAACCGTGGAGTTTAAGTTGTCTACGACCTGCACCTCCACTTAGACCATCAGCAGCCCTAGGTTATAAAGAGGTAATTTTGCTACATATGGTATAAAATGCTTCTGACAAGCTAATCTTGTAGCTTATTCCAAACAGTTCTGTGAGAATGTGCTAGAATGTACGATAGGTGATATATGTCAGTTAATCTTGAATTACCAGGCTCAGTGATTTTTTTTGTTTCTTAATTTTCTATTTCCCTTTTGTCCATCTACAAAAGTTTATCAGATACCTACATGGTTAATGTGCATTGCCTGAATTTTTCCAACCTCCTCCTGAAGTGCCTCTGGTTTACCTTTATGTGATTGTGAGAATTCTTTAAGTTAGTTAACCATGCACACACATCTCAAATGAGAGCCACTTTATTTGGAATTGAATTTTCAACAAAACAGACCCAATTCTGTATTTTGGAGCATTTTGACCTACTAAGCCAAATCAGGAAAGTGTTATAGGAGCAGGCCATGAGTTCAAACTATGAAAATAATATTTATTGCAGTGGGAATGGGAAAAGAATTCAATGGAAGAAATGTCTTTTTAAAGAGAGGTTTCTTGTCAACAACCTTAAGGGACATTGGATATCTGAGTAGGTGGGATTTCAAGGTGGTGGTTTTTTTTTTTTTTTCTCTCATAGTTGCAGTTAGGTCAGTCACTAGCTTCTATAACTGTGTGGAGTGTTAGTTTTTCCATATAGTGGGATTTTTTTCTCCCTCTAACCAATTTCTTATAGTTTTAGCTTTCAGAATAAGTGCTTGTTTATTAATATCTGTTTTTTAAATAGGTCTCATTGAGGGAAGAATAAGTTTGTGACAATTATGATACAAGCTTTAGAATTATACTGCAAAGGCAGCATATCAAATGTGTGTTTCAGTGGATGATGCAGACTTAGCTCAATTTTGAGTATGTTTTGATTTTAACCACCATGCTTCTGCTTTGATTAATTGTTGCCTCCAACTCTTAGTGCAGTAAAAATAGAACGATGTATGAACATTGGAGGAGATTTTTTTGGACACTTTTGACCCAACACAATAGGAGAGAAAATGCTTGAGTTGAATCTGAATTGTTCACCTCTATTCAGAATTTGGCCAGAAAACTGTCCCATAGATTTGCCTTGGAAATTAACCTGAAATTCCTGCAATCATCTACTTTTCTTCTTTGATTACCTAAAGCAGGAGTGCCACTTCCTAGTTATGTAGGTCCCCTTTTCAATGATGGGTAATTTATAGTTGTCAGTTATTAAATTCAGTGCAGGGGTGAGCTTTGAAGTGTACAGTTGACTTAATCCTTCACATAACTAATCTATTAAAACTAAGGCATGATCACTTTGTTTCTGCTGGAGAAAGAGATTAATATATTCTTACTATGCAGTGTGTATTTCAGTTATTTTCAGTTTTCGTTATTCTTCACAGTACTGTATTCTTTGGACTTCTGCATGATGAAATTGCACCTGAAACTAATGTGGGAAATGTGATGATATTCTTTCTGTGTAATTTATGATAACACTAACATTTCAAATGTTGTTTTAGAATTATTGATAAATGGATTTGGTCATTATAACCATCGACCTCTCACGCTCATCTTCTCTTTCTTTACATATTCATTTTAGAGGATGTCTTATATCTTAAAGGTAAGGGTAGAACAATATCTTTGGCTTACAGTGACATATGTTGTGCTGTAACCTTTGATGAATGAAGCTTTGCTTTATGCTTGTTTTGTCCCTTGTTATAATTGGTGGCTCAAATATGAAGATGTGATTCTGACATGTAAGTACTTTCTTCAAAAAGCAGGCTTGTGAGAGATACATAAAAAAGTGTCATCTTCTATGTAATGCTTTAAAAAGGTCCATTTCCTGTTTTTTTTTAAATACTGTTTTTCCTCTTATTTTTGTCACATGTGAGTTTTTCATGTCTGTCTGTTTTTAAGCCTAAGTGGATCACTGTGGCTAAGCAAAAGGAATGAAATTCTTTGTTTAATATATTTTCTTTCTTTCTTTTTTCTAATTTGTTATATATGACAGCATAATACATTTCAATTCATAGTACACATATAGAGCATAATTTTTCATGTCTCTAGTTGTATACAAAGTAGAGTCACACCATTCAGGTCTTCATACATGTACTTAGGGTAATGATGTCCATCTCATTCCACCATCTTTCCTACCCCCATAACCCCCTTCCTTCTCCTCTCTTCCCTCTGCCCTATATAGAGTTCCTCCATTCCTCCCATGCTCCACCTCCCATCCCCTTTATGGATCATCCTCATATCAGAGAAAACATTTGGCATTGTTTAATATATTTTAAAATACTAATGATCATCTATGCATCACATATGTACATTGCATGGAAGATTGGGATAAGGTAATCATGACAGTTTTTCCCTAATGTAAGATTTAATCCATTTGCTTGGATATTGACAATGAGCACTCTTTTTCAATTTTCTCATCATTCTTAAAGCAAAAGCAAATTTAGTCATTCTCTTCTCCACTGTCTACTAATTCAAAGTATGGCTTTATACATATATAGGTCAGCTTGTCTGTCGGTATATTACTCTTAACCCAATCATTTATTGGAAAATCCTTCACTTGGCTCTTCTCTCTGAGTTTGGAAAAATTACTTAATCTCTCTGTCTTAATCTTTCCCATCTGACAAATGAACATTATATTTTTTGTGGTGCTGTTGCTAAAAATACTCTTAAAAGTAGTTTTGAAGCTCTTGAAAAGTGATAAATGCTATATTATTAGCCACAGTTATTATTTAATTCCCTTCAAATGGTATCAGTGGAGAACATAAACCAATTTAAAAATATTATTATTTTTTTCTAGGGTTGGTACCCATTACTTTCTCTGCAGATGGTACCCTAAAGGCATTTGGCCTCATCTTTAGTAGACTGTCTCCATTCTTATTCTCATTGTTATGGCACTTGAGAGGATAATATCATCGCCTGTATTTTATCTAACCTTGTAGAGTTTATTTGAGTCATTTTTATTATGTAAAGTATTAAATTCTGATGCACTCCTAACTATCAAAATAAGAGAAAGGTATTCTATTGTGTTTAATTTGCTCTATTTTAATTTGAATTTGGGAGAGAATTTTAATTCATTAAGAGAACTTTATCCTTACAGGAGTCCAGTAAAAGCCCCAAAACAATGAAGAAGTTTCTTCATAAAAGAAAGACTGAGAGAAAACCATCAGAGGAGGAATATGTAATTAGAAAAAGTATGTGTTTTGTATTTTCTGAAAGTTATTTATGGATGAACTAACATGAGAATTTTTTCAAAGCACATGATCAGAGCAGTTTGTTCTTGGCATCATCAGTTACATAAATGTATGGATAGGTTTGGTCGTCTCTAAGACTTTTAAATAAGTACTTCTTGTCATCTTAGGCAGACATCATCTACTTTATTTTTATGACACCAAACATTTTGCCCCACCTGGTTTAGAACTTCTAACGGGACTCATTTGCTAAGGATACATATTTCTTCCTCTTAGTTTCTGATGGCTGAAATGTTTTCCTGTACAGTGTAGACTAAATAGATCTGAATACTGAAGCCTTTCAGGAAGTCTAAAGCTCAGTGATGTTTTCCGTCAAGGAATTGGCCTGCTGACATCTAGAAACAGGGCTTTACTTAGAGGCAAGCTACAAAGCCAGTTAGCCAATCATACATACCTATTTGGCTATAATACTGTGGACAAGGTACTTTGAGACTCATGTAAAAAAAGCAAGTCTGAAACAGGTGGTAGTACTATGTGCATTAGTAAAAAAATATAGTTTGGATGAATTCTTGCTGGATTCTAACTTCTGCATGCCTCATCCCCCACACACACCTTGAGTATTTTCATCAACTTATTAACAGGGTGCCTTCCAGTCATTTCAAGAATGAGTTGGGGAGATGGGTGAGAAGAGGGAGAGTCAATGAATATGCCAGCTGGCTGGAAAGATGGATGGGGGTTAATGTGGAAAGTTTTCTAGAGAAGTCGAGCCTTGAAATTTGAAGGAGAGGAAGGTTGTGGTATATTGGATGACAGCTGAACCCAGTATCAAGTCTACACTGTGATTTTGGCCTCCAAGAAATGGCAAACAGGACTCTCCAATTTAGAGTTCTGGGCTGCAGGAGCAGGCCTCTCTCAGTTCAGAGTTCTGTGGGGTTGCTGTCACTCTTCTCTAGCATGAGGATCTAATAGTTGTTTCTACTGCCTTTTAGAAACATTACTCATCAGAGAGGTTGGTCCTTGGTGGTGAAGTGTGCTGCATCATTTTGAGGGTTCAGAGGCATTGATCTATGAAGTCCTTTTTAATTCAATTTGACAGGTACAGCTGCTCTGGAAGAAGATGCGCAGATTCTTAAGGTGATCGAAGCCTACTGCACCAGCGCCAATTTTCAACAAGGTAATGCCTCAACTAAATTCTTTCAAACTACTTTCTCTAATGACTGGTGTTTCTTCCTTTACTGCTCACTGCCTCTTAGGGGAGAGAGAGAGAGAGAGAGAGAGAGAGAGAGAGAGAGAGAGAGAGAGAGGGAGGGAGGGAGGGAGGGAGGGAGAGGGAGAGAGAGAGGGGGGAGGGAGGGGCAATGCATATGGGGTTGCAGGGTGTGGAAAGCAGGTGACTTAGTGCAGAGGAGCGGTGCAGGACTGCATCTTTCAGATAAGGCGGTTTTAGCTACTGAGCGGTTTGTTTACCACTGTTGCTTTTCACCCAGAGAGAAAGAGATGCAAGAGGGAAAAAGTTGGAGGTGATCGAAATGAAAACAATTTGAAAAAGCCATTCATTCTCCTTTGAAGTACACAGATACCTGCACCAGCACTAGTTAGGAATTAAAGAGCCCAGAGAGTTCCTGTGTCTGTGAACTGATGCTAATCTCATGTTAGAGGCAGATTTGGAAAGGAAGTCAAAATACTATCTTTGATCAGCTGAATTTTAAACAAACAATGCTTCACCAGAATCAAGTTTCAAAGTTTCTCTGAAAATCTGGATATGTAGCAGTGTAGCAGGGCTGTTCAAAATGTATGACATTGATCAGGGAGCTCTGAGGTGAGGTTATTTCCCTACACAACTTGCAGGCTACAAAATGAAAGCTGGATTATGTTTTCTGATGCATCTTTGTGCTTTATAAAAGCCAGGTCACATGGATAATGTCTTTTGTCTGCCATTATCATAGACATTCAAGATACTGATTGCGAGGTTTTCACATTTGCATAAGAAACAAATGCCCCACAACGCTCCATTTGAACAGCCACTTATCAATCACTTGGTGTGGGAGGGGATTTTTTAGGCAGACTGCTTTCACATATTCTTTCAAAGTGAGTCTGTCAAGAGGAAAGAATTCCACATGGAAGTCAACCATTTGACCATGAAGGGACACTTTCTGCTTCACAGACAAAACCTGGCTGTGATTTCAGGCATGCCCAGTTTTGAAAACAAGTTTGGAGGACGCAGAAGAAAAAAGTCAGAGCAGTTTTTATTGTGAAAGTTAGGAGTACAAGGGAGACAAGCAGACACCAGAAGGAGCATATTCCTATAGAATCTGACCTCATCTCTGTCCCCCACCACTTCTTTTCACTTCCATAGTGTTCACCCATCTACTCACAGGTGAAGGTGTAAGCAGGTGTCCTAGCCTGAATATAGCCACGTTTATGCCCCTTCTCCTTAGCCTCTCTTTTGCATGTTTGACAGATGCCAAGCCCAGTCAGATGTCCTGTTTCCCGGGAACTGACTGCTCTTTGTTTTTGCTGCATTTATTTATCAGTCAGCCAGTCTTCTGTACACTTATTATGTATCTACAAAGTGCTATTCCCTGGAGAATGTAGAGACACATCTCACCTCATGAAAGCAGGGCATGATCAAGTGAAGGCAGTGAGTTTACACAACTCTGAAGGAACTTGGCCAGCATCTCAGAGAGACCAAGGATTAAGCAATTGAGCTCATAGAGGAAGGATCCAGAATGAGGAGGAAGTTGAAGATTCAGGAGAGCTGTTTGGTCAGGCCTCCATGTCTGTTTTGTCACCTTTACTGTGCCATTGCCTGGAGACAGTCTGAGCAGAGAGAAGTGTGGACACTTGAAGCTTTTCTGCTGGCATGATGATCTCATTCTACCCAGGATCAAAATAGTCTTAAGTGGCTGGGCATGGTGGCACATGCCTGTAATTCCAGTGGCTCTGGAGGCTGAGGCAGGAGGACTGCAAATTCAAAGCCAGCCTCAGCAACAGTGAGGCACTAAGCAACTCAGGGAGACCCTGTCTCTAATAAAATAAAAAAAGGGGCTGGGTATGCGTCTTAGTGGTTAAGTTCCCCTAAGTTCAACTCCCTGTACCTCCCCAAAAACAGTTTAAGTGACCCACCATTCCCCTTTAGGACCACAAAGAAAAGAAATGAGCAGGAATGCTGCTTCTGGAACCCTTCAAGAGCATTGTGTCTAATGCAGTGCTGCTTTCAACCTGAACTTTACTAAAATTATAGAATAGCATAGCATAGGATGTGGTGTGAATGTCCTAGAGAACTGCAGGCATGGTGCAATTGCTAGTTAGCTCTTTGCTGTAGTGGGCAAAACAGGAAATTCTGGGAGTCTTGATTGAGAACAGCTATTACAGTGATCATTTCATGTTATTTTTCTGAATGCAAAATGCCCCCTCCAAATTAAGTAATATATTTTAGCATTTAGAATTTCTTGTGCCAGGAAAAATAATCAGTAAATATTCATCTCTGAGTACAAGGTAGCAGGATGTTATGAACAAAGACCCAACCGTAATGATAGTGGAAAAGAACTAATTCTTACAAGTAATCTTTCCTAGTCACTTATCCCTCTTGCAACCCTCATTTATAGGTGCTCGCAAAGATTCTGTTCCACAAGTCTTACTCCCCGAGGAAGAGAAACTCATCATTGAAGAAACCAGAAGCAATGGCCAGACCATAATTGAAGAAAAGTGAGTAGAGCAGGTGACATCTTTCCTGTTTTGTCCAGGGGCTGGAAAGAAAGTCTAGTCCTCTGCTGAGCATGCAGTTGGGGGCCTTGGGAAGGATATCTCCCTTACAAAGGGAAGGAAAAAGGGGAAAGGAATGGTGGAAGGACCAAAATCCTCCAGAACAATTCCATTTGCAGCCAGCTCCCCCAGAAAGTAATGTGCTTCAGAGCACCCAAGAGTTCAGTGCTCTGGAAGGTATATAGGAATGCCATAGCTGTGGTTTCCCTGCCTACAGGGGTGCCTCTCACAATTTTTGAGTCAGGGCTAGTCTTTCACATGGTTGACCTCAAAGTCCTACAGTAATCCAGTGAGACGAACATGATTCTCACCACTTTTACAGATGAGGAAGCTGAGATTCAGGGAAATTAAGTCTCTGATCTACCTTTCACAGAAGTAAGTATGACTTGGAGGATAGATACCTTATGGCTCATAAAATAAATACAAAGTAGTTAAAATTAATTTGTTTAATCTTGAGTCATTTCTGAAGTCAGACCTGAATTTGCACAAGATAGCACATTTCAAAGTGCTTCACATCATTATGTATTCTTATATCTGGTGTATAAAGTGATATGGCAGAAATGGTAAAGCACTTGGGCTGGGGTTGTGGCTCAGTGGTGGAGTGCTCACCTTGCATGTGTGAGGCACTGGGTTCCATCCCCAGCACCACATCAAAATAAATAAATAAAATAAAGATATTGTGTCCATCTACAGTTAAAAGAGAGAGAGAGAGAGAGAGAGAGAGAGAGAGAGAGAGAGAGAGAGAGAGAGAGAACACGCGTGCACGCCCAGGCCTGGTTCAACTCTTGATTCTACTACTCATTAGTTGTATGACCTGGTGCTACTTCCTTCACCTCTCTGGACTTGTTTCCTCATATGAACAATATGAATTATAGCAATGCTTTTAAAATTGTTGTATGAACAATTATAGTTAAGTATAAAAGCTAGTACTCAGTACATAAATATAATAATAATAAATTTTATTATATCTATATTAGTCTTCACAATTTTCCTAGAGTTTCAGGGAATGTGGTTTTTATCCCCATTTTATATGCAAAGAAACTAAGACCAAGAGAAGATGAGAAGGAAGCTGATTATCCAAAGTTAAAAGACTAGTAAGTGGCAGGATCTGAACTGGAATGTAGATCTCTAAACTCCTTGTTCAGGGATAGAGCCTGAGAGGAAAGACTGCTTCACAGCTTATCCAGGGTACTTCCTCATTTTTTGTAACATATGAAATAGTCCAGAAATAATGCCCTGATTTTGTGTCATGTGAGGTCAGTTATGGTCAGGTAAGTGAAAAAGGCAATGGTTTAGCAGAGCTACTATAGTATGGACAGGGCCTTCTGACACTTCTCATTATACATTAAGTGATATTCATTCCTGCCTTAAAGCCACAGAAATCCAAACCTTATGATGGGAATCTAAAAAGTTAAACTCATAGAAACAGAGAAATGGTTGCTGGAAGCTGTCATGGTGTAAAGGAAATGGGAACTTGTTGGTCAAAGGGTATGAAGTTTTGGTTAGGCAGGATCAGTACTTTTTGGTAGACTTCATGTACAGCATGGGGTCTAAATTAACAATACAGTACTATATATTTGGAGTGTTCTAAGAGAGTAGATTATAAGTGTTCTCACCAGACACCTTAAATATATACAATTTTTATTTGTATACCTTAAATATATACAATTTTTTATTTGTTAACTATATTTCAAGGTGGGAAAAACTTTATGATAGTCTAAGTCTCTTGTTTTCTGGTTATACAAGCTGGGAGTAGCCAAGGAGGAGGGAATTACAGAGAAGGTGCATTACACGGCTCTGGAATGCAGCAGTTGTTCTTCCATGAAAAGAAAGCAAGGACTAGTCAGTGCAGTCCCATTCCCCACTGGCTAGAGATATACTGCTTCCCAGGATCCATATGTTTATGGAGTTAAGTATTACTTAATTGTATGTTGGTGCCAGTCGTTCATCTGTGAATTTTCTCTTTATGTTCTAGAAGCCTCGTTGATACTGTTTATGCCTTGAAGGATGAAGTCAAAGAACTGAAGCAGGTAATAAAATTAAAAGTCATTTTCTCTGATAACAGAACCTCTCCATCTTCCTTGCTTCCCACTGGGAGATGCTGTCAGGAAAGGCCCAGGAGCAAGGTGATAAGGGGGAATTTTTATTTTCCTTGTGTCATCAAGGTGGGTTTTATTGATTTTGCCATGTGGCCTGGAGTTTAGATTTCTGAGGCTTACTTATATTCCTACTTATCAGTTTGAAATAGGGTTCCAAACTTAGTTATGATTATTTTGTTTTGACATCTGTAAACAGAGCTTCAGGAAAGGCATATCAATCAATTGTGTGTGTGTGTGTGTGTGTGTGTGTGTTAGTCAGCTTTTCATTGCTGTGACCAAAATACCTGACAAGAACAACTTAGGGGAGGTTTATTTTGGGCTCATGGTTTTAGAGGTCTCAGTCTATGGTCTACTAACTCCACTGCTTTGGGCCTGAGTGAAGCTGAATAACGTAGTGGAAGAGCCTACTGGAGGAAAGCTGTTCAGCTCATAGCAGCCGAGAGGCAGAGAGAAAGAGACTGAGGATCCAAAATATAAACCCCAAAAACATATCCCCAGTGACCTGTCTCCTCTAGCTTTATGCTACCTGCCTCCAGTTACTACCTAGTTAGTCCATTCAAATTATTAATCTATAAAATGGATGGATTAATCCACGAGTTAGGTTTCAGATCTCCTAATCTATTTCATCTCTGAACATTCCTGCATTAATCCAGGTACTTTCAGGGGACAACTCTTATCCAAATCACAACAGCATATAAATGTAAAGTGAACCATCAATCATGGTTTGTGGATCCCTAGGGAGTTTGATGTGATTGGAACCTCTTAGGTAGAAATACCAAGCTGGCATTTGGGGTTGTGGACATTGTGCTCAGGAGATGGGGTCACTACCAGAGTTGTTGTTGTTGTTGCTATTATTATTATTTTACTTTTTAACTGCTTTATTAACTTTAAATTTTTCCATGCAAATGGGTAAAACTCTACTGCTGGCAGAAACTTAGGCTGGGTGCAAAGGCAATCTTCATCAGAAGCTGGCAATGTAAGACCCACTTGACACATGGAAATAACAAGGTTCACAGCAAAAAGATCAGTAAAGGCATATAGGGAAAATGCAAGGAAAAGGAAAACAGGGGGAATCACAGTATTAATCTCATGGAAAATTGCAGAAGTCAAGGCATAAGCAAAATTCATTATGATGGTCATGGTGATTAGAGAGCTCCCCCTTAAGAATACCAAGACAATTTCTCAACTGCAGTTCCCTAAGTTTTCTCCTGATTTCTTTCATCTCCTCCATGAACATTTCCATATCATCTCCATCTCCTCCCATCCCATCATTGATCTGCCTATTGGGTATGGCCCATCGAAAATTAGGGGCAAGTTGGCAGGCCTGTCCCCATCTATTATTTCCTGCAGGCTGGTAGCCTTTACCTCCTCCCAAAGGGCGGTCTTCCTCTCCATTCTGCACAGGCTGCTCCATTTCTTTGTTTACCTGGGCCTATCCTTGCCTTCTCCCCCTCCTCTGGATTCTCACACAGGTGCACTGCTGCAACACTGGGCCCCGAAGACCTGCTCTGCTTTTCCTGGGCCCGATGCCAGCCCACCATGCGCAGGGCAGCAGGGAGCTGGTAGCTAGATATGAGTGACCACTACCAGAGTTATTTGGGAGGTCCCTTAGTAGACACTTGGGTTGAAAGAGAAGACACTAAGTGACAGGAGTGTTAAATGAAAAGAATGCTTGTATTTCAGTAAAGAGGAATGGAAAGGGTTGGGCAGAGGCAGGTGAGAAAATTGCTTTGTCTTAGAAGCTGCAGGAACAGAGTTTGAGAAAGAAAAAGTGTAATCACAGGTAAAGGGTGCCAAGAAGATTAGCAGGAAGAGCCTGGGAAAGGCTCGCTCTGTTCAGTAATTGACAGGTCTTTTTCCATTGTAGGAGAATAAAAGAATGAAGCAGTGCCTGGAAGAAGAATTGAAGTCAAGAAGGGATCTAGAAAAACTGGTCCGGAGGCTGTTGAAGCAAACAGATGAGTGCATTAGAGCTGAATCCAGTAGCAAGACCCCGATTCTTCCATAACCATCACTGTGCGGCTGGGCATTGTGCTTTTGGTGCATCTTCAAATGTCTGGCTGAATGATTTGACTCATTTTGCTCACTTCTATGGCTTCTGTTTTGTGTTTGAGTCTCTCTCTGTGTGTATATGTGTGAGTGTGCTCAGGTAATATGTGTGTGTGAGTCTGTGTGTTTGGGTGTTTGCTGTTGATCGATTATTGGTTGATTGGTTTTTCTTTTCAATGGGAAAAAGCAGAAAGTGGTGGTAGAAGTGGCCCCAGCATCTTCTTCTTTCAATAAGAAGAGAAAAGCTAATGTAGGCAAATGGCTTCAGTGTTCTTCAGATGGCCTTCATTTCGCAGTGCCTCTGCAATAGCCATTGCCCTCTGGTCATGCTTGTTGGGTTGACTGTTTTCATAAAGTAGCTGGCCATGGAGTAATAATTATGAACCCAGGTTTCCCTCTTCACTTCTTGTGCTCAGCTGCTCCTCAGTACCTGATTTACTGAAGGCAATCTTCCTGAGGTATGAGTAGAGTAGGGATCTACCCGACTATTCCTAGACTGTCACATGCCACCCTTCAATCACACCATTTAAAACTATTGCCCTATGTTGTCTACAAGACCAAGAAAACTATAGTACCCTGATAATTTTTGTGCTGGTGTACATTTTAACTAGGTGGAGCAGAAGCTCTGGTTATTCATGCCAACACCAAATCCAGCAGCAAATTACATTAGGCAATCCTCCTTCAGCTGCAGTGTTGACCAGCTCTTCCTAGTGCATGATGGGGTTCCCTCCTCCAAGCCTTCTGCCTAGTGTGTAAGTTCTATATTTCTCCTGTGCTTTTAGCCAACCATATTGAGTGCTGTGTAAACTAGTATGTATGTGCTTTGCTTACTTTTTAAAAAAATGAACTTAGAATATGAGTGGTTATTTGACATTGCATATTCAAACTGCAACCTCTCATTCTTTGAAAGAATCTGCATTGAGAAGATATTGTGCCCTAATAGACATGTCACTCACTTTATTGCTTTCCCCTTTACACCATGAGAAGTTGTAATAATCATTAGCCTCTTTTGAGTAGGACTGTAAGAATTATTTGCAGAAATGTGAAGTTGGTCCAGTTTGTATATCCAGAATGAAAGGGCTCCTCTAGTAGCTCTGTTGGTTCCTAGTGATGCTGATTATTTGAAACTGATTTACTCAAGTTACTTATTGAATCAGACCATTGATTTTGTAAGTATCCCAGAAATTAGAATTGTGAGAAACCAGGTTTAGAAGAGAGTCACAAAAAAACAGTGCACATCCAAATTCAGCTCAATTCAATGTCTATCCAAGACTATAGGACAGAGTAATGCAGCCCACTCCTCCTTCCCACCTAGACAGGGGACATTTGGACAGATGGGGACGGTTACTGAAAAGAAAGGCAAATGGTCAATAGGCTGATAAAAGTTGTCCTGCACAGATACATTTGATGGATTCCTAATAAATGTGCGATTTGCAAATGTTTAAAAATCAAACTTGGAACTTGAATCCCTCAGCTTGCTGAGGAGCCCTTTTGCTTTCTGGTACTGAGAGTCTCAGGGTTCCATAGCTTTATGGTACAGGGCTTCTGTGTGCCTGCTGCATGGCAGAAGTTACAGCATCCACAATCCAACATCAGCCAATCACACACAGACATCTTCGGAAGGTGAATAGTGAATATTTCTAAGAATGGTTGTTGTTCAGTTTTTAAGCACAGAAGTTTAGATATGACATCTTTCACCTCAAAATTAAAACAATAACAACACAGATCTTCACATCTGCCCTGTCTGCGTTAGTTAACGGCTTGCAATAAATGTGCAAAGTATATCCATAGGAAACATTTTTGTGACTATAAAATATTTTAGTTGATTGCTTAAGATATTGAAAGATCTTTATTTTAAAGTGATATGTACATATGCATGTTTTGGGGACTTGGCCCTTCTGATGAGAGGCCCTTGGTACTCTGGGTAATGAAGCTTGTGCAGAGAGCTGTCCGTGTTCATACACTAAACAATAATATAAAGGAAATGAAGCCATGTTAACCCGAGAGAAGTGTCTTCATAGCTGTGTTGTTTACAATACTCTATAAATGGGTTCTTGTTCCTCTGTAACTAAACTGCTGCCATTAGAGGCCTCTCAGTTTCTTCTCTGTCATGTCCCTTCTTACACAAGCGCAAATTTTCTAACTTGTTTTTAGTTTAAAAACTTTTAAAATTGACATTTTCCATAAAGAAGAATAAACAGTGCTTTATAACATAAGTGACTTGTTTCTATTTTTTTCTAGGTGGAGTGAAGAAAGATTTCTTTGTTTTCACTTTTAATTGTTTAAAGTTTCATTTTATTTTTAATTGAAAAATAATTGTACTTATGGGTATAGTATGGTGTATATATATATATATATATATATATATATACATACACATACATACATACATTGTGGTAGATCATATCAGCTAACAAACATGTCTCTTGCCTCAAATAGTCATCATAGCTTTGTGGTGAGAACATTTATAAATTCTCTCTTAACTATTTTGAAATACATCATAAATTATCATTAGCTGTAGTCAGCATGTTTTACAATGGTCTCACATACTCATTCCTCCTAACTAAAACTTTGTACACTTTGATGAGCATTTCCTCATCTCCCCACCCCCACCCCAGCCTCTGGAAACCACCATTCTATTCTCTACTTCTGAGAGTTTCACTTGAAATTTTTATTGGTGTACATTAATTGTACAGAGTAATGGATTCCATTGCAGCATATTCATACATGCAAATAATCTGATCAATTTCACTCCTTAATACCTCTCCTTGCCTTCCCTCTTCCCTCCCCTGATCCTCTTCCTCTGTCCATGATTTCCTTCTACTTTTCACAAGAGATTTCTTTTTTACCCTATAGCTTCCATATATGAGAGAAAATATATGACCCTTGTTTTTCTGAGTCTGGCTTATATCACTTAACATAATTCTCTCCAGTTCCATCTATTTTCTTGCAAATGACATAATTTTGTTCTATTTTATAAAACTCCTTTAGTTCCTTTGGATAAACACTGAGAAGTGGTATGGCTATATCATATGGTTGTTCCATGTTTAGTTTTTTGAGGAACCTCTGTACTATTTCCATGGTAGCTGGACTGATTTATAGTATCACCTTCCTCCCACACATGCTTGCCAGTATATATATATATATATATATATATATATATATATATATATAGAGAGAGAGAGAGAGAGAGAGAGAGAGAGAGAGAGAGAGAGAGAGAGAAGAGAGAGAGAGAGAGAGAGAGAGAGAGAGAGAGAGAGAGAGAGAGAGAAGAGAGAGAGAAGAGAGAGAGAGAGAGAGAGAGAGAGAGAGAGAGAGAGAGAGAGAGAGAATGAATCAGGAATTGAATCCAGGGGCATTTTACCACTGAGCCACATCCCCAGCCTCTTTTTATATTTTATTTAGAGACAGGGTCTCACTAAGTTGCTTTGTGTCTCACTAAGTTGCTGAGGCTGGCTTTGAACTTGTGATCCTCCTGCCTACCTATTGTCTACCAAGCCACTGGAATTATAGGCATGTGCCACCACACCTAGCTTTGTTATTTGTATTCTTTTTTTTTTACTTTATTTATTTTCTATTTTTTTCCTAATTAGTTTACATGACAGCAGAATGTATTTTGTTTCAGTGTATACAAATGGAACACAACTTTTCATTTCTCTGGTTGTAAGTGATACGGAGTCACACCATTTGTGCAATCATAAATATATTTAGGATAATAATGTCCATCTCATTCCACCATCTTACCTACCCCCATGCTCCCTCCCCTCCCCTCTCTCCTTTGCCCCATCTCAGTTCCTTCATTCTTCCCATACCCCCTTCCCCCCATTATGGATCAGCATCCACTTATCAGAAAGAACATTTGGTCTTGGTTTTTTAGGGGATTGGCTTACTATGCTTAGCATGATATTCTCTAACTCCATCCATTTACTTGAAAATGCCATAATTTTATTCTATTTTAATGCTAAGTAATATTCCATTGAGTATATATACCACAGTTTCTTTATCCATTCATCTACTGAAGGGCATCTAGGTTGGTTCTATAATTTAGCTATTGTGAATTGAGCTGCTATAAACATTGAATTGATGTGGCTGCATTACTATAGTATGCTGATTTTAAGTCCTTTGGGTATAGACCATGGAGTGGGATAACTGTCTTGAATGGTGGTTCCATTCCAGTTTTCTAAGGAATCTCCATACTGCTTTCCAGATTGGTTGCATCAATTTGTAGTCCCACCAGCAATGTGTGAGTGTGCCTTTTTTTAAAAAAAAATTCTTGTTTAGTTGTAGGTGAACACAATGCCTTTATTTTATTTATTTTATTTTTATGTGGTGCTGAGGATCGAACCCAGTGCCTCACATGTACAAGGCAAGTGTTCTACCACTGAACTACAACCACAGTCCTATATGAGTGTACCTTTTCCCCCCGCATTCCCACCAACACTTATTGCTGCTTGTATTCTTGATAATTGCCATTCTGACTGGACTGAGATGAAATCTTAGAGTATTTTTGATTTTCATTTCTCTAATTGCTACAGGTGTTGAACATTTTTTTTCATATACTTGTTGATCAATTGTATATCTTCTGAGAAGTGTCTGTTAAGTTTCTTTGTCCATTTATTGATTGGGTTATTTTTTTGGGGGGTGTTAAGTTTTTTGAGTTCTTTATATATCCTAGAGATTAGTGCTCTATCTGGTGTGCATGTAGTAAAGAAGTTCTCCCACTCTGTGGGCTCTCTCTTCACGCTATTGATCATTTCCTTTGCTGAGAAGAAGCTTTTTAGTTAGAATCCATCCTATTTATTGATTCTTACACTTGATCTTAGCCAAAAGGCTGAGAAGCGATTGATTCTTGATTTTTTTTTCTTGTGTTTTAGGAGTCTGGTGAAGGAAGTCATGACATGATGAAGAATTGGGCCTACTTTTTGTTCTATTAGGCACTGTTATTTTTATCCTTGATGGCTGCTATTCTTAGTGGAATGAGATGGAATCTCAGTATAATGTTGATTTGCATTTCCCTGATAAGCTGAACATTCTTTTCATATAATTGTTAGCCATATGTGCCTCTTCTTTTTTTTTTTTTAAGCGAGAGACAGAACCATCTTTATTTACTTCTCCTTTTTTATTGGTGCATTATAGTTTTACAAAATAGTGGGTTCATTAGATACATTTGTATAAATACATAATTTGGTAAATTTCATTGCTCAGTACCTCCTCTTTCCCTTCCTTCTTCCCTCCCTCTTAATTCCCATCCTCTACTCTGCTGATCTCCCTTCTATTCTTGTGAAAATCACCCTTTTGTCCTTTATTTATCTCTAATATATATATATATATATATATATATATATATATATATATATATATATATAAAACTATACACACACACACACACACACACACACACATATATATATATCACAGTTTCTTTATCCATCTACTGAAGGGCATATGACAGAAAATATATGACCCTTGATTTTCTGAGTCTGGCTTATTTCACTTAATATGATGTTCATATTGATGCCACCCCATTTATTGATTCTCATAGTTTGATTCTTTTAGATTGCATATAAAGTGAGTTCATACCATATCTGTCTTTCTGTGCCTGGCTTATTTTACATAGCATAATGTCCTCCAGGTTCATCCATGTTGTCATAAATGACAGCATTTCTTTCTTTTTAAGTATGAATAGTATTCCATTGTGTGTACGTATATCATATTATCCTTTCATCTGTTGATGGAAACCTACGCTGGTTTCACAACTTGGCTACTATGTATAGTGCTGCAGTAAATACAGGAGTGCAGATAGCTCTTTGATATTCTAATTTCATTTCCTTTGGAAATGGTGAGAAGGAATATAGATGGTTTTTATTTTGGGGTTAGAATTATTTGCTAGTCCAGTCTCATTGGGACCCCTAGCCTATCTCTACCTTTTCTACTCAGGGAAGATTCTATTTCATGGCATGTATTATCTCTGTAAAGTGGGGAGCAAATATCATCTGCCCATGAATTTGAACTTTTCTTAACTTCCCTACCTCTATTATTTTGGCCCCAAATTATAAACTATTTGTACCTCTTCTCATCATTTCCCTTTTAATACTAAAAAAGGATACATTTATTTTCCCATTCAAGCTTATCTCTTGATCTTTAGTCTTGTCCTTGTCTATCTTTATATTTTATATGACTTTTTTGATCAGTGAGATCCTCTATTTTGTCCACGGTCAAAGGCTAGTGTCATCTGTCAGGAAGAAAACATTTGTTCTACCTAAAGGTAGATGAGCTGTGTAGGATCCCTTGCTATCCACCATCCATTCCTATCCCTTTTTTATTTATCCTCCTGCTAACAAAGGCCAAAAAGTACATTTATGAGAATTCCTTGCAGCTATATTTCTGGATAAAATGAGGATTCTGATGCATTTTAAGTTCTGCCAATGAGATTTGGAGTACTTAAATTAGGCAGGAGCTCTCTTCTTGGAGCATGGTGGCCTGTAGGCAGTTCTAAATACATGTTTGTGGCTTCTGTATTCCACATTCCAATATGTCTACTAAACCTTTGTGGGTGAGAGGCTATGTGACAGCCAGCATTCATGGGCAGTAGTAGCAGCAGTAGCTTCATGACATTTGGATTCCAACTGCAGTGGGATGAACTTGAAGCCGTTAGATCACTGGAGGTCCCTTGATTCCTACTTCTATAGCCCTAGGTTTTGTTAGACACCTAATAGCCTTTCTGTCTGATACACCTTCAGTGGTTAACCTTTCCTATTCTGAACCAATAGATACAGTATTGTACCTCTCATGTGCTAGGCACTACTGTGTTTTATATTAAGCTCATGTAAGCTTCCCAACAACCATATGATGTTATCTACCATTATCTCCATCTTACAAATGAACAGAGGCACAGAGATGTTGAACAATATGCTAGTACGTGGTGGAGCTGGGATTTAATCTCCTGAGCTATCTGCCTCTTGGACTCCATCTTTCTACCTCTTTCTACCATATTTCCTCCTCTGCACTTGACACCTGTTAAGGCTTCTATCTTAGCTATCTACCCTTGTAAGGTCAACGATGAGCCTTATTTATTATTGACTCTTTTTAGTTATATGTGATGATAGGCTTCATTTTGACATAATCATAAAAGCATGGAATATAACAATGAGCTCTTAATTGATAAATTGAGATGATTGCCTGCTAATACCCATCTTGACCTCTCTAGAGTATTCAACCCTGCCTTCTCAATAGAGCTCTTTTTCCTTTGTTTTTGTCATCCTTCACTTCCTTGCCCTTCATTCAATCTTTCTGGTCACCCCTCTATCTTCTTTGCTGTACCCATATCCTTTGCCTGTCCCCTGAATATTGCTGATCCTTAACATTCTTTTCCACTCTCTAGCCTCTTCCTGAAGTAGTCCTATTATTTCATTTATAAAAATGCAGTGACTTCCACATCCATACATTTTTTTTTCATTCTGACCTTTCTTTTGAGCTCTGGACCCATGGATGCAGCTACAATTTCAGGTTGTATGTTTGTATCATCTCAAAGCTAAAATGTGCAAAATTTTCAGATGAGGAGACAAGGGATGAGAGGAGGCAAAAAGACTTGCATATGGTTATAACGTTGGTAAATAGCAGAACCTCAGTTAAGACTATATCTGCTAGGCTCCAGAATTAATCTCCACACTACAATGAATATTTCTGTTTTTTTTAAATGGGCATGTGGTTCACAAAAAAGAGCATAACTAAAATTATAATTAGTTCCATGTTTCTGTGTCTCAAAGGGCCTTAGGTTTATTGAGAGACCTAAGATAGCACAGGTCCCAACACAGTGGTATCAGACTCTGTAGAAATAGTCAAATATGGTTCAAAATGGGTTCTCTCCTGAAGCCCAAGTGTTTATGTGTTGTTTCCTGTAAGTGGGGTGCCCTGTACTGACAGCTTGCTACACACCCTATTTGCATTTTATAGTCATTTGTTTCCCATCAAACAACAAACATTGTAATATTTTTACTTTGTTAATTTTTGTTTATCTAGAAATAAAAATTTTTAGGAATTTCAAGCATTCCTTCTTCATCTTTAGATGGAATACGTAAGTAACATGTTTATAAAACTGGAACTAAATTAGATGACTTACTATAGGTAGGTCAGAAATGTACTCAAATTCTTGTCATTTATTAGAACAACTACTAAAGTGTTCAAGTGAAGTTTGGAGCAAGCATCATGTACTATTTTTCAGGCTACAATGAAATTATAACAAAGATAAATTATCTATTTTTATCCACAGTTTAGTTCTAAATTGTCTTCTACTCCAGGGACACATTTTTATTATTTAGATATTTTTGATATAATGAGTATTTTGTAAATTTTGTTTTGTAAATTTTGCTTCAACTAACACACAGAACTATTTCCTGGACTCTTGGGTTATAAGCAGCTGCATTTATTCACTCATTTATTCCTTCATGCAACAAAAAAGGGGCCAATTCTATGCTGAACATTGTGGTAGACAATGATGTTACCATGGTGAAGAGGACAAGGTCTTGGTCCTCAAGAATCTCACAGCACAGTAGGGAAAATCCCAACCACATTAAGTGCCATGAAGTACTTGTTAACTGCAGCATGCATTTGGGGAATGAAATGGGTCTTACATCTGGAGACTTAGAGGTGATGGTAGAAGATATGATAAGTTAATTATTTTTGTCTTCATTCTTAGGTCAATAAGAATCAGGAGAGTGGTAAAATCATAACTGTGTTTAACAGCACTATGGCTGTGCATGGAGAATGGATGAGAAGGGTCAAGAAATCTTGGAGGCTACTTTACTATTCCAGAAGAGAAATAATGATAATTTAGGCTGGACTAGTGACAGAAGAAATAGAAGTAAAAAGTAAGGAGATAGGGGTGCAGTTTGGTGGTAGTTGGCTGTGCCTAGAATATCTCCATCCCCAGGAGAAAAAAAAGAACTAAGAAATAGGGTTGATGAGTATAAGCAGGCAGAGTTGCACATGGGGAATGAGGACATTGAGAGATAGTTAAGCCAGGTTTCTGGATTAGACAGAGTAGAGGAAGATGCCACTCACTGGAGTGAGCAACTGTGAAAGTGGATCCTATCAAGTGGAGGGCAAGATCAAGAGTTCCATTTGGATGCATTAGGTTTAAGGGCTTGGGCCTACCATTTGGAGATGGAGGCAAATTCAAGAGGATAGGTGAAAACTAAAAGTACTACATTAGAAGCATGAAAGTGGTAATTAAAACCATGAACCTGGGGAGATGGCTCATGGTAAGTACATAGGACATAAAGAAAAGAGGGTGATGGATGGGATCAAGATGTCCTCCTGATGAAATAGTCTGAGAGGCTGAAGGCAGTTATCTATATGAGACTGAAGCTTAGGGAAAAGGTCTGGGTTGGTACTACAGGAGATGACATTTAGAGGGCAGTAGAAACCATGGGAGAAAATGAGCCTAGAAAATGTAGTGTTTTGTATCAATAACATTACTTTTGATAATAGATATTGTTAGGAACTTGGTTACTACAGGTAGAAATAATCTTGAAGTTAATGATTCCCAAGGAAGAAGAAAACAGGGTGAAATGCAGGGGTGATGTTTAAATGAAAAGAGGTCATGAGTGTAAAGTATAAAAAAAAAGTGTGCCTACGTGGACATGAATTCCCTTCTGATGAACCTATTGGTATGGTTTGGATATGAAGTGTTTCCTGAAAAGCTCAAGTGTTAGAAACATGTATGATATCCCATGTAACCATGTTCAGAGGTTAAATGGTTAGATTATGAGAGCTGAAACCTCATTGGTGGATTATTCAATTCAATGGATTAACAATTTGAACTATTGGGTGGTAAGTGGGGTGGGAGTGGCTGGAGGAAATAGGTCATGTGGAATGTGGTTATTTTATAGCCATTTTTTATTTGTTCTAATTAATAATGCATGACAGTAGAATGCATTTTGGCAATACTACAGTGGGCACTCACCTACTATAAGGGAGAGAGAGCTGGGACCTGTGTATTGTGTCCTTCTCTTTTAACTGGGCCAGGTCCTTCCCTCAGGTAGTCTTGGAATCCTGGCCTTCCTAAGGAAGGCCCATACCTGTAAGGTTATCATAGTGTCTCCTCAGCTGCCCCACTTCCTTCAGTCCTCCCATGCAAAGGTTAACAGGGTAGAAAGATCTTTGCTTCTGGAGGATAAGAAAGCACTGTGGACCCATACACAGTGAGCTCCTGAATCAACATCACCCTTGTTCATATCAAAGTTCTCCCATTGGAGAAAGTATACAAGCCACCTACATTGGTCTGGCATATCAGCCTTGTTTTGGGTACTCATACTGCAAGCTCTTCAGAGTCACCCTGTCCAGACAGGGCTGTGCTAGCCACAGGGCTGAAGAGCAGGGGTGGTAGCCAAGAGTGGATGCCATACTTCTGCTTCTTCCTCTTTCTTATTTCTACAGTAATAGTTTTTTAGATGGATAGATGATGTTTGTCTTAAAAAGCACTCTATCAGTAAAGATGAAGATGCCACTCTGTTTTTCTTACATGAACAATTCCCTGATTAGAGGCAACTAGAAATGACTTTATTGGACTCAGTGGAAGACTATGGGGCCAATAAACCCACAGGGTATCCTGTTTCCATTTCCTCTTGTCTAAGATGGAACAACCTAGACAGCTGTTAAAATGATAGGCTACTGCTTCTCATTTAAGGCCCTCCCTCCAGTTTTGCTTATCTGTGATTAAGTTTTTTAAATATCAATCTCCTTTAACCTTTTTCATGCAAACTGGAGATAAAGACCCAGATTGCTTTTCACTGAATAGGCCTCTTTGTCATCCATTGAAGAAATGAAGGTAATGACAAACTTTGGAGAGTATGTTGTCACCAAGACATTTTGTTGTGTTCCAAGCTTGAGAACTAAGTTTATGAGATTAGTACAAAGGTTGGCAAAATCCCCTCCAAATACTTCCTTCCTCTTCCCCCAACCTGGCTGTGAGTTTTAGGTACTAAACAATAACAATAATGTTAAGGGATCTTTATTATTCAAAAAATAAATAACAAGATAATGACAAATTCACTCTGGAAACAAAGGATACCATAGGGACACAAAATAGATTTTCTTTAAATACAGTCATTTCATGATGAGAAGAGGGCAGGCTTGGAGCTGATTTCTCTGTTGCTGCCTCTCATCTCAGTGCTGCAGATAGGGACAGGGTAGAAATAAGGCAGCTGATTACTAACAGCCTGACTGTGTGTGTGTGTGTGTGTGTGTGTGTGTGTGTGTGTGTGTGTGGTGAAGTGAGAGAGACAGGGAGGGATGGAGATTGAGAAAGTATGAGTGTTAGGGTGGTAGTGGGGTAGGGTTTCTCAGTTCTCCACAATGGTAGACTTTCTAGAACCTGGCCTCCTTCATCAGGGCCTCAGGGACCCAGAGTCAACCACACATGAGTGTGAGCTGAGGCTCCTCATTTCCCTTCTGCATCTTCACTAGTAAATCAAATACATTATCCACTGAAAGACACGCACATAAATAAACAAAACTGAACTTGGCTAATAATCTGCTGTTTACTCAGACTTCTATCTGTGCATAATGACCTCGTTTTTTCATGGGAGTCTCTGGGTGTCTGCATCAGTGGGGTTGCTGCTTCAGAATATAAGCTCTTATGGAGCAGGGTCTGTTAGGGTGTTGCCCATCCTGTAATTCACTTGTTACAGACCTACATGCCTTGGGGTGCATAATAAATATTTCTCCATGAGGAGGATCCTAGGGTTATAAATAGGCAGTTCAACAGGGGGTGGTCTCAACTGCTTTGCTGTGTTATGAAGACTGCCACTGTCAGCTTGACCACAGCCTAGGAGGTTGCACTGTTCAGAGTTTGAGTAAGCCAAAAGACGTGAAGCCGGTCCCATGGCTCACTTGGCTTGGATCAGTCACGTTGACAAACAGTGAAGCACCTGATTGCAATTCAAATACTCCTCCCAAATGAGTGGACTGTTGGCCGCAAGGTTTGGAGGAACTGTGGCTGGTTGCCGCCCTCAGTAAGATTCTCTCAGATTCACTTGAGGACTTCAGACAGAGGCTGACTATAAATGGAGCTTGACTCAAAGCTTCCCGGTTGGAACAGAAGGTAACTTGGGTGTAGACATAATAGAGTCCTTCTCTTTTAACAGTCAGCTGTTTCCCATTTTCAAGGGTTACCAAGTTGTTGCTCATGGTGTAATATCCTTTTTTGGCCCACTGTAGAACTGAAAAAAGAGAAAATTCTGGTTAAGGGGAAGCAAGAGCATGGTTCACATTCTAACTGGAAATAGCTTTGTTCACATTCTAACTGGAAATAGGAATGGATTCTCAAGGCTCCTTCCAGCCCTCAGAGTTTTGGAGGAATTGTGGATAACAAATTAGCATGGGCTTTAGAGTCAGAGCTGGATTTCAGTGCTAGCTTTCTTCAACCTTGGACAAGTCAATCTCCCTGAGCCTCAGTTCCTCATTGGCAATATGGAGCTGATATTAAAACAAACACATTTCAGAAACTTGTGGAGATTAAATAAAGTAACAGTTCACAGTGAGTTTCCTTGTCTTTTTAGTTCTTAAAAGCCAATTTTCCCTTGGATTTAAGAAAGTGCAAGTGATTTCAAAATTCCACATCATGAATTATGCATACCAAATTATTCAGACAAAATCATTGCTAATATTAACATGGATACCTTGCTTGCCTTGAATTTCATAAAATCAAAGAGCTGTTACCCTACCTAGCTCTGCCTTAGCTCAGAGAAAAGCCCCTGTTTCTTCCTAGCTGATCATGTAGCAAAACCGACCTGCCTCCCACAGCAAGGACTAAAATTAGGCAAGGAAGTATGAAAATAAACTGTGTGTTCATTTCACTATGTGCATTTTGATCTCCCATTGTAGTGGGTGCCACCAACTTGAAAGTGCCTGTATTCTTGTGGCTAAGCCAGAGTACCCACCAACCATGTGCCATTTTCTCTGCTGAGATGTTGAGTGGGTTCAAAGTAGTATATGTGCCCAACTTCAAATATCAGCTCCCACAGAGAGCTAGATTGGCTAACAGGGGGTGGGGGTTGAGGAGAAGTGAAAGTATTGATGCATTTGCTTCCTTGAGCATTTTTTTAAAAGTCCTATTCAGTGGTCTTAGGTCTATCAGGGCACTAGACTCTATCTTTAAGACTCATCCTTAGGGGCTGAGGCTTAGTGGTAGAGCACTTGCCTAGCATGTATGAGGCACTGGGTTCAATCCTCAGCACCACATATAAACATATAAAATAAAGATCCGTTGACAACTAAACAATATTAAAAAAAAGACTCATCCTCAGGTAAGAGAGAGGTATACTGAAATGCCTGACATTTTTAGGTCCCCCCCCAACAAAAAAACTTTGGAAATTATGCTTTCCATATGATGTTTTCACTTTGGAACCATTCGGAAAAAGGGACAGGTTCTCTATCTTTTATTCCATTTTGTTCACTTTGTTAATTCTTTATTTTAGTCCTTGCTATAAGATGTAAGTCAAGTCTACAGCAGTGTGACTGGGTAGGAATGAGAAATTGGAGACTGGGATGGAGAGGGATGTTATTGTCTTCCCATTTGACCCTCTGAAGAACTACTTGATACAGACTTTAAGATATTGTAGGACTGATATCAGTCATGAGCCTTTGGGGAGAGTCTGAATTCCAGGAAATATATCCAAGAGCAAAAATTTAGGTATAGGTGGACAAAGACTAGTAGGAAATGATTTTAAGAGGTTTCTCTGTTGCTGTCATGTAATCCAAAAGAGAAGGTGTCATGTGAATGGCTTCCATGGGCATAACAATGTAGTTACAATGTAGTTGTGATGTTCTCCATTAAGTGTATTTTCTGAGAAAGGGACATCTGATAGAATTATTAACTATTATAGGAATAACTGATATTAATTAGGGACTTTATGTCATTCTTTTGACATCTAAATCACAATGAGGTAAGCTAAGTAGTGGCACCTTTCAGTGGTATAGCATAATTTGACAGCATAACTTTCTTTCACATTAGCTGACTTGATACTCAAAGTCACCTTGTCAAGTAGGTAAGGCAGGAAACTGCTGCATAGTTAAAGGAACTTGCCTAACGCCACTCACCACTAAGTGGTGGTCATGGTTCTTGAATCCCATTGTTCAAAAGCTCTCTACCAGGTGCTTTTATTTCCATACCATGATCCATGATAACCATGTATGTGTTACATGGTCCACTGAGAAGCCCAAGCTGCCTCAGCAATAAGACAGTGTCTTCCTCTCTTTCTTTCAGTCTCTGTTTCTGTCATATGCGTGCTCACACGTGTGAGTGCTCTCTCTCTCTCTTTAGAACTCCATTCCAGAGCAATCTGCTGAAATTTTCAAAGACTGCTCTGATGCTCTTGCCTTTATGTAGATGGGGGATTTTATGCTAGCGTACGTGTTTCCATCATTTATCAGATGCGACACATTCTCTAACATCAGCTTTTGCAAGGTACAGATTTGGGAAAAAATCTAAGGGCTAGAATGATGGCAGAACATATATGGAAATAAAATCATTCAGAGTTGAAAAGATCACAGTATGTCGTCTGTTGTTACTTCATTGGAAAATCTAACGTCTTGGCACCTATTGATCTTTACAGAATGATTTTACCTTTAATTTCCCTGAGGTTGGCCCCAGTGAGGCTGAGGTTAATCATACAGGGATTGACAGAAGACAGAAAAGACCCCCTGAGGCCCATTTACACATAGTGAAGAGGGGTTAGGAGGAGGGATGCTCCCAGGCAGGAGGTCACTACATGCCATCTCTTCTATGCTGTCAGAATAATGGTCCCTCCACCCAGTAATTCATCATTTAGAATCAGCCATTGAGCAAGAACATAATGAGAACATGGGGACTACTTCCCATCTCCCTTTGTCCCTCTAAGTCCCATCTGTGCATTTGAGCTCACTTTGAAGACAAAGGATAGCATTTGAGGTGTATGAGTAGGTTTGTAAATTGGGCCCCAGAGGAAGAGGGGAGCCTCATCATTAGGCTGCATTGCTTCTATATCCCAGCTTCCCCCTTGAGTGGCTGGTGCTCAGATGCTATGGGACTTACCAGATGCTGTTTTACTGGCCTCACTTACAACATGTACAGCAATTTGTGGATTCTGATCACCTGAAATGAAACCAAAAGCAAACTGTCAGGCCAAGAAAATATGAAACTGCTCATAGGACTATGTGGTGCAGTTTCTACAAGTGTGTCACAGAGACTATGCTAAAATAGATTATTAAAAAGAATGATTATGTGGTCTGAAATTCTTCCCACTGAAGGAAAAGTTGGTTTCTAATATCAATAATTAAACTAGAAATTTTTCACTGATTTCATTCTCCTAATAGTTGTTCAATACTCAATTCCAATTGACACAGACTTATAGAGGCTAAAATGCTTTCTTCATTAAGCCTAATTTGAATCTTGCTTTTAGGAACAACTCTCACACATTGGGGGTTTCAGTGGGTCCCAAAGTTGTGTTTGCAGACTTTGCTAGTAAGATGCTTATTGAGTCTGATTTGGTCAAGAAACTGGCTAAACTATTGGATTTTTCTTTGTTTCTCATGTAGAAAGCCTTGCTCCTTAATTAGATGTGCTGGTCTCAAAAGTACAAAGGCTGTCTGGAAGTTTCTTTTTTTCCAGTTATATGTGTGGTGCTGGGCACTTTGAAGGTACCCTGTAAATGCTGACATCAAACTGCATGACCTGAAAGGCCAGTTTGGTTAAGTTTATGATTTTCCTGAAGACTACAAGGCAGCATCCACATGAACTGTTTTCTCAAATTTCACTGTAATTAACATACAACACGGTACCACTCAACGTATCTTGTAGTCATTCTGAGGATGAAACTTCCATGGGAATCAGATGACTCTTTAGCATACCAACCAATGGTTAAGGCTCTGAGTACTCTTTTTGTGTCAGACAATAGTCTCTATGTCTCTATTTATATGCATTTCTTCATGTGTTTTAGATTTGCACAAGCTATAGCATTTTAGTCACCAACTTTGTGATATACTAGTCTCTCTGGCAATACTCTCTCCTGCTTCAGTTGCTCAAGTCATGTCAGGTATTATTGTACTGCTTTGGGGGTGCTATAGTCTAAAAGGAACAGGTAAAATTGGGTGTTTCCAGAAAAGGAGGCAACTAGAAGAGGAAAAAGCCTAGAAACTGTTGTCAGAGGAATACTAGAAGACACAGAGTATTTTAAACCAGAAAATAAAAAACCCAATCAAAGTACAGGGGCCATATTTGTTGTCTTCCATATCTAGACAGTTGGTTAGTTTAGCCCCAAAGAGCAGAACTGGGTTCAGTGAGTGGAAACTACTGGAACTAAATTCAACTCAAGAGGATGAAAGACTTCTGTTGAGTAGTATATTAAACTTACCACAATTATTAGAGCTGTTCAGAGGTAGACCAGGCCATCTTATGAGGTAGAAGCTACCTCATACCTAGGCATGTTTGAACAGAGACCTGATAGTGTCCCCTTTTATTTTTTACTAAAAGAGATTTATATTCTGGGGATTGTGCTAGATTTGAGAACCATCATGGTCCCTTCCCAACCCTAGATGTTCAGGATACTCTGAGTTCAAGCATAGGACAAAAATTAGAATGCTGTCACACTATCATTTTTGGATCCTAGAAGCTCTACTGGCTACTGTCCCCGATGAAAAAATTGTTATCATTGGGTGATCGATGCCGCCTTTACAAATTGATGGCTTTCTTGTCATCTCATCCTCTGAAGGTGGTACCAGGCTGTATGGTTTTTGAATTAAGAAATTGAATATAATGGGATTTTTCATATTTAGTAGTCATCATTAAAGGAACATACACACCAAGCCTTTCCAAATCAGAGGGACCAGAGAAAGTACCCATTTGTAAATGGTATTTCTGTTTTATTTCCAGGGCTAAAACTTTCCTGATTCATCACTGGGTTGTTCAATATGATCAGCCTCAAACTTCCTTTTACTTTTCACGTGTTCATCAAAATTGGTAAAAAGCAGCTTACCTTTTTGCATTTCAACACTTTCTTTCTTCTTTTCCTCTTTGTTTAACATTATATCCTAAAAGAAGAATCATTGCAAAAGGTTATTTTGACAGGAACTCTGCTACAGGATTTTAGAAATATCATTGATTTGGGTATCCGTCATTACTTTGTAGTCTGTTTCTGGTGAGGATTATCATATAGACAAAGATGCTGTCATTAATTCTATCATACCAATTGGGAGCCCATGGCCCTGACAGATGGGTTGACAAGGCCAGAAATCCCAGGGGAGAATCTGGAAACAAAATCCAGGCCTCATTATCTCCATTCCAGTGCTCTCTCTATACCAGAGGCTGTGGTACTGAGCCTCCCTATGACCCCGACCTCCCTGGCTTTGACAGGTATTGACAAATAATGCTGAATGGAGAGCTGATTCTACCCTGGGAACTTGTAATGGCATATTTTTTAACATAAAGCATAGTGTATATCTATTAGGATAAAATTGGCCTGAAATCTCATAGGAAAAGATAATAAATAATAAATTTAACCTTAAGAGAAAAATTCCAGAATATGAAAAAACCTTCAGACATTTTAAATTTTGTTATTCTTGTCAATGGGCTTAAGAGATTCTCTCAGTGGTCATCCTATATGGAGTGTATTTATTTTGAATTTATTTGAATTTTTATTTATTAGGAAAACAGGTCATCTCCCAATGCTGCTTTGTTCAAAGGCAGATACAACACTTAACAGATTTATTTTCACTACAAACTGAAGGGATATTAGAGGTTCTTAAGAAGCTAAAAACAACTGCCATTGACATTGGTTGAAAGATGATCAAGGCCATTTCTGCCATTTTAAAGAGACTGAACAAAAGGCCTGGGGGGCTTAACTGGCTGATTGGAGGTCACCCAAAGAGTCCAAGGCTTAAACCAAGAGTAGAAACACATTTGCAGGTCTGGCTTGATTTGTTCCATTATTCTATATTAGGAACACAAGTGGGAAGAGAATGGTATTTTCCCATCTTCTGATAGTCAAAGTCCTGTGCTTCCTTCCATCCCTGAAATCAATTGCATACAGAGCCCTCCCTTTGCATCCCTCCCCAAGAAGGAATTTGTGTTGCTCCTGCTAACTGTTTAGCTGTGGGCTCAGCTCAGTTGCCAGATGTGAGGGCGCAAGTCACAGAGCCCCAAGGAGAACCTGAGTCTCAAAACTCTCACAGGGGCCGCAGGCCTTCAACTTTCCATTTGAGCTGAAGTGGGGCCTGGTGAAAATGTGGCAACAGGAAAATGTTTTCGAGATAACAAGTAAACAAATGACTATTTAGTGTCTTTTAAAAAACTAGAGTGTGATGATCAAGGTTGAGATACTTTTAGGCTAGATGTTTGCATTGGTGTCAGGACCTGGCCAAGATGAAAACGTGAAGTCAGCAAAGTTTGTCTTTTATGCACCCCGCCTTGCCTTTTCGTGAACTTTCCCCAGCCACACTCCCCAGAGCCTCTCTCTCGTTACCCCTCTCTCTCTCTCTCTCTCTCTCTGCTTCTCTCATCATTTGAACAGAAAGACTTTTTAAAGTTGATTTTCAGAAAATCTAGGAATAGTTATTTCTCTCTTAATTAGAACTCTATGTGGCACATATGGACAGGTTGCCCTTTAACTTGAAAACAAAATGATTTGACTCTTTCAAAGGCATCTCAGGGATTATGTGCAGATAATCATTGAATAGAACATTCTAGCAGGGAGCGAGACAGGTAGTTTTTATGTGAAATTTCTCTTTTCAAAATGATGCCTTCATTTAGCCCTGAGCCCTGAATCCCATTTTCCTCCCAAAGTGACAGCATGGTTACCTGCCTCAGATGATAATGAGTTCCTTGTCAGTAGGTATGCTAAAATAAAGATGGGGTGATCACTTGGTAGGGGTAGTGGAAAAAGACTGATTTTTTCCTTCCTTTCTCCTTTTTGCAGTGCTACAGATTGAATCCAGGGCCTTGTACATGCTAGGCAAGTGCTCTACCAGTGAGCTACATCCCCACCCATTTAAAAATTATTTTATTATTTTTTAGTTTTAAGACAAGGTCTTTGCTAAGTTGCTGAGGGAACTTGTGATCCTCCCACATCAGCCCTCTAAATTTCTGGGATTATGGCCCAGTGGATCTGATAATTTCTAAGACTCTGTTAAGCCCTATGACTCAAAGCCCCAAAATTTAAGCTTGTTGCTCTGGACAAGCCAGATTATAGCCTGGAAAGAAAGCCTGCTACCATTAGATGAGAAAACACAAAACCTATCTGAGGTTATTCTGTAGTTGGACTGTTGGATTAAAAAGAGTCCAAAATATTTTTGGAGTGAGAAATTTGGGGGAATTGGTATTTGAAAAGGGGTCAGGCATTGGAGGAGGATTGGGCAGTTGAAGGACTTTGTCAGATGGCTTTGATCGGGGTTCCATACCTGCTACATTTCAGACAAGGGACCTCCTGGGTCACTGGTTGACTTGCCTGAAAAGGTCTATCTTTTTAAAATACAAAACTTGGAGCTGTTACTTTTTTTCATATATGTATAAACAGAGAGATCAAACCAACTGTTTTCCTTACACCTATCCGGTAGTTGATTTTGGAAGTTTTACAATTCTGATTTGAAATAAGGACACGAGGAATTGGCAGTTCAACTGTAAAACTCTCCATAAGAGAGAGAAGGAAAAACCAACAAGCTGTTCTCACTGCCATTGGAAGGGACTGAGGGCTAATCATATTATTACAGACTGTCAGAGCTGGTAGTGCCCTTGCAGATAATCTGAGCCTTCTCATGTTATACATCAGAAAACAGAGGCCCAGAGAGGTGAAGTCATTAGCTCAAGGCACATAGCCTTGGATTATGCTATTTGGATAATTAATAATTTTTTAAATGTGGTTTTATTTACATTTAAATTTGCAATACTTCCCAATACTCTTTGCTAGAAACTTCCAAGAACTGGACAAACCCCAAATTTCCCAATCTGGTTAGTCTTACAGATAAAGGGTTGGAAGTTTCATTTAAAACCTAGTATAGGGGCTGGGGCTGTAGCTCACTGGTACAGCAGTTGCATAGCACATGTGAGGCACCAGGTTCCATCCTCAGTACCACATAATAAATAAATAAATAAGGTATTGTGTCCATCTAAAATTATTTTTTAAATTTCCATAAAACCTAGTGTAAAGAATCTGAAAGTCAGCTACAGATTTGAGCCACATTTTGATCCCTGTAGGTGACTCAGGAATAAGCTCTTTGAGTTTTCACTACTGGGTTAAATTATACATTGGTGACAGTACAGGAGGACAAGAATAAATTCTGAAGTCCCTTACTCCCTTATTCAATTACACGTTATCTGCATGTGAAAACTAATTCCTGTTGGTTTATTCAGGTATCCACTCAATCTGACACAGGGCTGTCCTCAATGTGGTGTGCTGCCTCCTGGACATGACCCCTAAGTGAGCTGAAGGCCAAGGGCACTTGACTCAGAGGGAAATGGACAGAGAGAATTCCTGATGGTCTGTTTCAGGAAAAAGAGCCATTTGATATCATGTCTGTGATGACCAAAGTAATATAAAAATTCTAGAAGTTCTTATTTTAGGTACCCATTATTGGCCATATCACTAGTGGGTGGCTAATAGCCTTTTGTGTTAAAAGGCTTCAAACCTTCTCTGCCTCTGGCCATGATTGGCTCTACTGGACTGACTTTGTGAGCAAGTGGTATGTTATGAAGTCTGGTTTGATTGGCATGGAAATATGTTTGTTAGGTAGGTAGATATGTTTGTTAGTACCTGGAAGTCCTTCATGGGATAAGTACTAGAGACTGCATCTGTCAGGAATCCCTACTACTCCTGGTGTAAGCAACACATTCACTTGTGACCTGCCAACATGGCAGCTGCCAATGGTTATTGCTTTCCTGGAAAATGGGGAACAGACTATGGTGCCCCAGTGGGAAAACATCAAGGTTTGGGTGGGGAGATACAGAAATGCAAAAAATAGAACTTGGTGTACTTCTTCATCATTTTTTCTCAGTGGCATCAACATGTGTGAGTTACTGAGGATGCATGAATGTGCCCACAAGTATATTTTTCCCAGAGAGAGCCTTTTTGTTTTTATCAAGCAAGAATGTACCCATTTTTTTTTTTCGGTACTAGGGATTGAATTCAGGGGCACTTGACCACTGAGCCACATCCCCGGCCCTATTTTGTATTTTATTTAGAGATAGGGAGGGTCTCACTGAGTTGCTTAGCGCCTTACTAAAATTGCTGAGGCTGACTTTGAATTTGCAATCCTCCTGCCTCAGCCTCCCGAGCTGCTGGGATTACAGGCATATGCCACTGTGCCTGGCATCCAACTTTCCTTTTTTTTAACTTTTTAAAAATATTTTTTTAGTTATAGTTAGACACAATACCTTTATTTTATTTATTTATTTTTATGTGATGCTGAGGATCAAACCCAGTGCCTCACACATGCTAGGTGAGCGCTCTACTGCTGAGCCACAACCCCAGCTCATCCAACTTTCCTTTTTAATGTAGGATTTTGGCTTAATTTTTGCTTTTTTTTCATACACACATTCTTATCCATGCAGGTATGTATATATTTTTACATATGTATGTGTATATGTGCATGTGTAGATATAACAAATCTTCAAACTTTCACATTGTCAGATTTCAGTTTCCCAACCTAACAAGTATAGTAAAACTTTTAAATGACTTTTACCAGTAACTGAGTGCATTACCTTGACAAAGCCTTCAAATTGACTTCGGATTTCCTCACAGTTTAGCAGGGATAAAGATCCATCTCCTTTGTTGCATCTCTGTATCGTTTTCATGAATACAAAATCCTCATGAAGATTCCTTTCATCTTCTATCTGTTTTGAAATAACAAGGAGATGAGAAATGTCATTCATTAGAAGAATACAGCTAATAATGCCTGCCTCCACATTCAGTTCCATCATACCAACAAGAGGATGTTGAGAAAGCATAAGTGGGGAAGATTATAAATTATTATGTCAGATCATTGCCTTTGGTATTTGCCATTTAAAAATCTGCAAAATCCAGCAATTAAGAAAGCATATTATCTGAAACTGTAGGTAGAATCACAGCTATTCTAATGAACTGTCATTATAAAGTCTATATTTTTCAAAGTACCATAATTACAATATTGTATAATTGTCATATTTCCTATCAGTCTATAAAATAGTTTTCTGCTGGGCTAATTTACCCACTTTATTTTATTGTTCATGAAGAAGTGCTTTCAAAAGAAGTTAATTTGTGATGTGAGTCCATTTTACTTTGATTCTAATTACAATTTTCTTCCTTCATAACTTCAATATTTGTAGAAAATATTTGCATTTTTAAAGAAATTGTTTTTAATCCCCAAAGTTAACAAGATATTTTGTTTTCCAATGTTCTAGTAATTAAATATATATAATTCACTTGTGTCATCAACTAATCCTATAGCATTATCTTGTTTTAGGAGCAGATTTCTAAGATTCAGAACAAGATCAAAAGCTGGGCCTATAATCCCAGCCACTCTGGAGGCTGAGGCAGGAGGATCACAAGTTTGAAGCCAGCCTGGGCAACTTAGAGAGAACCTGTCTCAAAATAAAAATAAAAAGGACTGGGGAGGCAGCTCAGTGGTAAAGTGTCCCTGGGTTCAATCTCCAGCATGAAAACAAACAAACAAATAAAACCCAAGTTAACCAGCAGCTTTGGGGGTCACTAAGAACACACCTGAATGTTATGGTACATTTAAGTCTACCCAGGTCAGTATTTCTCCTTTAAGAGCTAGGCCTATGTCCAGGCATTTGATTGACAGAATCTACCAGACCAAACACAAACAAACAAGCAAGCAGTCCTAGAACCCATCTTTTTTTTTTTCAGCAGTGAAATCTACAATTTGAGTTTTGTAGTAGATTGCCTCAGCCCTCACTACCTCACCTTTTACTGATAGAGAAGTCTGTGACCTTAATTCTAGATCTGCATTCCAAGAGAGGACAGTTAAGGATCCCTGAGAAACTGCAGTCACCCAGGTGCTGTCTAGCCACAGTTGCCACCTCCAGACTTTTAGGAATAACCAGATAATTGATTCATTTTCTCCTAGTCACACTATGATTGGTGTTTTATCAATAGAGCCAATAAGTGGACAAATACATGGAAACAGGAAAACTCCTGTTATCTTTTTCTGAGAATGCAAAACTTCGTGCTAATTTTACTCTTTTCTTCTGTTCCTATACGTCCAACTGTTTAAGAAGGTAAAACACCTCAGAGGGAAACTGAGCAGCTTGCAACTACAACTGGTGTTTGAAGCATCGTACAGAGAACACCATTTTTGCTTAAAAAAAAAAACCTGCCAATTTAAGCACTTTTCCATGTCTGTGCTAATCTGCAGCACTTTGACTTTTCAGATCAAATTGATTCTCTCCTCCCCTAGATGGAAGTTTAAAAGAAAAAAGTTGTCTCTATCAGAAAAAAAATTACTTTTCAAATAAAACTTTAGCAAATAATTATAGCTATGCCCACGTAGAACTTACTATGTGCAAGGCAACTGTTCTAAGCTCTTTACAAGGCTGGACTCATTTGATCTATGAGAGGGGTACCATTCGCATTTCTATTTCTCAGGCATGGAAACTGAGGCATAGAAATGTAAAGTAACTTATCCATGATCACAGACCTGGTAGGGACAGAGCCAAGATTGGAAACCAGGCAATCTGGGTCCAGATCTAATATCTTAATCAGAGGTAAGAACATGACACTTGACTGAATAGACAACAAACATGCCACAAGGCCAGTAATCAGCTTGGTTTTCTACCATCGACCATTATTTGGTTAGATCTAAAACCAAGCAACCCACAGATCAATAAGAGTTTGAATTAGTTAATAAAGGCTCATGGTTCATCTTACCTTGTCCAACCTTCTATGAAGATACACAGCAAAAAGTGCCGATCCAATCATCTGGGTGATAAGAAAAACAGTAAGTAAACACATAAAAATTTTCATGCTGACAGGCAGTCCAGTGGCCACAGATCGGGGAGTAGGTTGGCTGTACGTTTCGATCATGCTGGGTTAAAATTGAAATGATATCTTCTGACCAAAAAGGTGGCAGAGGCAGCATGAGAAGACTGTCAAAGTGGCCACCTTACTCAGGATTAGTTAAGAGCGCACAATCGTTGCAACCCACACTTCCTGGAAAAAGTGCTTCGTAGTCTTCTCTCCTAGTTAAAAAGTTACGTAAAGGTTTTTTGTTTTTTTTTTTTAAATTATACCCATATCATTCACTTCCAGGCTTTCCTTTTTGTTAGTAAAGAAGAAACAAGTTTCTTCTTCCATACATTCATTCTTGCCTTGAGATGTCATAGACTTCTTAACAGACAATGGCAGCATTTTCCTATCGCTATCTAACTTTTTGGGTTCACCAGTTTCAAGGAAAGTGACAAATTCATCCACAAGCAATTGACTCATTTCAATTTCAATCTTACTAATATAAAGTGGGAAACTGGTATAAGAAGACAGAAAAAAATTGTCAACAAAAGTCTGGATTGATTTTGTGACTGGTGTGCTACTGGCTGATTTCTTCTCAAGACTATTTCTTTACATTTTCAGCTCAATAAAAATCCCAGAAGCTTTGCAAGTCAAGACTACATGGCGTAAAGAAAAAAATGAGTTCTAAAAATTACTGAATAAGATTTAGGCAAAAAAGGTGATGCAAGAACAAATTATCTTTGTCCAAAGGCAGAGCTAAGTAGGGTCTTTGAGGAAATCAGGCCAAAACTCTAGACAGAAATTAAAGCAGAAATATTAGCTTGGCTTAGCTGTTGCAGGTCTCAATTGCTAATGCTGATACAATGGTTCAGAATAATGAAAATAGGCTGCACTTGAGACACCTGGATTCTATTCCTTGCTCTACCAACAAATTGCTATGGACTTTGTAAATCACAAACTTCTGTAGATCTCAGATTCTTCAGACCCAAAGAGGGCACCTGCTTTGTTTATCCCATAGGCTGTTGTGAAGACAGAAAAAAGATGTACACAAAAGAGATTTGAAACATGTTCAGCAATAGGTAGCTCTCATCCCTATTTTTTTAAACAATTATTTAGCCTAAAACTTGAGCTTTATAAATCATTGCCTACTCTTTACAGTGGTTTTAAAAAAACATATGAACAACAAACATCAAGTGGCTCATGCCTGTAATCCCAGTGGCTTGGGAGGCTAAGGTAGGAGGATTGCAAGTTCAAAGCCAGCCTCAGCAATGTCAAGGCACTAAGCAACTCAGTGAGATCCTGTCTCTAAATAAAATAGAAAATAGGGCTGGGGATGTGGCTCAGTGGCCGAGTATCCCTGAGTTCAATCCCCAGTGCTGCCCCCCAAAAAGCACCTAAAGTTGTGACCATAAATTGAATCATTGAGGTGTGTAGGATTATCTATTCCTGACTGGCTACTGTGTGCTATCTTAGAAGTCTTCAAACTAAATGCAGTTGCGGTACTCCCTAGCCCACATCCCAACCTTGTCTAGAAAGTGATAAAATTGCTTTGGTGATTCCTATACAATTGTTTTGAGAGACAAATAGAAAACGTAAAAACTGCTCTGATAGGCATGCTCTCTGTGGAATTAGCACCTGCTTTCTTCCCTCCCACGCCCCAGCATCCTGTCCTGGGCCCCGATCTGTGCAGTTAGCTTTTCACTACGTTTGCCAAGTAGGTAGCTTCAATGCACATGATGAACTTTGATCAGTCAAGTCAGAGGCTTCAGTTCTTAGAGTAGTGACCTTAGTACTGCTGAAGGAAAATTAATATGAGAGCCAAAATGGGCTCAAAGCCTCCTCCAGAGTCAGTTTCATACGATTACAGAATATCAGAGTTGCAAGGTCCCTGTGAAGATCGGTTCAGCCAAGCCCAGAGGAAGAGGATGCTGAAGAGACCACAGAGATGCAATGTCAGGATTTGTTTGTGTGATCAGTTTCAAGAAAGAGTTGTTGTCTAACCTTTCTGGTCTCCTTTGTGATCTCCAACCTTCTTCAGTATGACTTCTGCCCATAAATACCACTGAAACTGCCCCTACTATTATTAGCTCAATAATAGTTTGAGTTGCGTAGTTTTTAGAATTCATTTTTAGTGACCACTTTATTATCCTATTGACCTATTATTCTGTTGTTACTCTTCTGAATACACTCCACCCTTGAAATCTATACCATAATACACTTTTTTCTTGTTTGCTTCCCCAGATTTATTGAAGTGTAATTGAGAAATGCAAATTGTATATATTTAAAGTATACACCATGATGATATATGTATACACTGTAAAATAATTAGTCTTGTTTTTACCAGTATTTTACAGGCTTTCCATGACATGTCCTATTTAGACAGTCCTTCCAATTTAAGGTCCTCCCCTTATGTACATTCAAATATTGTTTCTTACTTCAATGTTGGGAATTTGTAAGTCCTGATTAATAATATTTCCATTGCCCAAATAAGAGGCCACTTGGAGATCCTAAAGACTGCAGTCTTGAAAGTTTAGCTACCACTAAATATCTCTACTTAGATGTTCCAGATCCACCTTACACTTGAGATGCCCCAGACTTATCTCATTTCCAACGCAGACTACTTCTCCCTTCAAGTTCTCCGTATCTTGATGAATCAGGTTCCACCACGCTTCTAATTGCCCAGGCCAGAGACCTGGGAGTCATTTATGATTCCCTCATCTTTCTTACCCAGATGATTCCCCAATTTCAATGGCTTCTTCCTCCCCAAATCTTCTTGATTACCACTACTTCTCTCCATGTCTCCTTGCAAACATCCTAGTCCAGGCCTAT